>NC_056080.1:74630797-74957984 GCF_016772045.2 Ovis aries
CTACTTTTTAACATGCTGTCTAGGTTGGTCATAGCTTTTCTTCCAGGAGCAAGCACCTTTTACTTTCATGGCTTCATTCACTATCTGCAGTGATTTTGGAGCCCAAGAAAATAAAGTCTGTCACTGTTTACATTCTTTTCTCATCTGTTTGCCATGAAATGATGGGACCAGATGCCACTATCTTCATTTTTTGAATGTTTAGCTTTTAGCCAACTTTTGCATCTTCCCTTTTCACTGTATCAAGAGACTTTTTAGTTCTCCTTTGCTTTCTGCCATAAGTGTAATGTCATCTATCAATATAAAAATATTGATATTTTCCTCTGACATCTTGATTCCAGCTTGTACTTCATCTATCATGGAATTTTTCATGATGTACTCTGCATATAAGTCAAATAAGCAGGGTGATAATTTGCAATCTTAGCATACTCCTTTCTCGATTTGTAACCAGTCTGTTGTTCTACATCCAGTTGTAACTGTTGCTTCTTGACCTACATACATGGTTCCTCAGGAGGCAGCTAAGGTAGTCTGGCATTCTCTTATCTTTAAGAATTATCCACAGTTTGTTGTGATCCACACTGTTGATGACTTTAGCATCGTCAATGAAACAGATATAGATGATTTTCTGGAATCCTCTTGCTTTTTCTATGATCCAATAGGTGTTGACAATTTAGACTCTGGTTCCTCTGCCTTTTCTAAATCTAGCTTGAATATCTGGAAGTTCTCGGTTCATGTAGTCTTGAAGTTTAACTTGTAGAATTTTGAGCTTTACTTGGCTAGCATGTGAGATGATTGCAATTGTGTGGTAGTTATCTGACTGATGTCCTTATAAGACCAGGAAATTCAAACGTATAAACAGGCATTCTTTGCAGACACAGAGAAAATACCATGGGAGGGCACAATGAGAGATGGTGTTTTGCTATCCTGGAAAAGTGACCTTAGGACAAAACGAAATTTGCTGGTAATCCTGGCTTTGAACTTGGAGCTTTGTAACTGTGGAAAAATATTTCCTTTTATTTAAGCCACCAAGCCTGTAGTTCTTTATTATGTCAGACTTAGCAAATATAATGTCTCTTGCAATTACTCAGAAATTTCAAATAAAAACTGATATCTGGGTCTCACTTCACGCCATTGAAAGTGAATTTCACTGACTAAAACCAATGTAGTTAAATTTATAAAGCAACTATCTCAAGTAATCTAATGCCCAAGTAACACTGAAAACCATTGCTCTGTGTGAATGATTTGTGTGTATGTGTGTGTGTGTGTGTGTGTGTCTGAATGATTTTTATACCATTAGTTATGATTGCAAGTGTCATTCTAGTTGGGTTATATCACTTTTAGCATAACCTTAGCTGTTACATTCCACAATATTTCCCACATTTCTTGAGGACATTGACAGTTGGATTAAAATTTTCCTCTTCACTTGCCAAAACTTTCAGCATATAAAATTTATACAACAACAAGATCGCGAAAAAGATGGCGGAGGAATAGGACGGGAAGACCACTTTCTCCCTCACAAATTCCTCAAAAGAACATTTCAACGTAGAGCAAACTCCACAAAACAACTTCTGTAGGCTGGCAGAGGACATCAGGCAACCAGAAAAGCAGACCATTGTCTTCAAAAACAGATTTTTAATCTTTGCTCTTAGGTTTTTGTTGTCAATTTTGTACATTTAAAAACCCAAACTTCACTACCCAAGTTTACCTGAGAGCGAGATTACTGGCTTGACCACTCTCTCCTCCTTTGGGCTCTCCTTTTTCTCCACCAGGTGGCCTCTGTCTCTTTTCTCCCCCATCTCTTCTCTATCCAACTCTGTGAATCTCTGTGTGTTCCAGATGGTGGAGAACACCTAAGGAACTGGTTACTGGCAGGATTTGTCTCTCTCCTTCTCATTCCTCTCTCTTTTCCTCCTGGTCACCTATGTCTACTTCCTCCCTCTCCTCTTCCCCGTATAACTCTGTAAATACCTCTGAGCGGTCCAGACTATAGAGTGCACATAAGGAAGTGACTACTGGCTAGCTTGCTCTCTCCTCTCTTGATCTCACCGCATCTCATTCCAGTTACCTCTAACTACCCCCTCCATCTTCTCTTCTCCTTGTAACTCAGTGAACCTCTCTGAGTGTCCCTCAATGTGGAGAAACTTTTCATCTTTAACCTAGATGTTTTATCATCGGTGCTGTATAGATGGAGAAGTCTAGAGGCTTCTATAAAAATAAAACTGAAAACCAGAAGCAGGAAGCTTAAATCCAAAGCCTGAAAACATTAGAGAACTCTTGAATTCAGGGAACATTAATCAATAGGAGCTCATCAAATGCCTTCATACCTACACCGAAACCAAGCTCCACCCAAGGGCCAACAAGTTCCAAAACAAGACATACAACTCAAATTCTCCAGCAACACAGGAACACTCCCCTGAGCTTCAATATACAGGCAGCTCAAAATTATTCCAAAACTTTTGATATCTCATAACCCATTACTGGTCACTCCACTGCACTCCAGAGAGAAGAAACCCAGCTCCACCCACCAGAACTCCAACACAAGCCTCCCTAACCAGGAAACCTTGACAAGCCACTGATATAACCCCACCCACAGTGAGGAAGCTCCATAATAAAGAGAACTCCACAAATTACCAGAATATAAAAAGGCCACCCCAAACGCAGCAATATAACCAAGATGAAGAGACAGAGGAATACTCAGCAGGTAAAGGAACAGGAGAGTTGCCCACCAAACCAAACAAAAGAGGAAGAAGTAGGGAATCTACCTGAGAAGGAATTCCGAATATTGATAGTGAAAATGATCCAAAATCTTGAAATCAAAATGGAATCACAGATAAATAGCCTAGAGACGAGGATTGAGAAGATGCAAGAAAGGTATAACAAGGACCTAGAAGAAATAAAAAAGAGTCAAAATATAATGAATAATGCAATAAATGAGATCAGAAACACTCTGGAGGCAACAAACAGTAGAATAATGGAGGCAGAAGATAGGATTAGTGAAATAGAAGATAGAATGGTAGAAATAAATGAATCAGAGAGGAAAAGAGAAAAACGAATTAAAAGAAACGAGGGCAATCTCAGAGACCTCCAGGATAATATGAAACGCTCCAACATTCGAATGATAGGAGTCCCAGAAGAAGAAGACAGAAAGAAAGATCATGAGAAAATCCTTGAGGAGATAATAGTTGAAAACTTCCCTAAAATG
Organism: Ovis aries; assembly: GCF_016772045.2. Taxonomy (NCBI): domain Eukaryota; kingdom Metazoa; phylum Chordata; class Mammalia; order Artiodactyla; family Bovidae; genus Ovis; species Ovis aries. Next base: position 74,633,997 of record NC_056080.1, read on the forward strand.
GGGAAGGAAATAATCACCCAAGTCCAAGAAACACAGAGAGTTCCAAATAGGATAAACCCAAGGCGAAACACCCCAAGACACATATTAATCAAATTAACAAAGATCAAACACAAAGAACAATATTCAAAGCAGCAAGGGAAAAACAACAAATAACACACAAGGGGATTCCCATAAGGATAACAGCTGATCTTTCAATAGAAACTCTTCAGGCCAGGAGGGAATGGCAAGACATACTTAAAGTGATGAAAGACAATAACCTACAGCCCGGATTACTGTACCCAGCAAGGATCTCATTCAAATACGAAGGAGAAATCAAAAGCTTTACAGACAAGCAAAAGCTGAGAGAATTCAGCACCACCAAACCAGCTCTCCAACAAATTCTAAAGGATATCCTCTAGACAGGAAACACGAAAGGGTGTATAAACCCGAACCCAAAACAATAAAGTAAATGGCAACGGGATCATACTTATCAATGATTACCTTAAACGTAAATGGGTTGAATGCCCCAACCAAAAGGCAAAGACTGGCCGAATGGATAAAAAAACAAGACCCCTCTATATGCTGCTTACAAGAGACCCACCTCAAAACAAGGGACACATACAGACTGAAAGTGAAGGGCTGGAAAAAGATATACCACGCGAATAGAGACCAAAAGAAAGCAGGAGTGGCAATACTCATATCCGATAAAATAGACTTTAAAACAAAGGCTGTGAAAAGCGACAAAGAAGGCCACTACATAATGATCAAAGGAACAATCCAAGAAGAAGATATAACAATTATAAATATATATGCACCCAATATAGGAGCACCACAATATGTAAGACAAATGCTAACAAGTATGAAAGGGGAAATCAACAATAACACAATAAGAGTGGGAGACTTTAATACCCCACTCACACCTATGGACAAATCAACTAAACAGAAAATTAACAAAGAAACGCAAACTTTAAATGATACATTAGATCAGTTAGACCTAATTGATATCTATAGGACATTTCACCCCAAAACAATGAATTTCACCTTTTTTTCAAGTGCTCATGGAACCTTCTCCAGGATAGATCACATCCTGGGCCATAAATCTAAACTTGATAAATTCAAAAAAATCGAAATCATTCCAAGCATCTTTTCTGACCATAATGCATTAAGATTAGATCTCAACGACAGGAGAAAAAGTATTAAAAATTCCAACACACTTCTGAATAACCACCAAATCACAGAAGAAATCAAAAAAGAAATCAAAATATGCATAGAAACTAATGAAAATGAAAACACAGCAACCCAAAACCTGTGGGACACTATAAAAGCAGTGCTAAGAGGAAAATTCATAGCAATACAGGCATACCTCAAGAAACAAGAAAAAAAGGCAAATAAATAACCTAACTCTACAACTAAAGCAACTAGAAAAGGAAGAATTGGAGAACCCCAGAGTTAGTAGAAGGAAAGAAATCTTAAAAATTAGGGCAGAAATAAATGCAAAAGAAACAAAAGAGACCATAGCAAAAATCAACAAAGCCAAAAGCTGGTTCTTTGAAAGGATAAATAAAATTGACAAACCATTAGCCAAACTCATCAAGAAGCAAAGAGAGAAAAATTAAATCAATAAAATTAGAAATGAAAATGGAGAGATCACAACAGACAACACAGAAATACAAAGGATCATAAGAGACTACTATCAGCAGTTGTATGCCAATAAAATGTACAACGTGGAAGAAATGGACAAATTCTTAGAAAAGTACAATTTTCCAAAACTGAACCAGGAAGAAATAGAAAATCTTAACAGACCCATCACAAGCACGGAAATTGAAACAGTAATCAGAAATCTTCCAGCAAACAAAAGCCCAGGTCCAGACAGCTTCACAGCTGAATTCTACCAAAAATTTCGAGAAGAGCTAACACCTATCCTCCTCAAACTCTTCCAGAAAATCGCAGAGGAAGGTAAACTTCCAAACTCATTCTATGAGGCCACCATCACCCTAATACCAAAACCTGACAAAGATGTCACAAAAAAAAGAAAACTACAGGCCAATATCACTGATGAACATAGATGCGAAAATCCTCAACAAAATTCTAGCAATCAGAGTCCAACAACACATTAAAAAGATCATACACCATGACCAAGTGGGCTTTATCCCAGGGATGCAAGGATTCTTCAATATCCGCAAATCAATCAATGTAATTCACCACATTAACAAATTGAAAAATAAAAACCATATGATTATCTCAATAGATGCAGAGAAGGCCTTTGACAAAATTCAACATCCATTTATGATAAAAACTCTCCAGAAAGCAGGCATAGAAGGAACATACCTCAACATAATAAAAGCTATCTATGACAAACCCACAGCAAACATTATCCTCAATGATGAAAAATTGAAAGCATTTCCCCTAAAGTCAGGAACAAGACAAGGGTGTCCACTTTCACTGCTACTACTCAACATAGTTCTGGAAGTTTTGGCCACAGCAATCAGAGCAGAAAAAGAAATAAAAGGAATCCAAATTGGAAAAGAAGAAGTAAAACTCTCACTGTTTGCAGATGACATGATCCTCTACGTGGAAAACCCTAAAGACTCCACCAGAAAATTAGTAGAGCTCATCAATGAATATAGTAAAGTTGCAGGATATAAAATCAACACACAGAAATCCCTTGCATTCCTATACACGAATAATGAGAAAGTAGAAAAAGAAATTAAGGAAACAATTCCATTCACCATTGCAACGAAAAGAATAAAATACTTAGGAATATATCTACCTAAAGAAACTAAAGACCTATATATAGAAAACTATAAAACACTGATGAAAGAAATCAAAGAGGACACTAATAGATGGAGAAATATACCATGTTCATGAATCGGAAGAATCAATATAGTGAAAATGAGTATACTACCCAAAGCAATTTACAGATTCAATGTAATCCCTATCAAGCTACCAGCAATATTTTCAACAGAACTAGGACAAATAATTTCAAGATTTGTATGGAAATACAAAAAACTTCGAATTGCCAAAGCAATCTTGAGAAAGAAGAATGGAACTGGAGGAATCAAGTTGCCTGACTTCAGGCTCTACTACAAAGCCACAGTCATCAAAACAGTATGGTACTGGCACAAAGACAGACATATAGATCAATGGAACAAAATAGAAAGCCCAGAGATAAATCCACACACATATGGACACCTTATCTTTGACAAAGGAGGCAAGAATATACAATGAAGTAAAGACAATCTCTTTAACAAGTGGTGCTGGGAAAACTGGTCAACCACCTGTAAAAGAATGAAACTAGAACACTTTCTAACACTGCACACAAAAATAAACTCAAAATGGATTAAAGATCTAAATGTAAGACCAGAAACTATAAAACTCCTAGAGGAGAACATAGACAAAACACCCTCAGACATAAATCACAGCAGGATCCTCTATGATCCACCTCCCAGAATTCTGGAAATAAAAGCAAAAATAAACAAATGGGATCTAATTAAAATTAAAAGCTTCTGCACAACAAAGGAAAATATAAGCGAGGTGAAAAGACAGCCTTCTGAATGGGAGAAAATAATAGCAAATGAAGCAACAGACAAACAACTAATCTCAAAAATATACAAGCAACTCCTGCAGCTCAACTCCAGAAAAATAAACGACCCAATCAAAAAATGGGCCAAAGAACTAAATAGACATTTCTCCAAAGAAGACGTACGGATGGCTAACAAACACATGAAAAGATGCTCAACATCACTCATTATTAGAGAAATGCAAATCAAAACCACAATGAGGTACCACTTCACACCAGTCAGAATGACTGCAATCCAAAAATCTGCAAGCAATAAATGCTGGAGAGGGTGCAGAGAAAAGGGAACCCTCCTACACTGTTGGTGGGAATGCAAACTAGTACAGCCACTATGGAGAACAGTGTGGAGATTCCTTAAAAAATTGCAAATATTACTACCTTATGACCCAGCAATCCCACTTCTGGGCATACACACTGAGGAAACCAGAATTGAAAGAGACGCATGTACCCCAATGTTCATCGAAGCACTGTTTATAATAGCCAGGACATGGAAACAACCTAGATGTCCATCAGCAGATGAATGGATAAGAAAGCTGTGGTACATATACACAATGGAGTATTACTCAGCCGTTAAAAAGAATTCATTTGAATTAGTTCTGATGAGATGGATGAAACTGGAGCCGATTATACAGAGTGAAGTAAGCCAGAAAGAAAAACACCAATACAGTATACTGACACATATATACGGAATTTAGAAAGATGGTAATGATGACCTTGTATGCGAGACAGCCAAAGAGACACAGATGTATAGTAGCTCAGGTGTTTTGTGAGTATGGTCCCTGCGACTTATCATCTTTCCCGTCCCTGATGCTCAGTTTTCTGGGTGTACAACTAGCACCCCTTCTTAGGCGAATGGTGACCGTCCAGAACCCCAAGAAGTCTTAGTTAGCAAAGAAGCTTGCTTGCAGTTTGGTAGTTAATATCTCTCTGGGGCTGTGATTGCCCCCTTCTGGCCCTTCTGGCCAAGACTTTTTTAACCAAAAACTAGTAGAATAGCTAATCTGCAACCAAAGCTTTAAAGAAAAAATGACACTATTTGTTAAGAGAGAAGAGATGTAGTTAGGGCTACAATCATAGTGAGCCACTCAAAAGAGGAGTGGAATATCACAGGCTCAGAGATCCTGCCTGGGGAGCAAGGGGTTCAAGCCAAATATTAGGCACTGCAGCCCTGAGGCACAACATTGAGAAAAGGAGCTCACTTACTTGGTTTGAAAATGAGTAGGGATTATTAGAGGACTGTAAAAAAAAAAAAAAAAAAAAAAAAAACCTGAGACTCATCTCTTGAAGATGTATATAGTCTTAGTTACTCCTTATCCCAGTGAGTAGACAGCAGATTAAAAACTACTGACTGTTCCTGGAAGCAACAAAGATTGCCCCAGTGTGCCCCTCACACCCTGCATTGTTTCTCAGTTCCAGAAAATCCTGTTCCAATGCTACACAACGCTAAAGCAGAAGCATCCATTGTCAACAAACATGCACACGGTTAGGAGGAAGAAAGCCAACTTGGGGCCCATCCTTGCCTCTGGTAAAAGAAGAGACCAGCATTGCTATCATGTACATGAGTGTACACCTGGGGAAGTGAAGAATGGACTCAGTCGTGCAGCTTCAATCCCTCTGGCCTTGACCCAACCTCTAACCAAGGAACACACATAAGAAAAAAGTAGCTTATCAGCTCAGAAGAGACTCAAGCCTTTGGACCATGGTTGCACCTACAACTAAGGCAGAGACTGTCATCACACTCAGGAGAACCCCAACTCCCTTAGGGCTACTATTACAACCCATTTGTCCAAAAGGATTGGACCCTACTTCCAATAGAGTGGTGACTGGCACTGAGCCTATGAAAAATTCTGGCTTGCAGAGTCTCTGGCTATAGCCCCTCCAAATCCGAGCCTAACTAACTCCCAACAAGGTAGCAACTTCCAGCACATTCTGAGGAGAGATATGACCTGTACTCGCTTCAGACCCAGCCTTCCTACCAAAGCTGCTGGGCACATACAACCACATAGTTATGCTCCCACAAAGATATACCCCTTTAAGACAAGAGTCGATGACTGTTTCACCTAATTTCATATGGATTGAGAAAGGTAAGAAAGTGAGAAAACTGAGGAATATGTTTCAAATAAAAAAAACAAAGACAGAACCCTGAAAAAAAATTAACAAAATGGAGTTAAATTATTTACCTGATAGAATTCAAAGAAACAGTAATAAATGGTAATGACTTGAGAAAAGAAAACACGAACCCAGTGAGAATATCAACAAAAAACTGGAAAATATAAGAATAAATCAGCCAGAGCTGAAGGATATACTAGCCAAAATGAAAAATACACTGGAAGTTATTGAGAATAGAATAGGTGACACGGAAGAACTCATACGTGGTACAGAAGACAGAATAGTGGAAACTGCTGGATAAAAACAAACAAAAATATTACAAAGGTTTAGTTTAAGGGACCTGGGGACAACATCAAACATACTAATAAACATATTATAGGGGTCCCAGAAGCACGAGAGAGAGAGAAAAGGGATTGAAAATATATTTGAGGATATTATGGCTGAAAACTTACCAAATTTGAAGACGGAAATAGATACCCAGATCCAGGAAGCACAGAGGGACAGAAACAAGACAAACCCAATTAGACTCACACTAAGGCATATCATAACTAAAATGGCCAAAAAAAAAAAAAAGAGAGAGAGAGAATTTTAAAGGCAAAATGAAAAAAACAAAGATTCATATAAAAAGGAAGCCCAATAAGCCTGTCATTTGCTTTGTTGGCAGACTGCTTGTGGGCCAGAAGTAGCATGATATATTTAAAGCACCAAGGGGAAAAAAAAAAAAACAACAATGACAACAACAACAACAACAAAAACAAAACCCTACAACTTAGTATAAAAAGAATATTATCATTTAAAATTGAAGAATAGATAAATGGTCTTTCATACAAATAAAAATAATAGCTTATCAGCACTAAATCAAAGTTACAAGAAATGTTAAAGGGCATACTTTAAGGGAAAAAGAAAAATCTACATCAAGGAATCATATATATATATATATATATATGTATATATATATATATATATACATATATATAGCAAGGGGAAAATCCCACTGGTAAAGGCAAATATACAGAGAAGAAAGTTGATCAACCACTTAGATAAACTAGTATAATGGTTGAAATACAAAATTGTAAAGTAAACTATAATTACAATAAAAAAGGATTGGCATGAAGATATAAAATAACATATGAAAAACAAAAAACAAGAGACATCAAAACCACAAAACATTAGAGGAGGTAGTAAAAATGTCGATCTTTTAGAATATATTTGAACTCAAATATCCATTTCAAATAAGCAGATAGAGTTACAGGTGAATACATATGAACTCCATGGTAATTGCCAAAAATATATATAATACATACTGAATAACTAGAAAGGAAAACAAATATAACATTAAAGAAAGCCATCAAACTGTAAGGGAAGAGACTATAAGATGGAAAAAGGAAGGGGCAAGAACTACAAAGCAACCCAGAAACAAGTTAAGAAAAAAAAAAAAAAGGAATAAGTACACATCTATCAATGATCACTGTAAGAATTAATGGGCTAAATGCTCCAATCCAACACTATAGTGTGGCTGATTGGGTAAAAATCATACCCATTTATATGCTGCATACAAGAGACTCACTTTAGAGCTAAAGACATACTTACTAAGAGTGAGGGGATAAAAGAAAATTCCAAGCAAATGAAAGTAAAAAGAAAGTTAACATAGTGGAACTCATATCAGACAAGTAGTATTTAAAACAGTCTGCAATACAAGACAAAAGTGGATTATAAAATGATGAATATGTCAATAAAAGAGGATATAACATTTGTTATCATGTATGCAGCTAATGTGCATGTGTAATCAGTCATGTTTGACTCTTTGTGACTCCATGGAACATAGCCTACCAGGCTCCCTTGTCCATGGAATTTTCCAGGCAAGAATACTAAAGGGGGTTGCCATTTCCTACTCCAGGGTATGTTCGTAGCCCAGAGATTGAACCTGTCTCCTCCAATGGCAGGCGATTCTTCACCACTGTGCCAACTGGAAAGCTCTTGCAGGTAATATAAGAGTGCATAATTATATAGAAGCACAAACTATATTAACAGACATAATGGGAGAAATTGATAGTAATAGAATAACTAGGGAGTTGGTGATGAACAGGGAGGCCTGGTGTGTTGCGATTCATGGGGTCGCAAAGAGTTGGACACGACTGAGCAACTGAACTGAACTGAACTGAAGGGGGCTTTAATTGGAGGAAGAAATGTCAACTCACTCCAGTATTCTAGCCTGGGAAACCCCATAGACAGAAGAGTCTGGTGGGCTATAGTTCATGGGGTCACAAAGAGTAGGATATGACTGAGCATCAGCAGAGAGAGGTGACTTTAGCACCCCACTTACAGCAATGAATGGATCACTCAGACAAAAAATTCAATGAGAAATAGTGGACTTAAATGACATATTAGACCACTTGAACTTAATGGATATCTATAAAACATCCCAATCAAAAATAGTAGAATACACATTCTTTTCTTTTAAGAAAATATTTTTTTGGCTTTATCAAGTCTTAGTTGTGGCACACAGAATCTTTATTGTGCAATGCAATATTTTTCACTGTGGCACACAGACTGTTCTTTTCGGTGTGCAGGCTTCTCTAGTTGTGGTTCATGGGTTTCTCTCTATGTCAAACACAGGCTCTGGAGTGTACAGGCTCAATACCTGAAACACGTGGGATCTCTGATTGTGGCATGTGGGCTTAGTTGCCTCCACTGGCATGTGAAATATTAGTACTTTTACCAGGGATCAAATCCACATCCCCTGCATTGGAAGGAGGATTCTTAATGATTGGACCAGCAGGGAAATCTCCCACATTCTTTTCAATTGTGAAGAGTGAAGTTTCTCTAAGATATATCACATGTTAGGCCACAAATAAATATCTACAAACTTAAGAAGACATAATTTCTGTAAAGACATTTTCTGACTAGAACATTAAACAACAACAACAACAACAACAACAACACCTAGAAATCAACTACAGGGGGAAAAAATGGAAAAAAAAAATATACCCAGATACAAAAAAAAAAAAAAAGTAGAAATATGCTACTGAAAAAGGAATAGCTTAAAGAAAACTTAAAATATGAAATCAGAAAATACTTTAAGACAAATGAAAAAAATACACATCTTCAGGAGAGTGCAAAATTATTTCAAATAGAGAAAATTATAGCAATACAATCTAACTCAAGAAATCAGGAAAATCCCAAACTTCCTAACCTCCCAGCTGAAGAAACTGGAAAAAAAAATTAGTTCAAAATGAGGGTAAGAAATAAAATAATAAAGATCAGTGAGAAACTGAATAAAATAGAGATTAAAAACTAAAAGAAAAAAGTCCATGCCACAAAGAGCTTTTTTTTTTTTTTTTAAAAATAAACGACCCAATCAAAAAATGGGCCAAAGAACTAAATAGACATTTCTCCAAAGAAGACATACGGATGGCTAACAAACACATGAAAAGATGCTCAACATCACTCATTATTAGAGAAATGCAAATCAAAACCACAATGAGGTACCACTTCACACCAGTCAGAATGGCTGCGATCCAAAAATCTGCAAGCAATAAATGCTGGCGAGGGTGTGGAGAAAAGGGAACCCTCCTACACTGTTGGTGGGAATGCAAACTAGTACAGCCACTATGGAGAACAGTGTGGAGATTCCTTAAAAAATTGCAAATATTACTACCTTATGACCCAGCAATCCCACTTCTGGGCATACACACCGAGGAAACCAGAATTGAAAGAGACACATGTACCCCAATGTTCATCGCAGCACTGTTTATAATAGCCAGGACATGGAAACAACCTAGATGTCCATCAGCAGATGAATGGATAAGAAAGCTGTGGTACATATACACAATGGAGTATTACTCAGCCGTTAAAAAGAATTCATTTGAATCAGTTCTGATGAGATGGATGAAACTGGAGCCGATTATACAGAGTGAAGTAAGCCAGAAAGAAAAACACCAATACAGTATACTAACACATATATATGGAATTTAGGAAGATGGCAATGACGACCCTGTATGCAAGACAGGGAAAGAGACACAGATGTGTATAATGGACTTTTGGACTCAGAGGGAGAGGGAGAGGGTGGGGTGATTTGGGAGAATGACATTCTAACATGTATACTATCATGTGAATTGAATCGCCAGTCTATGTCTGACGCAGGATGCAGCATGCTTGGGGCTGGTGCATGGGGATGACCCAGAAAGATGTTATGGGGAGGGAGGTGGGAGGGGGGTTCATGTTTGGGAATGCATGTAAGAATTAAAGATTTTAAAATTAAAAAAAAAAAAGAAAAAATAAACAAAATTGATAAACCTTTAAACAGGGTCATCACAAGAAAAGAGGGAAAACTACTAGGCCATTCAGGTATCAGTTCAGTTCAGTTCAGTCACTCAGTTGTGTCCGACTCTTTGTGACCCTATGAATCACAGCATGCCAGGCCTCCCTGTCCATCACCAACTCCTGGAGTTTACTCAAACTCATGTCCACCGAGTCGGTGATGCCATCCAGCTATCTCATCCTCGGTCGTCCCCTTCTCCTCCTGCCCCCAATCCCTCCCAGCATCAGGATCTTTTCCAATGAGTCAACACTTCTCATGAGGTGGCCAAAGTATTGGAGTTTCAGCTTTAGCATCAGTCTTTCCAGTGAACACCCAGGACTAATCTCCTTTAGGATGGACTAGTTGGATCTCCATAACCTGAATCAAATCTATTATGATTATACAGTGAAAGTGAAAATTTGACTCAAGGGATTAGATATAATAGAGTTACTAAAGAAATATGGATGGAGTTTTGTAGCATTGTACAGGAGGCAGTGATCAAAACCATCCACAAGAAAAATAAATGCAAAAAGTCAAAATGATTGTCTAAGGAGGGCTTACAAATAGCTGAGAAAAGAAGAGAAGCAAAAGACAAAGGAGAAGGGGAAAGATATACACAACTGAACACAGAGTTCCAAAGAATAGCAAGAAGAGATAAGAAAGTCTTCCTAAGTGATCAGTGCAAAGAAATAGAGGACAACAATAGAATGGGAAAAACAAGAGATATTTTAAAGAAAATTAGAGATACCAAGGGAATATATATTTTAGGGATGACATTTTAGGAATATGTGAACCAAAATGGACTGGAATGGGAGAATTTAATTGAGATGACCATTATGCCTACTACAGTGGGTGAAAATAACTTAGAAGAGATGGAGTAGCCCTCAGAGTCAACAGGGGTTCAAAATGTAGTACTTGGGTGCAATCTCGAAAATGGCAGAATGGTTTCTGATCCTTTTGAGGCAAACGATTCAATATCACAGTAATCCACATCTGTGTCCCACTATTAATGCTGAAGAAGTTGAACTTGAATGGTTCTAATGTGACCTGCAAGACCCTCTAGAACTAACACCCCAAACGATGTCATTTTCATCATAGGGAATTGGAATGCAAAAGTAAGAAGTGAAGAGATACCTGGAGTAACAAGCAAATTTGGCCTTGGAGTACAAAAATGAAGCAGGGCAAAGGCTAACAGAGTTTGTCAAGAGAACTCAATGGTCATGGCAAACACCATCTTCCAACAACACAAGAGATGACTCTATACATGGACGTCACCAGATGGTGAATACTGAAAACAGATGAATTATGCTCTTCGTAGCAGAAGATGGAGAAGCTCTATAGAGCAAGCAAAACCAAGACCAGGAGCTAGAATGCAGCTCAGATCATAAACTCCTTATGGCAAAGTTCAGCCTTAAATGGAAGAAAGTAGGAAAAACCACTAGACCATTCAGGTATGACCTAAATAAAATGCCTTACAATTACACAGTGGAAATAAAAATAGATTCAAAGGATGTGATCTGATAAAGTGCCTGTTTTACAGGAGGCAGTAATCAACACCATCTGTAAGAAAAATAAAAGTAAAAAGGCAAAACGGTTGTCTGAGGAGGCCTTACAAATAGCTGAGAAAAGACGAGAAGCTAAAGTCAAGGGAGAAAAGGAAAGATATGCCCATTTGAATGGGGATTTCCAAAGAATGGGAAGGAGAGATAAGAAAGACTTCCTCATTGATCAATGCAAAGAAATAAAGGAAAGAAAAAAAGAATAGAAAAAACTGGAGATCTCTTCAAGAAAAGTAGAGATACCAAGGGAATATTTCCTACAAAAATGAGCACAATAAAGGACAGAAAGTGTATGGACAGAAGCAGAAGAGATTAAGAAAAGATGGAAAGAATACAAAGAAGAAATAAGCAAAAAAGAAAAAAAAAAAAACCTTAATTGCTCAGATAACTACCATGGTGTGATCACTCACCTAGAGCCATAAATCCTGGAGTACGAAGTCAAGTGAGCCTTAGGAAGCATCATTATGAACAAAGCTAGTGGAGATGTTGGAATTCCAGGTGAACTATTTCAAGTTCTAAAAGATGATGCCGTGAAAGCACTGTACTCAAGATGCCAGCAAATTTGGGAAACTGAGCAGTTGCCGCAGGACTGATAAAGGTCAGTTTTCATTCCAATCTCAAAGGAAGGCAATGCCAAAGAATATTCAAACTACTGCAAAATTGCACTCATTTCACAGGCTAGCAAAGCAATGCTCAAAATTCTCCAAGCTAGGCTACAACAATATATAAACCAGGAATTCCCAGATGGTCACACTGGATTTAGAAAAGACAGAGGAATCAGAAACCAAATTGCCAACACCCTTTGAATCATAGAAAAAGGAAGGGAATTCCAGTAGAAAACATCTACTTCTGCTTCATTGATTATGTTAAAGCCTTTGACTGTGTGGATCACAACAAATTGTGCAAAAATCTTAAGGAGATGGGAATACCGGACCACCTTAAGTGCGTCCTGAGAAACCTGTATACAAGTCAAAAAGCAACAGTTAAAACCAGACATGGAACAATGGACTGGTTCCAAATTGGGAAAGGAGTACCTCAAGGTTGTATATTGTCACTCTGCTTATTTAACTTATATGTAGATTACATCACGTGAAATGCCAGGCTGGATGAAGCACAACCTGGAATCAAGATTGAAAGAAGAAATACCAATAACCTCAGATATGCAGATGACAGCACCCTTATGGCAGAAAGTAAAGAGGAATTAAAGAGCCTCCTGTTGAAGGTGAAAGAAGAGAGTGAAAAAGCTGGCTTAAAACTCAACATTCAAAAAAGTAAGATCATGGCATCAGGTCCCATCACTTCAAAGCAAATAGATGGGGAAAAATTGAAACATTGACAGAGTTCCTTTCTGGGGCTCCAAAATCACTGCAGATGGTGACTGCAGCCATGAAATTAAAATACCCTTGCCCCTTGGAAGAAAAGCTATGACAACCTAGACAGCATATTAAAAAGCATAGATATTACTTTGCCAATAACGGTCCAGCTAGTCATAGCTATGTTTTTTTCCAGTAGTCATGGACCATAAGAAGGCTGGTGGACCATAAAGAAGGCTGAGTGCCAAATAATTGATGCTTTTTAACTGTGATGTTGGATAAGACTCTTGAGAGTCCTTTGAACATCAAGGATATCAAATCAGTCAATTCTAAAGAAAATTAGTCCTGAATATTCTTTGGAAAGACTAATGCTGTAGCTGTATCTCCAATACTTTGGCCACCTAACACTAAGAGCCGACATGTTAGAAAAAAACTTGATGCTAGGAAAAATTGAAGGCAGGAAGAGAATGTATTGAAGGCAGTGGACAAGAGTGTTGAATGACATCACTGAGTCAATGGACATGAATTTGCTCAAGCTCCATAAGATGTTGAAGGACAGGGAACCCTGTCATGTCCATGGGATTGCAGAATGGGACATGACTGAGTGGCTGAATGATAACAACAGTGAGAAATGAAAGAAGAGATGTTACAACAATTATCACAAAAATACATATATCATAAAGAATATTATGAATAGGTATTTACCAAAATGTTGCACAGAATAGAATAAATGGATAAATCTCTAGAACCTATCTTTTAAAAAGTGAATCAAAAAAATATAGATACATAAGCAGATCAGTCACTAGTACTAAAATTTATTCAGTATTAAGAAAACTCTCAATACACAAATATTCAGAATGAGACAGCTTCACAGAGGAGATATAAAACACTTAAAGATGTGTTAGTATATATCTTTCTCAAACTATTTCAAAATTTGGAAAAGAAAGAATACTCCCAAACTCAATCTATGAGGCCAGCCTTACCTTGATAGCACATCAAAAATTGTAAGTCAGTATATTTGAACAATATAAAACCTCTTAAACAAATATTCACAAACTGAACTGAACAATACATAAAATGATCATACAACATGTTCAAGTGAAATTACCCAAAGATAGTCCAATATCTGCAAACCATTCAACTTGATGCACCATTTTAACAACACAATTGGTAAATATCACATGACCATCTCAGTAGATGCAGAAAAAAATTTTGACAGAACTCAGCATCCTTTTTTTTCCTAAATGATAAAAATTCTCAACAGAGTGGGCATATAGGGAACATATCTCAACACAGTAAAGGCTATTAAAAAGCAGAGGCATTACTTTGCCAACAAAGGTCTGTCTAGTCAAAACTATAGTAATTATGTATGGATGTAACAGTTGGACTATAAAGAAAGCTGAGTGCTGAAGAATTGATGTTGTAGAACTGTGGTGTTGGAGAAGATTCTTGAGAGTCTCTTGGACTGCAAAGAGATCCAATCAGTCAACCCTAAAGGAAATCAGTCTTGAATATTCATTGGAAGGACTGATGCTGAAGCTGAAACTCCAATATTTTGGCTACCTAATGTGAAAAACTGACTCATTGGAAAAGACCTTAATGCTGGGAAAGGTTGAAGGCAGGAGGAGAAGGGGATGACAGAGGATGAGATGCTTGGGTGGCATCACTGACTGGATGGACATGAGTTTCAGTAAACTCCGTGAGTTGGTGATAAACAGGGAAGCCTGGCATGCTACAACCCATGGAGTCACAAAGAGTCAGACATGACTCAGCAACTGAGCTGAACTGAATGACAAAATCATTACACACAATGATGAAAAACCAAAAGATTTTACTCTAAGATAAAGAATATGAAAAGGGTACACAATCATGTCTTTTCTGCTTAGCATAGTATTGGAAATCCTACCTGTAGTAATGAGATAAGAAAAATAAATAAAAGGTATCCAAATTGGAAGTCAAGAAGTAAAACTCCCCATATTTACAGCTGACATGATACTATATATGTGTGTGTGCTAAGTTGCTTCAGTTGTATCTGACTCTTTGTGACCCTATGGACCATAATCTACCAGGCTCCTCTGTCAATGGGATTTTCCAGGTAAGAACACTGGAGTGGGTTCCTGTGCCATCTTCCAGTGGATCTTCCCAACCTAAGGATCAAATCCACATCTCGTATCTACCTGCACTGGCAGCTGAGTTATCATTAGTGCCACCTGGGAAGCCCAATATTGTATATAGACAACACTAAAGTCTCCACCAAAAAACTTAGAACTAATAAGTTAATACAATAAAGTCACAGTATACAAGATTACTGTGCATACATTTGTTGTTATTCTATACATTAATAATGAAACATTAGAAAGATAAATCAGGAAAGCAATTACTTTTCAACCATATCAAAAGTAATAAAATATCTAGGAATAAATTTGAGGTTAAAGACGTATATTCTAAAAACTTCAGACACAGATGAAGCAAAATGAAGACAATGCATTTAAATGGAAATATATCTTGTGTTTAAGAAATGGAAGAGTTATTTTTTAATTTATATTGATTTTCCATTTACTTTTATGTTTATTTCCCCACCTATCTGTAATCTTTCCATCCATCTATGCATTCACCCATCGTCTAACAGCTTCTATAGCTGTTATATACTGTTTAGACATTATAGGACACTTGAAAGTAACATCATTCCTATGGTTACATATTTTTAAAATGTCTACACTATGTAAAGCTATCTATAGATTTAATGCAATACTTATCAAAATATCAATATTAATTTTCATAGAATTGCAACTAATACACTTAGAATGTGGATGCAACTGAAAAAACCTAAATTTTCAAAGCAATCTTGGAATAAAAAGAACAAAGCTGAAGTTTTATGCTCCCTGATTTCACTATGCTACAAAGCAACAATAATCAAAAGAATATTATATTGGCACAAAAGCAGACATATATATAAATGGAAGAGAATAGGAAGCCCAGAAATAAACATATATGGTCAATTAATATGTGAGGCAAGAATATACAATGGAGAAAGATAGTTTCTTCAATAAGTGGCATTGGGAAAACTGGACAGCTACTCATAAAAAAAAAAATCATTCTCCACACCACATACAAGATTAAACTCAAAGATCTAAATGTTAGACAAGAAATCATAACATTTATAGAACAATATATAAGCTGTAACACTTTGTCATAGATATTAGGGGGAAAAAATTGTATCTGTCTTCCCAGACAAGGAAACAAATCAAAAATAAACAAATGGAACCTAATCAAACTGAAAAGCTTTTGCACAGAAAAGGTAACCAAGAGAAAAATGAAAAGTCACACATTAATAGGAGAAGACAATGTCTGATAAGAAGTTAATATTAAATAAATATGAATAACTCACACAACTCAATGTAAAAAAACACAAACAATCTAATTAAAAACTTGGCAGAGGACCTGAGTAAGCATTTTCCCAAAGAAGATATATGGATGGCCAAAGGCACATAAAAAAGTCAGCATCACTAATTATCAGGAAAATGTAAATGAAAACAGCAATGATGTATCATCTCACACCTGTCAGAATGGCTATTATGAAAAAGATCACAAAAAACAGGTGTTGGTGAGAATATGAAGGAAAGGGAACTGTAGTACACTATTGGTGGGAATGTAAATTGTTACAGCCACTATGGAAAACATTATGGGGCTTCCTAAAAATTAAAAATATAGCTAACATTAATAAATCCAGCAGTTCCACTACTGAATGTATATCCAAAGAAACAAACACACTGATCTGAAAAGATATATGCACTACAGTGTTCATAGCATTATTTACCATAGCCAAGATATGAAAGCAACATAAGTGTACATCAATATATGAATAAATAAAGTCATGGTATATATACATATATGTGTGTGTATACACACACACACACACACACACACACACACACACATATATATATATATACACACACATATATATATATATATATATATATATATATATATATGACTTTCAGGGTAGCTCAAATGGTAAAGAATCTGTCTTCAACTTTGGAGACCTGGCTTTGATCCCTGTGTTGGGGAGATCCCCTGGAGAAGGGAATGGCTACACAGGCCAGTATTCTTGCCTGGAGAATTCCATGGACAGAGGAGTCTGGCAGGCTACAGTCTGTGGGGTTGCACTGCAGTTGTTAGATGACTGAGTGACTAACACTTTCACTTTTTCACTTTTCCATTTTATATATATATATATATATATATATATATAAAATGTATATACATTATACATTTCACTTTTACATTACATATATATATATGTATATATATATATATATATATATAAAGGAATATTATTTCTACACAGAAAGAGCAAAATTTTCCCACTTGAAGTATCATGAATGGACCTGGAAGTTACTGTTTAGTTAGGAAGAAAAATACTGTATGTTTTCACTTACATGTGATTCTGTAATTTAAAACAGAGAAGTATAACAATGCATAAACAGACAGATACAGAAAACAAACTAGTGGTTAGCAGTGGGAACAGGGGTGAGGAAAGGGGCAATATGGTAGAAGGGAATCAAGAGGTACAAACTACAAGATATAAAATAAATAATACACAAGGATGCAATGTACAGCACAGGGAATACAGCCAATATTTTATAATAATTTTATAAGGAGCAAAATATATGAAACTATCAAATCACTATATTGTATGAGCAAAAGTAAAATGATATTGTAATTAAACTATACTTTGGTAAAATTTTATAAAAAGAATAGGAAATTCAGGCATAATATAAGGGTGAAAAGTCATGTCAAACTAAAAATAATTGACAGAAATTTGAACTTAGGGTAATGAGATGTCCAAGTGCTTTAATTTCTGTCTTCAATAGCTGAAGAACTGATACGTGGAATAGCAGTAAAACCTGTATTACCACATAACCTAAATTAAGGGAAAATTTTTCAATGTTTTTAGGGAAAATGAAGGTAAAATTGATTGCCTGGGCAATTAGTGAGTTATCTGTCAGTGAGGTTCATCTAGCAAAAATTCTGAACATTCATTTGTTTAAAATGTTGTAGAAGGGATTCAAGTTTTGGAGGACGGAAATGAAAGATGTTGTATTAGTCTAATTCCAGAAGTTGTAAAATAAATTCCATTGACTAGGTTGCTTAGACAATTTAATTCTCATCATTTGAGAAGATATAGGTCCAAAGTTAGGACTCCAGCATATTGTCTAGTAAAGAGACATTTTTTTGTTCATTCATGGTTCATCCTTAATATATTCACACATGGTAAAACGGGCAAGGGAACTCTCTGGATCTCTTTTATAAAGATACTATTACATTCATCACTGCTCTACTCTCATTACCCCATATTAATACCTTCCAAAGGCCCCACCATCATTTATTTTTAGCAAATGAGTTTTTTGAGAAAACAGTCTACAAAGTTCTCCTTCTTACTCTGGGTCTATGTGCAAGTTCCCTTAGGCATTCAGATACAGGAACCTTAGTGTGTGACTCTGGGCAAAATTATGAAGGTAAACCATCTTATTTTTCAATATATCTTTCCTTTACTGGGATCATTTACTGTTACTTGTGGCTGCCCAATAAACTCTACCATTTCCTTAACTAGTAGTTAAGGTCATTCCTGGCAGAACGTATGCTTTGTCCCTCCCCAAAGTGGATCCAAATGGAAGAAATGACAATCTAGAATCTCAATAAGCCCAACAGAATACATATCAATTAAAGCACAGACAGCAGAGGTTATATGTCTATATCACTGTGTACATACATATTTCCTGAAGCCCTTTGTGAGGAGCTTTGAGATATTACGGTTTTGAATCATGGTAAATGCATTTCCTGCTGATCATCATAAAGCAAAATTTGATCTATGAAGATAAGGGCATTCCTAACAATAAGATTTTTGTTCAGACATCCCTAGAAACCTGAGATTCTTGTACAAGTGTGGCAGGGCATTATATCCAACAAAAGTATGTATTAAAATGACCCTGTCATTCTGGTCTTTCTGCCTTGGCATAAGTCAGAATCTCATCGTAATGTAAAGCACACACATTTTTAAGTAAGGATCTGAAAAACAATGGCCTTTCGGAAAGACTTTAAATTCAGTAACATTATACAGAAATCTCAATGCTCCAGAATCTAGTACCTATCTGTGCTTCACAACACTTACTGGATTTCTTTCTCACAAACCTCTGTATTCTGTCTACTTTTGTGTGAATATTTTGCTTCTCAAAGGTATAAAATTGAAGTGCTTTTTATAACTAGACCTGTAATGTTTATAGTCACAAGTTTTGTCAAAACCATCCTCTGTCCCCTTAGCAAAGAAAATGTGATTAGTGAGATACGGACTAAAATTATAAATGCCTACTCTCAGATATTGTCACCCTGTCAGTTTAACCAGAAGACAAAGGCATCAACCATCCCACGTTTTCCCCCATTGGCCCAATAAAAATATGTTGGATCATATTCCTCATTTTGTCTGCAAATGTGACTGAAATAAGCCGCATAGATATTTGTACATGAGCACATCAAAGTGATTAAGTACACAGCTTTTTAATGATACATTGGTACTATCATTCAAGCAATTCTGCTACTAAATCAGTTGTTTACTTTCTACTAGTTATTTCCATTTCACACTGCAGAAACTAAGCCACATAAGTGTTACATCTACTTTCAAGAACACCTTTTCTGTAATAGATCTTGAGGTGAAGCTGAAGACATACAGATGAATAAAGATATGATCTCTGCCCTAAACATTTTGAGAGACTGTTGAAGGAGACAGATTTGTAAACAAAAGTAAACATGTAGTAGTAATGTGAAATATATTATAACAAGTTCACGTCCCAGATGTTATAGAACTCTAGAAGAGGAAACATTTTTTAACCTCGTAGAAAAATCTTTAAAAATATGAGGGAAAATGTATTATTAAAAAAGCACAGAATATACAAAGGTACATCAGAGATAAATGAATGGAGATATTCAGGAAATTGTAAATCATTTGGAGTAGCTGAAATCAGGGCCAGTTTTCTGTGTAGCTGCACCGGGCTCCCCACTCAGAAGGGCCCCATATTTTATTTAATAATCTGTCATCACCATTTCGAAAGTGTTAATAAAATTTGAGAAAAAGTTTTACACTGGTCCCACAAATTAGTTAGACCTAGTTATAGTGAAGGGTGACTATGGGGAGAATGTTGAGAAAGGAGACAAAAAACATGGTAGGCAAGTGTCCATTCATAAAGATTACTGGATGTTCTGCAAGAATGTTTGAACTTTATCCTACATATAATAAAGAATCACTAATGGCACCCCACTCCAGTACTCTTGCCTGGAAAACCCCATGGATGGAGGAGCCTGGTAGGCTACAGTCCATGGCATCGCAAAGAGTTGGACACGACTGAGTGACTTCACTTTCACTTTTCACTTTCATGCATTGAAGAAAGAAATGGCAACCCACTCCAGTGTTCTTGCCTGGAGAATCCCAGGGACAGCAGAGCCTGGTGGGCTGCAGTCTATGGGGTCGCACAGAGTTGGACACAACTGAAGCGACTTAGCAGCAGCAGCAGCAAAGAATTTTAAACAAGACAGTGGCATAAAATTTAATATTGTTCAAATAATTTTCTAACGATTGTATATAGAGAGAATCAGAGGATGGGATGAGGTGGAAGCTGTTAGAAGAATACTAAAATTATTGAAGTTGAGAGATAGTTGAAAGTTAAAATAAGACAATAGGAGTGCAAATGGACAAAAAGCTATTCACTAAAACTCACAGTGTTTGGGACAAAATACCAGAAATGCCATATTTAATTGTTCTTATGCAGGTCTAACCTCTGAATCATTAAAAGAAAGTGTAATTACTATCAGCACAGTTGAGGCCTTTCCTATGAGTATCAAATTCAATATATTCAACAAGTATTCTGCTCTGTACATGGCACATAATTTTGTCTTGTACAGCTTTTCTTAAAACCAAGCTTTTCAGTAGTAAGAACAGGTTCATTCTCAACAATATTTTAAACCTATGCTTAAAATTGAAAATAATTTACTTTCAGTCCCTTATAAAATCAAAACCTATATTTTATATTAAATGCCATTTATTCAACATGAATTTCCCCTCCTATAATCAAATTGTACTAAATAAAATTCATTTTTAAATTTCATATGATTTATTTTTAATCTATTCAATTAAAAATCTTATTCTTAATTATTATTGCTTAAGTTTTTCCCTCAGTTCCAGTGGTTGCCTATATGCAAGTGACATTGTGTTTTCTTTTAGTTGTGAATCTTTTTCAGTGTTATAGATACCTTCATTGACCGAAGCTTATCTTGAAGATTAATTGTAAAATATCCAGTGAGGATGATAAGATGCATTGTTTTTGATTGTAGTATACAAAATTCTTTTTCCGCATTTTATTTCCTCATTTGAAAGAATTCTGGTGAACAATTAAATACTAAACGTTCTGCTATGCTCATCTAATTGGAAAAAATACAGATTAATCAAAATTTTGTTATGCTATGCTAGAAACATTGTCACATTGTTATAAGGATGTAAGTCATTTTCTGTAATTGTGATCCAATAAACATAATAAAGACTCAGAAGTTTCAGGGCTTCACGAATGTAACTTCCTGCATCATCTAATGGATTAGTGAGAGTTGCTACATTTGTTGTTTCTTAGTTGTGAATTTGATATTAATTTTATTTTCTTTTTCATTGTTTTGAACACTAATTAATCTTCATATAGAAAAGAAAAAAAATTCAAGGGTTTCATTTGATCTTTTCAAATTTTGGACCTGGTGAGAGCAATTCCCTTATTACATTTAGAAATTAACTTGACACTAATGAATGTATAATATCTTGCCCTATTAATGAATTCTGTGGAGATCATGCTCAACAGAAATCTACTCACTTTCATTGATCTTTTTATAAAAAATATAAACTTGCAATATGTCTATATTTCTTTTTACCTTTATTTCTTTTCTGTATTCTCTTTTCATATTATTTATTTTTATTATCTGAATATTTCCTCATCTTAATAATCTAAAGAATTTAAAAAATAGTTGTATTTGAAAGGTACAGAATTTGAATATATTTTCAAGAAATGTAAATTTAGGAAAATATTTAAAAATTTTAAAATATTTTATTTGTTTCTAAAACATTCAAAAATAATTTATTGACCTTAAAAGAGAAAGTACATGAGCAGCTTCAGCTGCATGCAAAAAACACTGGTAAATTCTCTGTTTGTCTTTATTCTGTTGCAAATATTTTCGAATTTTCCTTTTTATGGTTTCTTAGATATACCCATCATTCAAAAGTGGACATTAAATTCCAAATACATAGAGTTTTTAAAGTTTCTTTGATATTAGTTTCTCATTTTGATATTACTTTCTCATTTAAATGCTTTATTCTCTTAAATCACCCTCTGTGTTTTTTCAGACTTCTAACTTTATTGAGCTAAGTCAAATATCTCTCTTGGTAAATGTCCCACAATCCACTTGAAAATACATGGGTAATTTTCAAGTATCTTTCAGTACTGGTTTCTAAGGTAATTCAATATTAATAAGAGAACAGATTCTATATGATTTAACTACCTTTAAACCATGAATTTTTTTCACTTTATGACCCTAGATATGTTCTGGTGTCTCTTAGTTTATAGTCTATGGGAACTTGAATAGAATTTGCATTCTACTTTTGTGTGAAAATTGTTTAAATCTTAATTATGTTAAATTGGTTTATAGTGCTTTTCATGTATACTATAACCTATTTTTCTATCTATTCATGTTATTGATTTTTGAGAGTTTGACATTAAAAATCCAACTAAAAATCTTAATGTAGCTACTTAAAAAATAATTGTGATATATAGTGGAACTATATGTAACTTTGTTCTATATTTTCCAAGTATCTTGTAAATGTTCTGTCTTACTTTCATAATTAAAAAAAAAAAGAAAGAGGAGTGAAAAGAGAAAATACATATTACAGCTAATGAAATCAGAGTTATATTTCACACATCCAAATAAACCTGAAATACTTTTAATTTATGTACCCATAATTCAATGTTATAAAATGATTTTACAAAGTGGAGCTATTAGTATCTCTGGCACTTTAACATTAATCTAGTTGCCAAAATAACGAATCAGTATCAAGTTTAATCCATATAACATCTGGAACTACATATATATGTATATGAGTAATATGATTTGTTCAACAATTTTTAAATGTTCCTCAGCTGATATACATCATGCTGTGGAGGTTCATCTAGAATCATGAATTAGAACATGAAGAGAAACAAGAAAAATATATGTTTAACAGCACTCAAAAATGATGTTTTGTTATGCAAGAATTTATAGCATTTATAACATCTGAAAAAAAAGTTATGACAATTATTTGCCTTTTTCTTAAATATGTACCTCTGTTACCTAAATCTTCCTCACACTAAAATTGTGTTCATCTCCAACATTGATACAATCCATAAAACTTCATGACATTTATTTTTAATTAATTTTTATTGAAATGTAGTTTTACAAGTTGTACTAGTTTTTAGTGAACTCACTTAGTCATGTCCAACTCTTTGCTATCCCGTGGACTGCAACCTATCAGGCTCCTCCGACCATGGTATTTTCCAGGCAAGAATACTGGAGTGAGTTGCCTTTTCCTTCTCCAGGGGATCTTCCTGACCTAGGGATTGAACCCATGTCTCCTGCATGGCAGGCAGACGCTTTACTGTACAGCAAAATGAATCAGTCATATTTATATATTTGGATCCCTTACCTCTTAGAACATCTTCCCATTCAGTTCACCACAGTGCGTTAAGTAGATTTCCCTGTACTATATAATATGTTCTCAATAGTTACCTACTTCATGTATAGTGTATATATGTCAATACCAATCTCCCAGTTCCTCCCACCCTGCTTCTCCCTTGGTATCCATATTTTTGTTTTCTATATCTATGGCTCTACTTCTGCTTTACAAATATCATCTATACCTTTTATTTTAGATTATGCATGTATGCATTAATATATGATATTTCATTTTCTGACTTTATAGTCTTAAATCCATTCATGTCTCTGCAAATGACCAAATTTGATTCCTTTTTATGTCCAAGTAATATTCCATTGTATATAAGTACCACAACTTCTTTTTCCATTTATCTGTTGATAGACATTTAAGTTGCTTCCATGCCCTGGCTATTATAAACTTTGCTGCTATGAATATTGGGGTGCATGTATCTTTACAATTACAGTTTGAATAATTGAAACCATAATTATACTTAGGGCATATACCCAGTAGTTGGATTGTTGGGCTATATTGTAGATTTATTCCTACTTTTTAAAAGAAATCTACATACTGTTCTCTATAGTGACTATATTAATTTACACTGCCACCAACAGTGCAAAATGGTTTCCTTTTCTCCACACCCTTTTGAGAATTTAGTATTTGTAGATATTTTTGATAATGGCCATTCTGACCAGTGTGAAATAATACCTCATTTTACATTTGAATTGCATTTTTCTAATAATTTGTGGTACTGAATATGTTTTCAAATGTTTGTTGGTTATCTTAATGTCTCTTTGGAGAAATGTCTATTTAGACCTGTCCATTTTTTGATTGGGTGTTTCCTTTTTTTTTTTTTTTCCTTAAATGAATTGCAAGAGCTGCTTGTATATTTTGTAAATTAACCCTGTGTCAGTTGCTTCATTTGAAATTATTTTGTTCAGTTCTTTTTGACTTGTTGATTGTTTCTTTTGCTGTGCAAAATTTTCAGCCTAATTAGGTTCTACTTGTTTATTCTTGTTTTTTATTTTCATTACCTTAGGTGGTTTGTCAGAAAAGAATTTGCTGTGATTTATACTAAAGAGTGTTCTACCTATGTTTTCATTTAAGGGTTTTATGATTCCTGGCCTTACATTCAGGTTTTTAATGCACTTTCAGTTTATTTTTGTGTATGGTCTCATTTCATTCTTTTTACATGTAGCTCTACTGTTTGCAGCCAAAGATGGAGAACCTCTCTACAGTCAGAAAAAACGAAACTGGGAGTTGACTATGGCTCAGATAATAAACTCCTTATTGCCAAATTCAGATTTAAATTGAAGAAAGTAGGGAAAACCACTAGACCATTCAGGTAGGACCTAAATCAAATCCCTTATGATTATACTGTAGAAATGAGAAATAGATTTAAGGGCCTAGATCTGATAGATAGAGTGCCTGATGAACTATGGAATGGGGTTCATGACATTGTACAGGAGACAGGAATCAAGACGATCCCCATGGAAAAGAAATGCAAAAAAGAAAAATGGCTGCTTGGGGAGGCCATACAAATAGCTGTGAAAAGAAGAGAGGTAAAAACCAAAGGAGAAAAGGAAAGATATAAGCACCTGAATGCAGAGTTCCAAAGAATAGCAAGAAGAGATAAGAAAGTCTTCCTCCAAGATCAATGCAAAGAAATAGAGGAAAACAACAGAATGGGAAAGACTATAGTTCTTTTCAAGAAAATTAGAGATACCCAGGGAACATTTCATGCACAGATGGGCTGGATAAAGGAGATAAATGGTATGGACCTAACAGAAGCAGAAGATATTAAGAAGAGGTGGCAAGAATACATAGAAGAACTGTACAAAAAGATCTTCTTGACCAAGATAATCACGATGGTGTGATCACTCACCTAGAGCCAGACATCCTGGAATGTGAAGTCAAGTGGGCCTTAGAAAGCAACATTATGAACAAAGCTAGTGGAGGTGATAGAAGTCCAGTTGAGCTATTTCAAATTCTGGAAGATGATGCTGTGAAAGTGCTGCACTCAATATGCCAGCAAATTTGGAAACCGCAGCAGTGGCCACAGGACTGGAAAAGGTCAGTTTTCATTCCAATTCCAAAGAAAGGCAATGCCAAAGGATGCCCAAACTACCGCACCATTGCACTCATCTCACATGCTAGTAAACTAATGCTCAAAATTCTCCAAGCGAGGCTTCAGCAATATGTGAACCGTGAACTTCCAGATGTTCAAGCTGGTTTTAGAAAAGGCAGAGGAACCAGAGGTCAAATTGCCAACATCTTTTGGATCATGGAAAAAGCAAGAGAGTTCCAGAAAAACATATATTTTTTTTTTCTTTATTGACTATGCCAAAACCTTTGACTGTGTGGATCACAATAAACTGTGGACAATTCTGAAAGAGATGGGAATACCAGACCACCTGACTTGTCTGCTGAGAAACCTGTATGCAAGTCAGGAAGCAACAGTTAGAATTGGACATGGAACAACAGACTGGTTCCAAATAGGAAAAGGAGTATGTCAAGGCTGTATATTGTTACCCTGCTTGTTTAACTTCTATGCAGAGTACATCATGAGAAACGCTGGTCTGGAAGAAGCACAAGCTGGAATCAAGTTTGCTGGGAGAAATATCAATCACCTCAGATATGCAGATGACACCACCCTTGTGACAGAATGTGAAGAGGAACTGAGAAGAGGGGAGTGAAAAATTTGTCTTAAAGCTCAACATTCAGAAAACTAAGATCATGGCATCTGATCCCATCACTTCATGGGATATAAATGGGCAAATAGGGGAAACAGTGTCAGACTTTTATTTTTGGGAGCTCCAATATTACTGCAGATGGTGATTGCAACCATGAAATTAAAAGACGCTTACTCTTTGGAACGAAAGTTATGACCAACCTAGATTGCATATTCTAAAGCAGGGATATACTTTGCCAACAAAGGTCCATCTAGTCAAGTCTATGGTTTTTCCTGCGGTCATGTATGGATGTGAGAGTTGGACTGTGAAGAAAGTTGAGCAGCAATAGATTGATGCTTTTGAACTGTGGTGTTGGAGCAGACTCTTGAGAGTCCCTTGGACTGCAGGGAGATCCAACCAATCCATTCTAAAGTAGATCAGTCCTGGGTATTCATTGGAAGGATTGATGCTAAAGCTGAAACTCCAATACTTTGGCCACCTCATGCGAAGTGTTGACTCATTGGAAAAGACTCTGATGCTGAGAGGGATTGGGGGCATGAGGAGAAGGGGACGACAGAGAATGAGATGGCTGGATGGCATCAACAACTCGATGGACATAAGTGTGGGTAAACTCTGGGAGTTGGTGATGGACAGGGAGGCCTGGCATGCTGCAATTCATGGGGTCGCAAAGTCAGACATGACTGAGAGACTGAACTAAACCGAATTTACCGTTTTCCCAGTACCACTTATTGAAGGGGCTGTCTTTTCTTCATTGTATATTCTTGTCTTTTTTTTCTTTAGATTAGGTGACATAGATGTGTGGGTTTCTCTCCGTGCTTTTTGTTCTGTACCATTGATCTATACTTCTGTTTCATGCCTGAAACAGGCAAATAAAACCTCCGTGATATTTAAATGCAATAATAATTTAGTTCACGGACATAAGGTAAAGCATATGGGAAAAAAAGTATCCCCAGGGAGCAAATAGTACTACCTGTAAATACAGATGTTTGCAGTTATTGGTCATAATATGCCAGGGCTGAGCACTGATCTTAAATGGTAGGTCCATGTAGTCCTAAACAATTTTTTTTTGTGTGTGTTTTGAATATGGACGATACTACAAACCATAGATCTCAATGTCTATCTATAGTATAGATTAATAAGTTGGGAAAAGATAAAAAATAGAAAATAAAAATTACAAGATACCATTTTGAACCAGACATGAAAAGTGACAGACATGTTGAGAATGATTTTCAGATATTTAGTTTAGGTCTCTGGATAAATTTGGCATCATAAATAAAAATGTGGAATATAGGAGGTGGAACAGGTTTTGAGTAAACATGGTGATTTCAGTACTGAACATGTTAACCTGGTATCAAGGTGGAAATAGCCAATATGCAGTTGGAAGTACATATGATGTTCATGAGATCCAGAATTTAGTAAAACAAGAAATCAGACATGAATATATATATATATATGGCAATGGCAGCCCACTCCAGTACTCTTGCCTGGAAAATGCCATGGACAGAGAAGCCTGGTTGGCTGCAGTACATGGGGTCGCTACTAGTCGGACACGACTGAGCAACTTCAATTTCACTTTTCACTTTCATGCATTGGAGAAGGAAATGGCAACCCACTCCAATGTTCTTGCCTGGAGAATCCCAAGGATGGGGTCACACAGAGTCAGACACGACTGAAGAGACTCAGGGTCAGAAACTACAAGAAATACCACATTAGCCAATAAATGTGGGTAGTGTTTTCTCAAACTATGCTACATTCATTGCTTTCAATATTAAATTCGAAGAATAACTGCAACATTTTATGCCAGGAGCCAGCGTGAGGAATCCCACGCATGGCAATGGTCATGAGGAAGGAAGTCAAACAAAATGTAAAGGCGTGATCTAGCTTCAGGGGTTCCCCCGAGTTTTCCTGAGCATGTACTCCAAAAACCAGAGTCAGCCTGATTTTATTGTTCTGTGCTTTCCACTCTTCTGACACTCTCTAGAAAGAGTTAACTCAGGACTTCAGTTAACAGTCTCCTGCAAAAGGAGTGTCTCAGCTCAAACCCCTCTGATGGCTCTCTAACTTGCCTGACAGTTAGAGACTTTTACAATTTGTGGATTGTTTACAGCCACCTAACCACAAGAGGCACAAAGCTTAAAGAATCTTAGATACAGAGCCTTTTCTCAGAGCTAAAAATCATATTGGTGATGGGTTTTCACTGTTGACTCAATGACTGCTGCCAGGCCTCCATATTCTTTATCTTTTAGACACCTGAAGGATATTAATCAATGTAATCAGGATATGGAAAAAGGTATATAGTAGTTTTGATGTTAGCAACACTAGACTTTTGAGTTAATACTTTTCTTTTGTTATAAATCACTGTACTCCTTTTATTTGTTATAAACTGTTGTGTCCTTGCTATGTAAGAATGTAACTTTATTTAGTGCTTTCTGAGAGTGGCACCAGACTTTGGGAAGAACAACACAAAAAGTCTTCTGGTTGACAAACCCATGTCAGAAAAAGGGCTGTAAAATGTTAAATGGCCCTCTGACTAGAAGATGATGTAAATCACCTAAGACTTGTGTATACAATTAGGTATGCAGAGAGAAAGCCTGGATTTGATAAGAGTCAGGGCTGCTGATGCTGCATAATTTTGTATTATGCATTGATCTCTATGTACAATCAAAAAGGTATAAAAGGCCTTTCTAGACAATAGGGGCTGGACCAGTCGCTGGACTGGTTTCCCCCATGTCTCCTATTTTCTGGCTGAATTCCCATCTGGGTCGTGGAGGTTCGCCATGTCTACTTACTTACCCCGGCTTCTAAGATCCACGAGAGAGGGACCCCAAGGTGGGGCACCCCCCACTATTCAAGAGGACGCCAGTGGCCTAACGCAGATGGTGCAAGTTCCCTGTCTGGAACTTCATTGGCTTTCCACGTAAACCAAGTTATTCAGCCACTTTTCTCCACTAAATTGTCCTACAACACTATTTCATCCTAATCTAATCTTATATTTATAAATAAATAAGTTTTTTCCTCACCTACTCCATCTCCCCTTCGAATCACCCTGGATCCACTGGGGCTAGACCCCGGCAATTTTAAAAATATATAATTGTGGCAATAAACAACAGGAATCTGTATGCTGCAGTGAAAATAGCATAAAAATTTTAACCACCTAACTATATATGAATCTATACCCTTCCAATTTTTAGCTCAAGATACTGGACATTTCAATTAGCATCTGTGAACCTCAGATTCTTCATCTGAAAGATATAGTTAATATGTATTTATATCAATTTAGACTCATTTTACTTGAAAGTAACATAAAACACTAATTCAAACAGGTTAAACAATAAGAGATGAATTATTTAGCATAAGAAAATATCCAGGGATAGTCTGGTTTTAGTTCACTGATTCCTAGAATTTCGACGTTCACCCTTGCCATCTCTTGTTTGACCACTTCCAATTTGCCTTGACTCATGGACCTGACATTCCAGCGTCCTATGCAATAATGCTCTTTACAGCATTGGATCTTGCTTCTATCACCAGTCACATCCACAACTGGGTATTGTGTTTGCTCTGGCTCCATCCTTTCATTCTTTCTGGAGTTATTTCTCCAGTGATCTCCAGTAGTATATTAGGCACCTACTGACCTGGGGAGTTCCTCTTGCGGTATCCTATCATTTTGCCTTTTCATAATGTTCATGGGGTTCTCAAGGCAAGAATAACGAAGTGGCTTGCCATTCCCTTCTCCAGTGGACCACATTCTGTCAGGAAGCCCTCAGAAGAAATGGAGTAGCCATCATGCTCAAAAAAAGAGTCCGAAATGCAGTACTTGGATGCAATCTCAAAAACGACAGAATGATCTCTGTTTGTTACCAAGGCAAACCATTCAGTATCACAGTTATCCAAGTCTATGCCCCAACCAGTATGCTGAAGAAACTTAGGTTGAACGGTTTTATGAAGACCTACAAGACCTTTTAGAACTAACACCCAAAAAAGATGTTCTTTTCATTATATGGGACAGGAATCCAAAAGTAGGAAATCAAGAAACACCTGGAGTAACAGGCAAATTTGGCCTTGGAATGCAGAATGAAGCAGGGCAAAGGCTAATAGAGTTTAGTCAAGAAAATGCACTGGTCATAGCAAACACTCTCTTCCAACAACACAAGAGAAGACTCTACACATGCACATCAACAGATGGTCAACACCGAAATCAGATTGATTATATTCTTTACAGCCAAAGATGGAGAAGCTCTATATAGTCAATAGAAACAAACCAGGAGCTGACTGTGGCTCAGATCATGAACTCCTTAGTGCCAAATTCAGAATCAAATTGAAGAAAGTAGGGAAAACCGCTATACCATTCAGGTATGACCTAAATCAAATCCCTTATCATTATACAGTAGAAATGAGAAATAGATTTAAGGGACTAGATCTGATAGATAGAGTGCCTGATGAACTATGGAATGAGGTTCATGACATTGTACAGGAGACAGGAATCAAGACTATCCCCATGGAAAAGAAATGAAAAAAAGAAAAATGGCTGCTTGGGGAGGCCACACATATAGCTGTGAAAAGAAGAGATGCAAAAACCAAAGGAGAAGAGGAAAGATATAAGCATCTGAATGCAGAGTTCCAAAGAATAGCCAGAAGAGATAACAAAGTCCTTCTCAAAATTCAATGCAAAGAAATAGAGGAAAACAACAGAATGGGAAAGACTAGAGATCTCTTCAAGAAAATTAGAGATACCAAGGGAATATTTCATGCAAAGATGGGCTGGATAAAGGAGAGAAATGGTATGGACATAAAAGAAACAGAAGATATTAAGACGAGGTGGGAAGAATACATGGAAGAAATGTACAAAATAAAATCTTCACGACCCACATAATCATGATGATGTGATCACTAATCAAGAGCCAGACATCCTGGAATGTGAATTCAAGTAGGCCTTAGAAAGCATCACTATGAAGAAAGCTAGTGGAGGTGATTGAATTCCAGTTGAGCTGTTTCAAATCCTTAAAGATGATGCTGTGAAAATGCTGCACTCAATATGCCAGCAAATTTGGAAAATGCAGCAGTGGCCACAGGACTGGAAAAGTTCAGTTTTCATTCCAATCCCAAAGAAAGGCAATGCCAAAGAATGCTCAAACTACCACACAATCACACTCATCTCACATGCTAGTAAACTAATGCTCAAAATTCTCCAAGCCAGGCTTCAGCAATACGTGAACTGTGAACTCCCTGATGTTCAAGGTGGTTTTAGAAAATGCAGAGGAAAAAGAGATCAAATTGCCAACATCCGCTGGATCATGGAAAAAGCAAGAGAATTCCAGAAAAACATATATTTCTGCTTTATGGACTATGCCAAAGCCTTTGACTTTGTGGATCACAATAAACTGTGGAAAATTATGAAAGAGATGGGAATACAAGACCACCTAACCTGCCTCTTGAGAAATCTGTATGCAGGTCAGGAAGCAACAGTTAGAACTGGACATGGAACAACAGACTGGTTCCAAATAGGAAAAGGAGTACGTCAAGGCTGTATAATGTCACCCTGCTTATTTAACAGATATGCAGAGTACATCATGAGAAACACAGGACTAGAAGAAGCACAAGCTGGAATCAAGATTGCCGGGAGAAATATCAATAACCTCAGATATGCAGATGACACCACCCTTATGGCAGAAAGTGAAGAGGCGCTAGAAAGCCTCTTGATGAAAGTGAAAGAGGAGAGCGAAAAGTTGGCTTAAAGCTCAACATTCAGAAAATGACGATCATGGCATCCGGTCCCATCACTTCATGGGAAGTAGATGGGGAAACAGTGGAAACAGTGTCAGACTTTATTTTTTGGGGCTCCAAAATCACTGCAGATGGTGACTGCAGCCATGAAATTAAAAGACGCTTACTTCTTGGAAGAAAAGTTATGACCAACCTAGATAGTATATTCAAAGGGAGAGACATTACATTGCAGACTGAGGTCCGTCTAGTCAAGGCTATGGTTTTTCAGGTGGTCATGTATGGATGTGAGAGTTGGACTATGAAGAATGCTGAGAGCCAAAGAATTGATGCTTTTGCACTGTGATGTGGAGAAGACTCTTGAGAGTCCCTTGGACTGTAAGGAGATCCAATCAGTCCATTCTGAAGGAGATCAGCCCTGGGATTTCTTTGGAAGGAATGGTGCTAAAGCTGAAGCTCCAGTACTTTGGCCACCTCATGTGAAGAGTAGACTCATTGGAGAAGACTCTGATGCTGGGAGGGAGGAGAAGGGGACGACCGAGGATGAGATGGCTGGATGGCATCACGGACTCAATGGAGGTGAGTCTGAATGAACTCCAGGTGTTGGTGATGGACAGGGAGGCCTGGCGTGCTATGATTCATGGGGTTGCAAAGAGTTGGACACGAGTGAGCGACTGAACTGAACTGAACTGAGTCCAGTTTTATGCAGAAGGAAATGGCAACCCAATCCATTATTCTTGCCTAGAGAATCCCGTGGTCAGATGAGCCTGGTGTGCTGCTGTCCATAGGTTCACACAGAGTTGGACATGACTTAAGTGACTTAGCAGCAGCAGCAGCTGTCTGGTTTTAGCCTGTTCATTCAGTGTCACAGTGACACCATTTAACACCAAGGTTGTTGTAAAATTTCAGCCTGTCATTTCAATTGTTATTATTTATGTCTCTTAATGGGAGCAAGATAGCTGCGACACTTTCAGGAATATGCTGTCTGGGTGTGTCTTTGCTTTTCTGTCAAAGAGCAAGTGCCTTTTAATTTCATGACTGCAGTCACCATCCACAGTGATTTTGGAGCCCAAGAAAATAAAGCCTGTCACTGTTTCCATTGTTTCCCCATCTATTTGCCACGAAATGATGGGATTGGATGCCATGTTAGTTTTTTGAAGGTCGAGTCTTAACGTATCTTTTTGACTCCTCTCTTTCACCTTCATCAAGTGAATTCGCTCAGTCGTGTCTGACTCTTTGCGACCCCATGGAGTGTAGTCTACCAGGTTCCTCCATCCATGGGATTTTCCAGGCAAGAATACTGGACTGGGTTGCCATTTCCTTCTCCAGTAGATCTTCCCGACCCAGGGATTGAACCAGGGTCTCCCACATTGCAGGCAGATGCTTTATCATCTGAGCCACCAGGGAAGCTTCACTTTCATCAAGAGGCTCTTTAATTTCTCTTCACTTCCTGCCATAAAAGTCGTCTCATCTGCATATCTGAGGTTATTGATATTTCTCCCCACAATCTTGATTCCAGCTTGGGCTTTATACAGAGTGGCATTTCACATGACATACTTTGTAAGTAAGTTAAATAATCAGGGTGACAATATACAGCCTTGATGTAATCCTTTCCCAATTTGGAACAAGTCTGTTGTTCCATGTCTGATTCTAACTGTTGCTTCTTCACCTGCATACAGGTTTCTCTTGAGGAAGGTAAGGTGGTCTGGTATTCTCATCATGTTAAGAATGTTCCACAGCTTGTTGTGATCTACACAGTTGAAGGCTTTAGCGTAGTCAATGAAGCAGAAGTATGTTTTTCTGGAATTCTCTAGCTTTTTCTATGATCCAAAGGAAGTTGACAATTTGATCTCTGATTCCCCTGCCTTTTCTAAATCCAGCTAGTACATCTGGAAGTTCTAGGTTCACATACTGTTGAAGCCTAGCTTGAAGGATTTTAAACATTATTTTGCTAGTGTGTGAAATGAATGCAGTTGTGTAGTAGTTTGAACATCTTTTGGCATTGCTCATCTTTACGAACGGAATGAAAACTGACCTTTTCCAGTCCTGTGGCCACTGTTGTGTTTTCTAAATTTGCTGGCATATTGAGTGCAATACTTTCACAGCATCATCTTTTAGGATTTGAAATAGCTCAGCTGGAATTCAATCACTTCCACTAGCTTTGTTCATAGTGATGCTTTGTAAAGCCCACTTGACTTCGCATTCCAAGATGTCTTGCTCTAGGTTAGTGATCACACTATCATGGTTATCTGGGTCATGAAGATCTCTCTTTTTATTTATTTATTTATTTTTGTATAGTTCTTCTATGTATTCTTGCCACCTCTTAGTATCTTATGCTTCTTTTAGGTCCATACTCTTTCTGTCCTTTATTGTACCTATCTTTGCATGAAATGTTCTCTTGGTATTTCTGATCTTCATGAAGAAATCTCTAGTCTTTCCCATTCTATTGTTTTCCTCTATTTCTTTGCATTGTTTACTTAAAAAGACTTTCTTATCTCTCTTTGCTATTCTCTGGAACTCTGCATTCAGCAATCAGGTTAAGGCCTGAAAGTATTCAGAAGAACAAGAACAATAGTCGCTATTCTTTGCATATCTTCAAGGAATGTTTGTCCTAGGTGCTTCCAAATAGACTTCCTCTCAGATCTCGTTGGTCAGAATTCTGACCTATGCTTATAACTAAACCAGTTACTGGAGAGAAAACTGATGTCATTAATTTTGCATACATGTTCATCCCCTGGATTGGTAAGGCTTTTACTTCCATTAAGTGTAAAACATCAAGAAGAAAGTGATACCTAAAGAAAAATTAGGGTTCTAGTAGAGAGGGAAAATGGGAAAGCTGAATTTGTATATGAAATCATCAATATCTACTATAATGTCTCAGAACTTTTTTTAAAGCATTAAATAAAGAAACATATTGTTAAATCATTTATGATATAAAAATAACAAACTTATGTTAAGATTCATAATGGCAGAATTAAAGTTCATGAAACTATTAGCTAAAGATTCTTTAGCATCATCATCCAGAATGGCTATGGACTGAGCAGGTAAAAGCAGGTATATATAATGGGAAGAGTATTGCACAATTGATACCATTAAGCTTCACTTTTGCTCTTTAGATATTTCCCATCTCTGTGTGCCTTAATGGAAAACAACATCTAAAATGCCAAATGCAAATTCAATGATGTCTGAGACTAATCAAGTTCATTGGATTGTGTGTCTTAAGCAAATCAGTATTCATGTGTCACTAAAGTGTGTGCAGTAAGACCAAATATCACTGATGTATCCTCATTTTCCCTTCATTTAATTATTTTTATAGCAATCCACGTGCAAAATCAATATATGCTGTTGGAGATTACGAGTGAAATGACACAAAAGAAGACACAGACACACAAGAGACAGACGATACACACACTCCGGCTGGAGGAACAGAACTGCGCAAACTATTTGCACTTTATTATTATAAAGCCCCCCTAGGCAGAATTCCAGACTGCATGAATAAGCCTTTTCAGTACAGTGCAGGTGCATACATGTTATCGTACAGCAAGAGGGAGTGAAATTCCGGCCTACTGCAGAGTCTGTCCAGAGCCCTTATCACAAGAAGGAAGTGTTCCCTCGTTTTCAAGGGACCATTAGTCTCAAGGCTGTGTCCGTCTCCTTGGCAGAACATCTTGTTTGTAAGCAGCACATCTTCACTTTCCCTATTATGGCCGCATTAACCCTTCATATGCAATTGGTCAGTAAAAAAATTTACTTGTTTTTTGCAATGAAACAAGAAAGACACTAAACTAAGATTTAATGATATCAGGTCTCATGATTATGCTGTAGGAGCACATTAAGGTCTTAATGAATAAAACTGTCTTCTCATAGCTGAAGTTGCAAGGAAAATCTTCCCAGAAGCTCTCTCTTGGTTATTCTTTTTTTTTTTTTAATTGGAGACTAATTTCTTTACAATATTGTAGTTGTTTTTGCTATACATTCACATGAATCAGCCATTGGTATGCATGTGTTCCCCATTCTGAACCCCTCCCACCTCCCTCCCCATTCCATCCCTCAGGGTCATCCCAGCGCACCAGCCCTGAACACCTTGTTTCATGCATCGAACCCAGACTGGTGTTCTGTTTCACAGATGATAATATATATGTTTCAATGCTGTTCTCTCAAATCATCCCACCATCACCTTCTCCCACAGAGTCCAAAAGTCTGTTACTTACATCTGTGTATTTTTTGCTGTCTCACATATAGGGTCATTGTTACCATCTTTCTAAATTCTGTATATACGTGTTAATATACAGTATTGGTGTTTCTTTCTGACTTACTTCACTCTGTATAAAAGGCTCCAGTTTCATCCACCTCAATAGAATTGATTCAAAGGTGTTCTTTTTAATAGCTGAGTAATATTCCATTGTATATATGTACCAATACTTTCTTATCTATTCACTTGCAAATGGACATCTAGGTTGCTTCCATGTCCTGGCTATTTTAAATAGTGCTTCAGCGAACATTGGAGTATACGTGTCTATTTCAATTCTAGTTTCCTCAGTATGTATTCTCAGCAGTGGGATTGCTGGGTCATATGGCAGTTCTATTTCCAGTTTTTTAAGGAATCTCCACACTGTTATCCATAGTGACCGTACTATTTTGCATTCTCACCAACAGTGTAAGAGGGTTTCTTTTTCTCCAAACCCTCTCTAGCATTTATTGTTTGTAGACATATTTTTTCTATTTTAAATTTTTATTTGTACTTTATTTTGCTTTACAATACTGTAGCAGTTTTGCCATACATTGACATGAATCTGTCATGGATGTCCATGAGTTCCCAATCCTAAACACCCCCCCCACCTAACACCCCATATCATCTCTCTGGATCATCC
Organism: Ovis aries; assembly: GCF_016772045.2. NCBI lineage: Eukaryota > Metazoa > Chordata > Mammalia > Artiodactyla > Bovidae > Ovis > Ovis aries. Next base: position 74,670,887 of record NC_056080.1, read on the forward strand.
CCATGCACAAGCCCCACGCATCCTGTATCCTGCATCGAACATAGACTGGCGATTTGTTTCTTACATGTTACTATACATGTTTTAATGTCATTCTCCCAAATCATCGCACCCTCTCCCTCTCCCTCTCCCACAGAGTCCAAAAGTCCATTCTATACATCTGTGTCTCTTTTGCTGTCTCACATACAGGGTTATCATTACCATCTTTCTAAATTCCATATATATGTGTTAGTATACTGTATTGGTGTTTTTCTTTCTGGCTTACTTCACTCTGTATAATAGGCTCCAGTTTCATTCATCTCATTAGAACTGATTCAAATGTATTTTTTTAATGGCTGAGTAATACTCCATTGTGTATATGTACCACAGCTTTCTTATCCATTCATCTGCTGATGGACATCTAGGTTGCTTCCATGTCCTGGCTATTATAAACAGTGCTGTGATGAACATTGAGGTACACCTGTCTCTTTCAATTCTGGTTTCCTTGGTGTGTATGCCCAGAAGTGGGATTGCTGGGTCATAAGGCAGTTTATTTGCAATTTTTTAAGGAATCTCCACACTGTTCTCCATAGTGGCTGTACTAGTTTGCATTCCCACCAACAGTATAGGAGGGTTCCCTTTTCTCCACACCCTCTCCAGAATTTATTGCTTGCAGATTTTTGGATCGCAGCCATTCTGACTGGTGTGAAGTGGTACCTCATTGTGGTTTTGATTTGCATTTCTCTAATAATGAGTGATGTTGAGCATCTTTTCATGTGTTTGTTAGCCATCCGTATGTCTTCTTTGGAGAAATGTCTATTTAGTTCTTTGGCCCATTTTTTGATTGGGTCGTTTATTTTTCTGGAATTGAGCTGCAGGAGTTGCTCGTATATTTTTGAGATTAGTTGTTTGTCTGTTGCTTCATTTGCTATTATTTTCTGCCATTCAGAAGGCTGTCTTTTCTCCTTGCTTATATTTTCCTTTGTTGTGCAGAAGCTTTTAATTGTAATTAGGTCAAATTTGTTTACATTTGCTTTTATTTCCAGAAATCTGGGAGATGGATCATAGAGGATCCTGCTGTGATTTATGTCGGAGAGTGTTTTGCCTATGTTCTCCTCTAGGAGTTTTATAGTTTCTGGTCTTACGTTTAGATATTTAATCCATTTTGAGTTTGTTTTGGTGTATGGTGTTAGAAAGTGATCTAGTTTCATTCTTTTACAAGTTGTTGACCAGTTTTCCCAGCACCACTTGTTAAAGAGATTGTCTTTAATTCTTGCCTCCTTTGTCGAAGATAAGGTGTCAATAGATGTGTGGATTTATTTCTGGGCTTTCTATTTTGTTCCATTGATCTATATTTCTGTCTTTGTGCCAGTACCGTACTGTTTTGATGACTGTGGCTTTGTAGTAGAGCCTGAAGTCAGGCAGGTTGATTCCTCCAGTTCCATTCTTCTTTCTCAAGATTGCTTTTGCTATTTGAGGTTTTTTTTTTAATTTTTTTGTATTTCCGTAGAAATTGTGAGATTATTTGTTCTAGCTCTGTGAAAAATACCGCTGGTAGCTTGATAAGGATGGCATGGAATCTGTAGATTGCTTTGGGTAGTATACTCATTTTCACTATATTGATTCTTCTGATCCATGACCATGGTATATTTCTCCATCTCTTAGTGTCCTCTTTGATTTCTTTCACCAGTGTTTTATATTTTTCTATATATAGGTCTTTAGTTTCTTTAGATAGATATATTTCTAAGTATTCTATTCTTTTTGTTGCAATGGTGAATGGAATTGTTTCCTTAATTTCTTTTTCTACTTTCTCATTATTAGTGTATAGGAATGCAAGGGATTTCTGTGTGTTGATTTTATATCCTGCCACTTTAATATATTCATTGATTAGCTCTAGTAATTTTCTGGTGGAGTCTTTAGGGTTTTCTATGTAGAGGATCATGTCATCTGCAAACAGTGAGAGTTTTACGTCTTCTTTTCCATTTTGGATTCCTTTTATTTCTTTTTCTGCTCTGATTGCTGTGGCCAAATCTTCCAGAACTATGTTGAATAGCAGCAGTGAAAGTGGGGACCCTTGTCTTGTTCCTGACTTTAGGGGAAATGCTTTCAGTTTTTCACCATTGAGGATAATGTTTGCTGTGGGTTTGTCATATATAGCTTTTATTATGTTGAGATATGTTCCTTCTATTCCTGTTTTCTAGAGAGTTTTTATCATAAATGGATGTTAAATTTTGTCAAAGGCCTTCTCTGCATCTATTGAGATAAGTGTATGACTTTTATTTTTCAGTTTGTTAATGTGGTGAATTACATTGATTGATTTGTGGATATTGATGAATTCTTGCATCACTGGGATAAAGCCCACATGGTCATGGTGTATGATCTTTTTAATGTGTTGTTGGATTCTGATTGCTAGAATTTTGTTAAGAATTTTTGCATCTATGTTCATCAGTGATATTGGCCTGTAGTTTTCTTTATTCGTGGCATCTTTGTCAGGTTTTGGTGTTAGGGTGATGGTGGCCTCATACAATGAGTTTGGAAGTTTACCTTCCTCTGCAATTTTCTGGAAGAGCTTGAGTAGGATAGGTGTTAGCTCTTCTCTAAATTTTTGGTAGAAATCAGCTGTGAAGCCATTTGGACCTGGGCTTTTGTTTGCTGGAAGATTTCTGATTACAATTTCAATTTCCATGCTTGTCATGGGTCTGTTAAAATTTTCTATTTCTTCCTGGTTCAGTTTTGGAAAGTTGTACTTTTCTAAGAATTTGTCCATTTCTTCCAAGTTTCCATTTTATTGGTTTATAATTGCTGATAGTAGTCTCTTATGATCCTTTGTATTTCTGTGTTGTCTGTTGTGACTTCTTCATTTTCATTTCTAATTTTATTGATTTGATTTTTCTCCCTTTGTCTCTTGAAGTGTCTTGCTAATGGTTTGTCAATTTTATTTATCCTTTCAAAGAACCAGCTTTTGGCTTTGTTGATTTTTGCTATGGTCTCTTTTGTTTCTTTTGCATTTATTTCTGCCCTAATTTTTAAGATTTCTTTCCTTCTACTAACTCTGGGGTTCTCCAACTCTTCCTTTTCTAGTTGCTTTAGTTGTAGAGTTAGGTTATTTATTTGCCTTTTTTCTTGTTTCTTGAGGTATGCCTGTATTGCTATGAACTTTCCTCTTAGCACTGCTTTTATAGTGTCCCACAGGTTTTGGGTTGCTGTGTTTTCATTTTCATTAGTTTCTATGCATATTTTGATTTCTTTTTTGATTTCTTCTGTGATTTGGTGGTTATTCAAAAGTGTGTTGGGATTTTTAATAGTTTTTCTCCTGTCGTTGAGATCTAATCCTAATGCATTATGGTCAGAAAAGATGCTTGGAATGATTTCGATTTTTTTGAAACTATCAAGTTTAGATTTATGGCTCAGGATGTTATCTATCCTGGAGAAGGTTCCATGAGCACTTGAAAAAAAGGTGAAATTCATTGTTTTGGGGTGAAATGTCCTATAGATATCAATTAGGTCTAACTGATCTAATGTATCGTTTAAAGTTTGCGTTTCTTTGTTAATTTTCTGTTTAGTTGATCTGTCCATAGGTGTGAGTGGGGTATTAAAGTCTCCCACTCTTATTGTGTTATTGTTGATTTCCCCTTTCATACTTGTTAGCATTTGTCTTACATATTGTGGTGCTCCTATGTTGGGTGCATATATATTTATAATTGTTATATCTTCTTCTTGGATTGATCCTTTGATCATTATGTAATGGCCTTCTTTGTCGCTTTTCACAGCCTTTGTTTTAAAGTCTATTTTATTGGATATGAGTATTGCCACTCCTGCTTTCTTTTGGTCTCTGTTTGCGTGGTATATCTTTTTCCAGCCCTTCACTTTCAGTCTGTATGTGTCCCTTGTTTTGAGGTGGGTCTCTTGTAAGCAGCATATAGAGGGGTCTTGTTTTTGTATCCATTCGGGCAGTCTTTGCCTTTTGGTTGGGGCGTTCAACCCATTTACATTTAAGGTAATCATTGATAAGTATGATCCCGTTACCATTTACTTTATTGTTTTGGGTTCGGGTTTATACACCCTTTCGTGTTTCCTGTCTAGAGGATATCCTTTAGAATTTGTTGGAGAGCTGGTTTGGTGGTGCTGAATTCTCTCAGCTTTTGCTTTCTGTAAAGCTTTTGATTTCTCCTTCGTATTTGAATGAGATCCTTGCTGGGTACAGTAATCTGGGCTGTAGGTTATTGTCTTTCATCACTTTAAGTATGTCTTGCCATTCCCTCCTGGCCTGAAGAGTTTCTATTGAAAGATCAGCTGTTATCCTTATGGGAATCCCCTTGTGTGTTATTTGTTGTTTTTCCCTTGCTGCTTTTAATATTTGTTCTTTGTGTTTGATCTTTGTTAATTTGATTAATATGTGTCTTGGGGTGTTTCGCCTTGGGTTTATCCTATTTGGAACTCTCTGTGTTTCTTGGGCTTGGGTGATTATTTCCTTCCCCATTTTAGGGAAGTTTTCAACTATTATCTCCTCAAGGATTTTCTCATGATCTTTCTTTCTGTCTTCTTCTTCTGGGACTCCTATAATTCGAATGTTGGAGCGTTTCATATTGTCCTGGAGGTCTCTGAGATTGCCCTCATTTCTTTTAATTCGTTTTTCTTGTTTCCTCTCTGATTCATTTATTTCTACCATTCTATCTTCTATTTCACTAATCCTATCTTCTGCCTCCGTTATTCTACTGTTTGTTGCCTCCAGAGTGTTTCTGATCTCATTTATTGCATTATTCATTATATTTTGACTCTTTTTTATTTCTTCTAGGTCCTTGTTATACCTTTCTTGCATCCTCTCAATCCTCGTCTCTAGGCTATTTATCTGTGATTCCATTTTGATTTCAAGATTTTGGATCATTTTCACTATCAATATTCGGAATTCCTTCTCAGGTAGATTCCCTACTTCTTCCTCTTTTGTTTGGTTTGGTGGGCAACTCTCCTGTTCCTTTACCTGCTGAGTATTCCTCTGTCTCTTCATCTTGGTTATATTGCTGCGTTTGGGGTGGCCTTTTTATATTCTGGTAATTTGTGGAGTTCTCTTTATTATGGAGCTTCCTCACTGTGGGTTGGATTGTATCAGTGGCTTGTCAAGGTTTCCTGGTTAGGGAGGCTTGTGTTGGAGTTCTGGTAGGTGGAGCTGGGTTTCTTCTCTCTGGAGTGCAGTGGAGTGACCAGTAATGGGTTATGAGATATCAAAAGTTTTGGAATAATTTTGAGCTGCCTGTATATTGAAGCTCAGGGGAGTGTTCCTGTGTTGCTGGAGAATTTGAGTGGTATGTCTTGTTTTGGAACTTGTTGGCCCTTGGGTGGAGCTTGGTTTCTGTGTAGGTATGAAGGCATTTGATGAGCTCCTATTGCTTAATGTTCCCTGAATTCAAGAGTTCTCTAATGTTTTCAGGCTTTGGATTTAAGCTTCCTGCTTCTGGTTTTCAGTTTTATTTTTACAGAAGCCTCTAGACTTCTCCATCTATACAGCACCGATGATAAAACATCTAGGTTAAAGATGCGAAGTTTCTCCACATTGAGGGACACTCAGAGAGGTTCACTGAGTTACAAGGAGAAGAGAAGATGGAAGGGGTAGTTAGAGGTAACTGGAATGAGATGCGGTGAGATCAAAAGAGGAGAGAGCAAGCTAGCCAGTAGTCACTTCCTTATGTGCACTCTATAGTCTGGACCGCTCAGAGGTATTTACGGAGTTATACGGGGAAGAGGAGAGGGAGGAAGTAGCCAGAGGTGACCAGGATAAGAGAGAAGGATAATGAGAAGGAGAGAGACAAATCCTGCCAGTAACCAGTTCCTTAGGTGTTCTCCACCATCTGGAACACACAGAGATTCACAGAGTTGGATAGAGAAGAGATGGGGGAGAAAAGAGACAGAGGCCACCTGGTGGAGAAAAAGGAGAGTCAAAAGGAGGAGAGAGTGGTCAAGCCAGTAATCTCGCTCTCAGGTAAACTTGGGTAGTGAAGTTTGGGTTTTAAATGTACAAAATTGACAACAAAAACATAAGAGCAAAGATTAAAAATCTAGAGTAGAAGTTGGATTTTCAGAAATACACTATTAAAGAAAAGAAACAGAAGGAAAAAGGACGAAAGAAAAAAAAAAGAATTATTAAAAAATAAATAAATAAATAAATAAATAAATAAAAATAAAAAACCACCAACAGCCATCCAAAGACTATATATGGTGTTTACCTTAAAAAAAAAGTCTTTTTTTAAAATAGTAATAGTAGGTTATAGAAATAAAAATTAGAGGAGAAATAGAAGACTTAACAATTAAAAAAAAAGTTAGAAAAAAAAAGAAAAAAAAAGGAACGATTTTAAAAACAGTGAAAATATTTCTGCCCCTTCTCTGATGTTATGGGCCATGTGGGATCACTTCCAAGGTGGTTCCCTCTGTTTAACTTCTTCTGTTTGCTGGTTTTTTAGGCTCACTAGTTCAGTTGCGTGTGGGGAGAGGGATGCTGCAAACAAATAGCACTGTCGTGTGCACACAGTGTCTCAGCCCCGCTTGACCTGTCCCTTCTCGCTGTGCACAAACCGCTCCGGCTCTACGATGCTCAGCCGGGAACCGTCTGGGACCGGCCCTAGGCTGTGTGCACTTCCCTGGACCAAGCCGCTCAGGTTCGGCACTCAGGCAGCCCTCAGAGGCACAGATTCGGCTGGGACTGCGCTTTGTGCCCTTCCCAGGTCCGAGTAGCTCAGGAGTTTGGCGAGCGCGATTGCCGCGGCTTGTCACCTTTTCTGCCGCTGCTGCTCAGCTTTCTGGGTGGACCGCTGGCGCCCCCCGTGAGGCAGATTGTGACTGTCCAGCACCCCCAGAAGTCTTAGCAAAGAAGACTGCTTGCAGTTAGGTAAATAAAGTCTCTCCGGGTCTGCAATTGCCCCTTTGCAGTCCTTACGGCTCTGGCTGCCTGTCCCCTGCGGGGGATGGTCTGCAGCCGCCTTTTTCTGTTCCGTCCTTTGTTCTGTGCTCGGTCCTGGCGGTGTCTTATGTTCGAGCTTTTCGCGTGGTAGCTATCCCACAGTCTGGTTTGCTAGCCCAAGTTAGATCGTTCTGGTTGCACGTGGGGCGTTCCTGCCCTATTCTTACAAAGCACTACAGCCCGCACCTCCCGCGCATCCCTGCCCTGCCCCTACTTCCCAATGGCGGATGCAGGCGTCTGTGCTGCTTTTCCACTGGGGAAGTTACTGGTGGGCTTGTAAACTCTTGGTTTTAATTATTTCTTTATTTTTCCTTCCTGTTATGTTGCCCTCTGTGTTTCCAAGGCTCACCACAGACTCGGCAGGGAGAGTGTTTCCTGGTGTTTGGAAACCTCTCTTCTTAAAATTCCCTTCCTGGGATGGGCTTCCCTTCCCAGGACGGAGCTCCCTCCCCACCTCCTTTGTCTCCTTTTTTGTCTTTTATATTTTTTCCTACCTGTTTTTGAAGACAATGGTCTGCTTTTCTGGTTGCCTGATGTCCTCTGCCAGCCTACAGAAGTTGTTTTGTGGAGTTTGCTCTGCGTTGAAATGTTCTTTTGAGGAATTTGTGAGGGAGAAAGTGGTCTTCCCGTCCTATTCCTCCTCCATCTTTACAGTTCTCCCCAAGAGATTTTTTTTTTTAAAATATGTCTCCTTACACTAAGGAAACCAAAGTGAAAATTAAAAAATAAGACCATCTTAAACTTAAAAGTTTTGTACAACAAAGGAAGAATGCTCAAAACTGTCAACAAAATGAAAAGGCAGTCTGCTAAATGTGACGATATTTTTAATAATGCATCCACTACATGTTTAGTATCTAAAATATAGAATGTACTCATATAACTAAACACCACAATAAACAAAAAATTCCAATTTAAAAATGGACAGAGGACCTGAATAGACTTTTTTTATAAAGAAGATATCCATATCACCAACAGACAAATGAAAAATATGCTCAATGTTATTAATCATTAGCAAAATGCAAATCAAAACCACAATGAGATACTACCTCACATCTGTCAGAATGGTTTTCATCAAATAGATAAAAAATTACAAGTGCTGGCAAGTATGAGGGAAAAAAGAATCATTGTGTATTGTTGGTTGTGTTGTAAATGGGTGCAACAATTACAGAAAACAATATGGAGTTTTTGCAAGAAAGTAAGAGTAAAAATTGAACTGCCATATGGAACCAGCAATTTAACTTCTTGGTATTTACCTGAAGAAAATAAAAATATGAACTTTATATTTATTTATGTATTCATTTATTTACCTGCACTGGATCTTAGTTGCAGCATGCAAACACTTGATTGTGGTATGTGGAATCTAGTTTCCTGACCAGGGATCAAACCCAGGCCCCCTGCATTTGGGACACAGAGTTTTACCCACTGAATCACCAAGGAAGTCCCCAAAATAGTATTTTGAAAATATAGCACGATAAAGTCTTTTTTTTTTTTTTGCAACACTGTTTACCTTAGCTAAGTTATGGGAAATATAATGTCCATTGACAGATAAATGGATTAAAAAATGAAGTGCAAATAAAATGAAGTATTGTTTATTACTCTACCATTAAAAATCCTTGCTGTTTTCCACAACACAGATGGATCTAGCAGGTATAATGTTAAATGAAATAAGTCAGAGAAAAATAAATACCATGTTATTATCTCACTTATATGTGAAATCTAAAAGTCTAAAGAAACAAAATCAGCACATTTTTACAGGGAACAATAAGTTGGTTGCCAGACTGGAGAGAGGCTTGGGGACAAAATAGTTGCAAATCTGAGGAGATCACAATGTAGGAGCAGAAGGACATTTATCATACTTCTCTCCATGAAAATATCAAAAATACATCTGTATGTGGAGCAACTCTTACTGAAAACAAAACAGGTGACAGTAATACTCTTCTACAATCAAGACTATAAGAAAAAAAAATCTACAATGAGTCTAGTAGGAAGGGAGGAGAAATGATCAGATTAGAACCTGTACCTGATGCAGGAACACAGAAGATGAGGAAGCTATTGTGGCTCAGAGACCCTCACTGATAGTATGAGGTTTCAGACACATATTGCTTTAGCCCAGGCCTGAGGTCCAATCCCAAGGAGAAGAGTACCATTAGCTAGTTTGAAGGCCAGTGGGATTTTCAGGTGGGATGTAAGAAACCAAAACTCCACTCATGAAGAATGTGCGCATCTGTTTGCTCATTACTGGGGAAAAGGCACAGGAAGAAGATATAAAATTCCCAGGACTCTGGCCAGTTTTCCATGACCACCTTTGTATGAAATCTGGCCAGCACTGTAACTGCTCCAGCCCCTCTTACTTGGGCACAACTTGTCCCTTGAGAAGAGGCTGCCATTGCTGTGGATATTGTACACTTGACGGAGACAGAGATGGCTTGGACCTAACCCTGCATTTTAATGGGACATGTGTGATCACTCCTGGTGCTTCCTAGGGAGGTAGATTGGGAGGGATCTAGAGCTCTGTATAGCATGCTGGGATTGTCCTGGCATGTACCACATTTTGCACTGGGTGCCCACTCCAGCACCTACTGCTTCAGTGTTTTTCCCCATGGAGATAAATGTACTGAAACCAAGAGGGGAGCAAGCATGCACTTAGAAGGAAAGGAACACACTCAGACTGAATCCAGGTTGCCGGGAGCCAGTGTGGAGAATCCTGCCCATGGCAAATGTCATGAGAAAGAGGTCTGACAGGCAAAGGTGAGATCAGGACTCGAGGGACCCCCTGGACCTTCTCGAGCATCTACCCCAAAACCAGAATCTGTCTGTTTTTTCATGACTTTCACCAACTCCTCTGACATTAACAGGGGGCTATCCCCGACCCCCTTTCTCTGGAGAAAATCAACTTAGGGCTATAGCTAATAAGTTTCCTGGACAAGATAAGAGTGTTTCAATTCAAACCCCCTGTTAGCATTTTAGCTTACTTAACAGGTTTATCCAGACTCCTGCAACATTGTTGAGCCAATGCTTGCTGCCCAGTTCCCACATCCCTTATCCATTGTGTTCCTGGGAGTGTATATAGTCAGGATGTAGGAAAAAAAAAAAAAAAGCAAGCAGCAGCTTTAGCATTAGCAACATTAGACTTTGGGTTAATAAGTTCTTTCTTTGCTGTAACCTGCTGAATCTTTGCTCCGTAAAAATGTAACTCTGTACTTTAAGGGTGACACAGGCTAGGAACTTAAGAAGAAACACTTTAAGGGAAAACTATTGTTCTGGCTGACCAACCTTTATCAAAAAGGGGTCATAAAATATCAACAGGCCTCTGGGCCAGAAGATAATGTGCAAAAAATAAGACTCTTGCAGGAAGGAACCTGGTATCGATAAAAGTTAATACTGATGGAATGTTGAGTTGACTCTGCATTTTTCACCTTGCTGTATGTACAACTCAGGGTATAAAAGCCCTCTCTGAAAATAAAGTAAAGGGCCTCACTCACTGAAGAAGCTTGGTCACCCCGTGTCATTCTTTCCTTATCTCTATATCTCTAAATCTCAGTTGCTGATGCCATCACCCTGAATCCAACCGGGGCTGAACCCCATCAAGTGGCGATGGAACAGGGACCCAAAGATAAGCTCCCCCATTGTTCAGTTTTCGGGAAGACTAGGACTCCACTCAGGGTGCCGTGGAACCCCCTGCATAAGATAGGTAGGGTGAGTAGGAGTGGGTAGTGAAGGGTTGAAAGAAACCCAGTTTAAGGGTTGAAAGAAACCCAGTTGAAAGGTTGAAAGAAACCTCTTTTACAAAGGTTGAAACAAACCTTCTTTACAAGACAAAAATCTTTCTCTACAGAAATCTTTGACATGGGTAACAGTGAGTCAAAAGAATGACAACTCTTTACAGTAGTAATTTTGCAACTGTTAAACAAAAGAGGAATTAAAGTTAAGAAAGCCAATGTTCAATCCCTTTTTACATTTGTACAAGAACAATGTCCTTGGTTTCCAAAAGAGGACACTGTTGATTTAGATACTTGGGAAAGGTAGGGAAACGGTTTAAAATTTATTATACTTTACATGGGCCAGAAAAGCTTTTGCTCTGTGGAATATGATTAGAAATGTCCTGGGCCCCCGCCATGAGGCTGTTAGATAGCCTATGGGGAGGCTATAGCAGTAGATGATGGTGAGTCTCCACCTTCTACACAGATCATATTTTCTGCCATTGACAAAGAAAATGAGGGAGACTGTGCTCTACCTCCCGAGGAAGGAGAGGGCTTACCGGAAGCTGCAGCCAGGTGCCCTGGCGACCCCCTCCCCCTCTATACAAACCTTAAAAAATTTATCCACCTCTTTCTGATTTGAGGCAACGATCGCTGCCTCCGCTTGCCCTCCCCAGGGCCCAAGAGTTCCCCACTTTGCCTCCAAAGCTTCCCAAAACATTGCCTAAGGCTGAAAAAGATAAAAAAGATTTTTTTTAAACAAAGGAGCTTTTAAAGAAGACACATGCACAATATACAGAGCCTGCTCCTTGGAGAAAACCCCCGACCTCAGTTCCACCACCGCAACAACATTAACCCCTGATGCACTGGTTACTCCAATTCCAACAGGAGTGTCTGGGCCCCTGCCTGAGGGCACTGTAGGACTTGTGCTAGGGCATAGCTCGCTTTCTTTTCAAGGAATTTCGGTGGTGCCTGGTGTAGTAGATTCTGATTATAATGAGGAAGTTAAAAATTTTGATCTCGCCACCTACTAAAACTGTGCAAATTAATAGAGGTCAAAAAATAACACAGCTTTTGCCTTTACCTTATTATCAGACAGGAAAACCCTTGACTTCTCAAGCTAGAGGCCCCAGAGGATTTGGATCTAGTGATCTAGCTTTTTGGGTACAGGAAATTACAGCTTCTAGGCCTTTACAGGATCTTTTAATTTAAGGAAATAAAATGTCAGGGCTGTTAGATACTAGAACAGATGTCTCTTACATTGCTGGAAAAGATTGGTCCTCATTCTGGCTGACACATTTGACCAGTTCCAGCCTGGTAGGAATAGGGTCAACGCCCTCGGTTGCTAAAAGCTCACAAATTTTGGCATAGTCAGATGAGAAGGAGACACAAGACACCTTTTGTCCATGTGTGGTTCCTTCACTGAGTTTTTCTTTATGGAGGAGAGATATATTATCTCAGATAGGAATACTTTTATATAGCCCAGATGAAAAGGTTACAAATCATATGCTGCTAATGAGGTATAATCCTGATAAGGGGCTTGGTAAAGATCAACAGGGAATTGTTTCTCCTTTAAAGGTGGTTCCTAGCAAGAATAAAGTAGGTCTGGGATATTCAGATTCATCCTAGTGGCTGTTGCTCTTGCTGCTGACCCTATTACCTGCAAATCTGATGATCTGGTATGGGTGGAACAATGGCCTTTAACAGTTAAAATGTTGTAGGCAGCTGAGGATTTAGTTATGGAACAACATATAGAGCCCTCCAATAGCCCCTGTAACACTCCAATGTTTGTCATTAAGAAAAAATCTGGCAAGTGACAACTTTCACAAGATTTGAGAGCAATTAATGCCGCTATGGAGGACATAGGGGCTTTACAGCCTGGGCTCCCTTCTCCAGTAGCCTTTCCAGAGAGACATAATATAATTGTAATTGATTTACAAGACTGTTTCTTTACAATTCCCTTAAGTGCTGAAGATAAAAAGCAATTTGCCTTTAGTTTGCCATCAGAAAATTTTAAACAGCCTTATTTGAGGTTTCAATAAAAACTGTTACCTCAGGGAATAAAAAATAGCCCTACCTTATGTCAAAAATTTGTCAATGCCACTTTAAATGATATTAAGGCTAAATATGAACAAGTGTACATGATCCACTACATGGATTATATTTTAATGGCTCATCTGAATAGAGTTCATTTGCAAACCACTCTCCAAGATTTGACTCAGACACTGTCAGCTAGAGGCTTAAAAATTGCCTCCCCAAAAATTCAAACCTATCCACCTATAAATTATTTAGGAAGGGTTATAAATTCAGAAACAGTGACTCATGCCCCACTACAATTAAGAAAAACCATCTTGTTACTCTAAATGGTTATCAAAAACTTTTAGGTGATATTAATTGGATAAGGCCTTATTTAAAACTAACCACTGCTGAGCTGAAGCCTCTTTTTAATATTCTGCGTGGGGATCTTGATCCAACTTCAAAAAGGCAGTTAACTGTTGAGGCTGAGGAGGCCCTACACAAAGTGGAAAATGCTTTATCTGATAGTTATGTAAAAATAATTGAATAGACAACTGCCTGGCAATACCTTTGCCTGGCTACCCCAACTATACCTACGGGAATTTTATGGCAAAACGGTCCCCTAGAGTGGGTCTATCTTCCCGCTCAAGCTAAAAAGGTAGTGGCTTCTAATCCAGGGTTGATAGCTATGTTGATATTAAAGGGAAGAAAGCAGAACATCAAATTATTTGGTAAAGAGCCATCAGAAATTGTGATTCCATATAACAAGAAACAGCTTGATGCTCTTCTAATGTTTGATAAAAATTGGCAGATTGCTATAGGAAACTATTTTGGTCAAATTCTACATCATTTACCCTCACATGCTTTGTCTGTAATTAATCATTTAAACATAGACACACAGGGACAGACTACAATGATGAGACAATGGATTCCTAAAGGGGCTATGACTTGGCCCCTGAAAAGACCTCCTTACTGGAGAGTGAAAAGGGCCAAATGTGTTGCTAACTTGTGGGAGAAGGTATGCTTGTATTTTTCCACAAGACACAGATTCTCTTATTTAGATACTGGACAGACTGATTCATCATGTCACAGTCCCCCAGGCACCTGGTTCCCCCGTCGCCTCGACCACAAAAGAGGAAGAACACTCCTCTGCCCCTGCCTCCACCACCCACTGGGAGAGTCCAGCAGACTCTAAGACAACTGGCAGCGGGGATCTCAAAAGAACCACCCACTAAACAGATGTCACAGCTTTACATAAAAGACTGTGATCCTCTCTAATCTTAGAGAATTCAGCTTTAATAACAGCAATTACTTCTGTTACTTCAATTACTACTGTTACTGTTACTGTTGCTGTGGCAGCAATGTCGTTGGCTCAACAAGTGCATACTGCCCAGTATGTTGATACTATGTCCGAGAATATTTGGCATTGGCAACAGAGGAGGTTGTAAATGGGAAGCTGGAGATGAGGGTGGATGCCCTGGAGGAGGCAGTGATGCATGTTGGGACTGAATTGTAGGCTTTGAAAGTGGAGTTGGCACTGTCCTGTCGTGCTGACTGCCGGTGGATTTGTGTGGCACCCCTGAGGTTAAACGAGATGGACTGTGGCTAGGAGAGAATTGAGAATCACGTTTTGGGGGTATGGAATAGTTCCAACATTAGTTTAGATTTAGGGAAACTTCATAATAAGATAAAGACCATAAAACACTCCTGATTAGATTTTGCTGCCACAGGAGCAGCAAGTAACTTTTTCCATACACTTTCTAACTTTATTTCAGGAAAAAAAAAAAAAAACATTCTGTCTATTTTTAGCTATGCTGCTGTGGCCACTCTAATTCTGCTTCTCATGATTATTATTCCTTGTATTGTTAGAACTCTTTGGCAGAGCACTCAGAAACTCGCGACTGAATTATATCTGGCTGTCTTAAAAAATAAAAAAAGGGGGAGATGCCAGGAGCCAGTGTGGAGAATCCCACCCATGGCAAAGGTTATGAGGAAGAGGCCTGATGGGCAAAGGCGAGATCAGGACTCAAGGGACCCCCCCCCCGGACCTTCTTGAGCATCTGCCCCAAAACCAGAATCTGTTTTTTCATGACTTTCACCAACTCCTCTGACATTAACAGGGGGCTATCCCTGACCCCCCCTTTCTCTGGAGAAAATCAACTTAGAGTTATAGCTAATAAGTCTCCTGGACAAGATAAGAGTGTTTCAATTCAAACCCCCTGTTAGCATTTTAGCTTACTTAGCAGGTTTATCCAGACTTTTGCAACATTGTTGAGCCAATGCTTGCTGCCCAGTTCCCTCATCCCTTATCCATTGTGTTCCTGGGAGTGCATTTAGTCAGGATGTAGAAAAAATAAGCAGCAGCTTTAGCATTAGCAACATTAGACTTTAAGTTAAGTTCTTTCTTTGCTGTAACCTGCTGAATCTTTGCTCCGTAAAAATGTAACTCTGTACTTTAAGGGTTATGCAGGCTAGGAACTTAAGAAGAAACACTTTAAGGGAAAACTATTGTTCTGGCTGACCAACCTTTATCAAAAAAGGGGTCATAAAATATCAACAGGCCTCTGGGCCAGAAGATAATGTACAAAAAATAAGACTCTTGCAGGAAGGAACATGGTATTGATAAAAGTTAATATTGATGAAATGTTGAGTTGACTCTGCATTTTTCACCTTGCTGTATGTACAACTCAGGTATAAAAGCCCTCTCTGAAAATAAAGTAAAAGGCCTCGCTCACTGAAGAAGCTTGGTCACCCCGTGTCATTCTTTCCTTATCTCTATATCTCTAAATCTCAGTTGCCAACGCCATCACTCTGAAGATACCCTGGATCCAACTAGGGCTGGACCCTGGCACCAGGTCTTTTGCTTCAGCATCTCATAATATTAATCAACCCTGATAGAACAGTGAAAGCCACCTAGCATAGGAGAAAGCACAACTATCATCTGGCTCTGACTTTGGCCTTTCCACCTCTAACCACATCTCCCACCAAGGAAATAACTGCCAGCACACCCTGGGGAAGACATGACTCATGCTCACTTCTGATCCATTTATCCCACCAAAGGCACTGTACAAATGTATACAGCATAGGGATGCTCCAACAGAAAGACATCTATTCAAGACCATAATAGGTGACAGTAACATATAATTGCATAGACATAAGGTTGAACAAAATGGGGTTCATTTTTTAAAAAATCCTTTAAAAAAAACTAATACAATGGAGATAAATAATTTACTAATTTACTAGATAAAGGGTGCCGGGAGCCAGCTGGAATTTCCTGAGCATCCACTCCCCAAAAACTAAGAATCTGCATGCTTTTCCACTCTTCTAATATTCTCTGGGAAAAGTCAAATCAGGGCTTTAGTCTTCTGCATTTGAAAGGGATGTTTCAGTTAAAACCCCTCTGATAGCTCTCTAGGCTTGCCTAAAAGGTTCCCCCGGACCTCTTACAGCTTGTGAATTGCTTACAGCCCCCCAACCATGAGAGGCACAAAGCTTAAAGCATCTTAAAGATACAGAGCCTTTTCTAAAGAGTTAAAAATTGGCTCCAGTTTCATCCAGCTGATTATACACAGTGAAGTAAGCCAGAAAGAAAAAACACCAATACAGTATACTAACACATATATATGGAATTTAGAAAGATGGCAATGATGACCCTGTATGCAAGACAGTAAAAAGACACAGATGTGTATAACGGACTTTTGGACTCAGAGGGAGAGGGAGAGGGTGGGATGATTTGGGAGAATGACATTGTAACATGTATACTATCATGTAAGAATCGAATCGCCAGTCTATGTCCGACGCAGGGTACAGCATGCTTGGGGCTGGTGCACAGTGATGACCCAGAGAGAAGTTATGGGGAGGGAGGTGGGAGGGGGATTCATGTTTGGGAACGCATGTACACCCGTGGTGGATTCATGTCAATGTGTGGCAAAACCAATACAGTATTGTAAAGTAAAATAAAGTAAAAATAAAAATTAAAAAAATAAAATAAAGAGTTAAAAATCATATTGGTAGAGGGTTTTCACTGTTGACTCAATGACTGCTGCCAGGCCTCCATATTCTTTATCTTTTAGGCACCTGGGAGGATGCTAATCAATGTAAACAGGATATGGAAAAAGATATATAGTAGTTTTGATGTTAGCAACACTAGACTTTTGAGTTAATTACTTTTCTCTTTGTTATATATCACTGCACTCCTCTTGTGTCCTTGCTATGTAAGAATGTAACTTTATTTAGTGCTTTATGAGAGGGGCACCAGACTTTGGGAAGATCAACACAAATAAGTCTTCTAGTTGACAAACCCTTATCATAAAAAAGGCTGTAAAATGTTAATTGGCCCTTTTGGCTGGAAGATGATGTAAATTACCTAAGACTTGTGTATACAACTAGGTATGCAGAGAGAAAAACCTGGTTTTGATAAGAGTCTGGGCTGCTAACGCTGCATAACTTTGTGTTACCCATTGATCTCTATGTATAATCAAAAAGTATAAAAGGCCTTCTGAACAATAGAGGATGGGACCAGTCGCTGGACTGGTTTCCCCCGTATCTCCTCTCTGATTTCTGGCTGAACTCCCATCTGGGGAGTGGAGGCACACCATGTCTATTTACTTGTCCCGGCTTTTAAGATCCACGCAAGGGGGAGCCCAAGGCGGGGCACCCCCCAATATTGAAGAGGACTCCGGTGGCCTAACGTAGATGGTGCAAGCTCCTTCTCTGGAACTTTATTGGCTTCCCACGTAAACCAAGTTATTCAGCCTTCTTTCTCCACTTAATTTTCCTACTACACTATTTCGTCCTGATCTAATCTTTTATATTAATAAATAAATAAGTTTTCCTTGCCAACGCCATCCCCACTTCGAATTCCCTGGATCCACTGGGGCTGGACCCTGGCAAAAGGGTTCAAAGGAATAAGAGTACTACTTAAACTAAGAAAAAGAATACATGAATGTGGTAAAAATTTTAACAAGGAAATAAAAAAAAAACAAATAAGATAAAAGGAGCCAATCAGGGGAGACTACCATGGTCACCCAGTGGTTAAGATTCTGCTTTCAAATGCAGGGGATGTAAGCTCAATCCTTGGTTGGGGAAACAAGATCCCACATGCCATGGGACAACTAAACTCACATGCTGCTAATCCTGAGCCAGCATGTCTCAACTAGGGCACCTGCATGATATAACAAAAGATCCTGCATGCTGCAACTAGATCCAATCCAGCCAAAAATCAATTAATTATAAACTTAAAAAAGGACCAGTCAGTGATAAAAGCTCAAATAAATGAAAGAAAAACATAGAAAAGGAGTTAATAGCAAATTAGGTGATGCAGAGAAATGAAAAAGTCATATGGAAGATAGAATTGTGGATATCACTCAATCAGAAGAGACAAAAGAAAAACAGATATTTACTAAATTAGAATAGTTTAAAGGACCTCCCAGGCAACATCAAGCATATCAACATTTTCATTATAAGGGCCCCAGAAGGAGAAAACAGAAAGTGGTAAAAAAATGTATTTGATTAAATTATGGCTGAAAACTTCCCAAAGCTGAGGAAAGAAACAGATTTCCAGGAACAGGAAGCACAGAGATTCCCAAAGGAGGTGAACCCAAAGAAACACACTCCAAGACAGATTATAGTTAAAACTGTAAAAATTAAAGATAAATAGAAGGATAGGCATTAGCGCTTCTCTAAATGTTTGATAGAATTCTCCTGTAAAACCGTCTGATCCTGGGCTTTTGTTCTTTGGGAGAATTTTTTATCAGAGCTTTAATTTCAGTGCTTGCAGTTGGGTTGTTCATAATTTCTATTTCTTCCTGGTTGAGTCTTGAAAGATTGAACTTTTCTAAAAATCGATCCATTTATTCCAGGTTATCCATTTCATTTCCATATAATTGTTCATCACAGTCTCTTATTGTCCTTTGTATGTCTGCATTGTCTGTGGTAGCCTCTTTTTTTTCATTTCTAATTTTGTTGATTTGATTCGTCTCTCTTTTATTCTTGATGAGTCTGGCTAAATGTTTGCCAATTTTGTTTATCTTCTTGAAGAACCAGTTTTAGTGTTATCAATTTTTACTATTGTTTCTTTCATTTATCTTTCATTTATTTCTGGTCTGATCTTTATGATTTATTTCCTTCTACTAATTTTGTTATTCTTTTCCAGTTGTTTTAGGTGTAAACTTAGGTTGTCTTTTCAATGTTTTAGTTGTTTCTTGAGGTAGGATTTTATTGCTATAAAATTCCCTCTTAGAGCCACTTTTGCTGCATCCCATTGATTTTGAGTTGTCATGTTTTCATTGTCACTTATTTCTAGAAATTTTTTTATTCCCTTTTGATTTCTTCAGTAACCTGTTGATTATTTAGAAATTAATTGCTTTATCTCCATATGTTTGTGTTTCTTACAGTTTTCTTTTTCTTTTAATTGATACCTAGTCTGATAGCATTGTGTCTGGAGAAGATGCTAGATATAATTTCAATTTTCTTAAATTTACTGAGGTTTGATTCCAATTACAAGCACTGAAATTAAAGCTGTGATGAAAAATCCCCCAAAAAACAAAAGCCCAGGACCAGATGGCTTCAAAAATGAATTCTATCAAACATTTGGAGAACAGCTAATGAGCTAACGCCTATCCTTCTAGAACTTTCAAAAAATTGCAGAGGAAGGAACACTTTCAAACTCATTCTATGGGGTAACCATCACCCTTATACCAAAACCAGACAAAGACAACACAAAAGAAGAAAACTACAGGAAAATATCACTGATGAACATAGATGGAAAAATCCTCAAGAAAATTTTAGCAAACAGTATTCAGCAACATATCAAAAAGCTCATAAATCATGATCAAGTTTAGTTTATTCCAGGGATGCAAGGATTCTTCAATATACACAAATCAATTAATGTGATACACGATGCTAACAAATTGAAAGATAAAAGCCATATGATAATCTCAATATATGCAGAAAAAGCCTTTGACAAAATTGAGCACCCATTTATGACTAAAACTCTTCAAAAAATGTGCAAAGAAAGACACAACCTTCAGTTCATTTCAGTTCAGTTCAGTTCAGTCGCACAGTCATGTCTGACTATTTGTGAACCCATGAACTGCAGCACACCATTCCTCCCTGTCCATCACCAACTCCTGGAGTCCACCCAAACCCATGTCCATCGAGTCAGTGATGCCATCCAACCATCCCATCCTCTGTCATCCCCTTCTCCTCCTGCCCTCTATCTTTCCCAGCAACAGGGTCTTTTCCAATGAGTCAGCTCTTCACATCAGGTGGCCAGAATATTGGAGTTTCAGCTTCAGCATCAGTCCTTCGAAAGAATACTCAGGACTGATCTCCTTTAGGACGGACTCGTTGGATCTCCTTGCAGTCCAAGGGACTCTCAGGAGTCTTCTCCAACTCCACAGTTCAAAAACATCAATTCTTCAGCGCTCAGCTTTCCTTATAGTCCAACTCTCACATCCATACATGACTACTGGGAAAACAATAGACTTGACTAGATAGACCTTTGTGTGCAAAGTAATGTCTCTGCTTTTTAATATGCTGTCTATGCTGGTCATAACTTTCCTTCCAAAGAGTAAGCGTCTTTTAGTTTCATGACTGCAGTCACCATCCGCAGTGATTTTGGAGCCCAGAAAATAAAGTCAGCCAGTGTTTCCACTGTTTGCATATCTATTTGCCATGAAGTGATGGGGCCGGATGCCATGATCTTAGTTTTCTGAATGCTGAGCTTTAAGCCAACTTTTTCTCTCTCCTCTTTCACTTTCATCAAGAGACTCTTTAGTTCCTCTTCACTTTTTGCCATAAAGGTGGTGTCATCTGCATATCTGAGGTTATTGATATTTCTCCAGGCAATCTTGATTCCACATTGTGCTTCATCTAGCCCTGCATTTCTCATGATGTAGTCTTCATATAAGTTAAATAAGCAGGGTAACAATATACAGCCTTGACATACTCCTGTTCCTATTCGGAACCTATTTGGAACCTCCATATATCAAAGCCCATATATGATAAGCCTACAGCAAACATTATTCTCAATGGCGAAAAACCGAAAGCATTTGCCCTAAG
Source organism: Ovis aries (assembly GCF_016772045.2). Classification (NCBI taxonomy): domain Eukaryota; kingdom Metazoa; phylum Chordata; class Mammalia; order Artiodactyla; family Bovidae; genus Ovis; species Ovis aries. The sequence continues at coordinate 74,691,590 of NC_056080.1, forward strand.
ATCAGGAATAAGACAAGGGTGTCCACCTTCACCACTATTATTCAACATAGTTCTGGAAGTTCTACATACAGTAATCAGAGAAGAAAAATATATAAAAGGAATTCAGATGAGACAAGAATAAATAAAGCTCTCCCTGTTTGCAGAAAACATGATACTGTACATAGAAAACCCTAAAGAAAAAAATCAGAAAATTATTAGAGCTAATCATTGAATATAGCAAAATATAACAAAATCAATATACAGAATTCACTCGCATTTCTATATACTAACAATGAAAAATCAGAAAGAGCAATTAAGGAATCTATCCCATTCCACATTGCAGCAAAGATAATTAAATATCTAGGAAAAAACTTACCTACGGAGACCAAAGAACTGTACACACAAAATTATAAGACACAAATGAAAGAAATCAAAGATGACATAAACAGATGAAAAGATATTCCATGTTCCTTGGTAGGAAGAAACAATATTGTGAAAATGACTACACTACCAAATGCAATCTACAGATTCAGTGTCATACCTATCAAATTTACCAATGGCATTTTTCACAGAATTAGAACAAAAAATTCCACAATTCATATGGAAACACAAAAGACTCTGAATAGCCAAAACAGTCTTGAGAAAGAACAATGGAGCTGGAGGAATTCACCTTCCTGACTTCAGATTATACTACAAAGCTTCAGTCATCAAGATTGTATGGTACTGGCACAAAAACAGAAATATGACCAATGGAGCAAGATAGAAATTAACCCATGCAACTATGGGTATCATATTTTTGACAGAATAGGCAAGAATATGCAATGCAGCAAAGACAGCTTCTTCAATAAATGGTGCTGGGAAAATTGGACAGATTCATATAACAGAATGAAATTAGAACACTTTCTAACTGCATACACAAAGATAAATTTAAAATGGATTAAAGACCTAAATGTAAGACTAGAAACTATAAAACTCTAAGAGGAAAACATAGGCAGAACACTCAATGACTCAAATCAAACCAAGATCCTCTTTGACTCACCTCCTAGAGTTATGCAAATAAAAACAAAAGTATACAAGTGGGACCTGATTAAACTTGAAAGCTTTTGAACAGCAAAAGAAAGTATAAGCAAGATGAAAAGACAACCCTCAGGATGGAAGAAAATAATAGCAAATGAAACAACTGACAAAGGATTAATTTCCAAAATATACAAGCAGCTCATACAATTCAATATCAGAAAAACAAACAACCCAAACAAACAGTGGGAAAAATACCTAAACAGATGTTTCTCCAAAGAAGAGATACAGATGGCTAACAAACACATGAAAAGATGCTCAACGTTACTCTTTAATACAGAAATTCAAATCAAAACTACAATGAGATATCACCTTACAGCGGTCAGAATGGCCATCATCAAAAAGTCTATCAAAAAGAGAATGTGACGGAGAGGATTTGGAGAAAAGGGAATGCTCTTGCACTGTTGGTGGAACTGTAAGTTGATACATCCAATATGAAAAATGCAATGGAGATTCCTTAAAATACAAGGAATAAAAGCACCGTATGACCCAGCAATCCTACTCCTAGGCATACACCCTGAGGAAACCAAAATTCAAAAAGACACATATATCCTATTGTTCACTGCAACACTACTTACAATCACTAGAACATGGAAGCAACCTAGATGCTCATCAACATATGAATGGATAAAGAAGCTGTGGCACATATACAAAATGGAATCTTACTCAGCCATAGAAAGCAACACATTTGAGTCAGTTCTAATGAGGTGGATGAATCTATAACCTACTATAGAGTAAGTCAGACAGAGAAAGACAAATATTGTATTCTAACATATAAACGGAATTTAGAAAAATGGTACTAAAGAATTTATTTACAGGGCAGCAGTGGAGAAACAGATATAGAGAATAAACTTATGGATATTTGGAGAGAGGAGGAGAGGGTGAGGTATGTGGAAAGAGTAATATGGAATAGTACATTCAGTTTAGTTGCTCAGTCTTGTCTGACTCTTTGTGACCCCATGAACTGCAGCACACAAGACCTGCCTGTCCATCACCAACTACCAAAGTCTACCCAAACACATGTCCATTGAGTCTGTGATGCCATCCAACCATCTCGTTCTCTAGCATACCCTTCTTTTCCTGCCCTCAATCTTTCCCAGCATCAGGGTCTTTTCAAATGAGTCTGCTCTTTGCATCAGGTGACCAAAGTACTGGAGTTTCAGCTTTAACATCAGTCCTTCCAATGAACACCCAGGACTAATCTCCTTTAGGATGAACTAGTTGGGTCTCCTTGCAGTCCAAGGGACACTCAAAAGTCTTCTCCAACACCACAGTTCAAAAGCATCAATTCTTTGGTGCTCAACTTTCTTTTATAGTCCAACTCTCACATCCATGCATGACTAGTAGAAAAAAAAATAGCCTTAACTAGACGAAATTTTGTTGACAATGTAATATATCTCCTTTTTAATATGCTGTCTAGGTTGGTCATAACTTTCCTTCCAAGGAGTAAGTGTCTTAATTTCATGGCTGCAATCACCATCTGCAGTGATTTTGGAGCCCCCCAAAATATAGTCAACCACTGTTTCCACTGTTTCCCCATCTATTTGCCATGAAGTGATGGGACCAGCTGCCATGATCTTAGTTTTCTGAATGTTGAGCTTTAAGCCAACTTTTTGGCTTTCCTCTTTCACTTTCATCAATAGGCTCTTTAATTCTTCTCCACTTTCTGCCATAAGGATGCTGTCATCAGGATATCTGACGTTATTGATATTTCTTCTGGCAGTCTTGATTCCAGCTTGTGGTTCCTCCAGCCCAGCATTTTTCATGATGTATTCTGCATATGTTAAATAAGCAGGGTGGCAATATACAGCCTTGATGTACCCCTTTTCCTATTTGGAACCAGTCTGTTGTTCCATGTCCAGTCTAACTGTTGCTTCCTGATATGCATACAGGTTTCTCAAGAGGCAGGTCAGGTGGTCTGGTATTCCCTTCTCTTTCAGAATTTTTCACAGTTTATTGTGATCCACACAGTCAAAGGCTTTGGCATAGTCAATAATGCAGATATATATATATATATATATATATATATATTTTTTTTTCTGGAACTCTCTTGCCTTTTCGATGATCCAGCGGATGTTGGCAATTTGATCTTGATTCCTTTGCCTTTCACAAAACCAGCTTGAACACCTAGAAGTTCACGGTTCACATAATGTTGAAGCCTGGTTTGGAGAATTTTGAGCGTGACATTAGTGGTGAGTGAAATGACTGCAACTGTGTGGTAGTTTGAGCATTCTTTGGCATTGCCTTTCTTTGGGATTGGAATGAAAACTGATATTTTCCAGTCCTGTGACCACTGCTGAGTTTTCCAAATTTGCTGGCATATTGAGTGCAGCACTTTCACAGCATCATATTTTAGGATTTGAAATAGCTCAACAGGAATTCCATCACCTCCACTAGCTTTGTTTGTAGTGATGCTTCCTAAAGTCCACTTGACTTCACATTCCATGATGTCTGACTCTAGGTGAGTGTGAATGATCACACCACCATGATAATCTGGATCATGAAGATCTCTTTTGTACACTTCTTCTGTATTATCTCACCACCTCTTCTTCTATTTCGGTTAGGTCCCTACCATTTATGTTCTTTATTGACCCCTTATTTGCATGAATTGTTCCATTGCTATCTCTAATTTTCTTGAAGAGATATCTAGTCTTTCCCATGCTATTGTTTTCCTCTATTTCTTTGCATTGAACGCTGAGGAAGGCTTTTTTTTTTTTTTTAATCTCTCCTTGCTATTCTTTAGAACTCTGCATTCAAAAGGGTATATCTTTCTTTTTCTCCTCTGCTTTTCGTTTCTCTTCTTTTCACAGCTATTTATAAGGCTTCCTCAGACAGCTACTTTGCATTTTTGCATTCTTTTTTCTTGGGGATGGTCTTTATTCCTGTCTCCTTTACAATGTCATGAACCTCCATCCACCATTCATCAGGCACTCTGTCTATCAGATCTAGTTCCTTAAATCTATTTCTCACTTCCACTGTATAGTAATAAGGGATTTGATTTAGGTCATACCTGAATGGTGTAGTGGTTTTCCCATTGTCTTCAATTTAAGTCTGAATTTGGCAATAAGGAGTTCATTATCTGAGCCACAGTCATCTCCCAGTCTTATTTTTGCTAACTATATAGAGCTTCTCCCTGGGTGTTCTTTGGAAGGAATGATGCTCAAGCTGAAACTCCAGTACTTTGGCCACCTCATGTGAAGAGTTGGCACATTGGAAAAGACTCTGATGCTAGGAGGGATTGGGGGCAGGAGGAAAAGGGGAAGACTGAGGATGAGATAGCTTCACCAGTTTGATGGACATGAGTGAGTGAACTCTGGGAGATGCTGATGGACAGGGAGGCTTGGCATGCTGCGATTCATGGGGTCACAAAGAGTTGGACACGGCTGAGCGACTGAACTGAACTGAACAGATAGAGCTTCTCCATTTTTGGCTGCAAAGGATATAATCAATCTGATTTTAGAGTTTACCATCTCGTGATGTCCATATGTAGAGTCTTCTCTTGTGTTGTTGGAAGAGGGTGTTTGCTATGACCAGTGTGTTCTCTTGGTAAAACTTTATTAGCCTTTGCCCTGTTTCATTCTGTACTCCAAGGCCAAGTTTGCCTGTTACTCCAGGTGTTTCTTGACTTCCTTCTTTTGCATTCCAGTCCCCTATAATGAGAAAGACATATTTTTGTGTGTGTGTTACCATATGTAAAATAGATAGCCAATTGGAATTTGCTGTATCGCTCAAGAAACTCAAACAAGGGGCTCTGCATCAACCTAGAGGTGTGGGATGGGAAGGGAAATGGGAGAGAGTTTCAAAAGGGAGGAGATATATGTATACCCGTGGCTTATTCATGTCGAGGTTTAACAGAAAACAACAAAATTCTGTAAAGCAATTATACTTCAATAAAAATTAACTAATTAATTACATGACTGTTTTTGTTTTTTTGTAATTTCCCAAAGAGTTTCATTCTAATTTTTCCTTGCTATCTTCGATGTTCAATTGTTCATTTCTGTTAATATTATCTTGGCACAGTCATATATGTCTTTACAACCCTGAAGATTTTATTAGCAGTGCCCACTGCTTTCTCCCACTTGTTACAACCTTAAATCTAAGTTATCCTACTTTCATCTCCTGATCCCTTCTTCAGTCAATACAATGGCTGTTTCCAAGCAGTAACCCAAATCAAGTAGAACTTTGAAAATTAGGGTATTCTCTGATACCTCGTGTTTTAGGGAGTGAATTTGGAACTGGCTTGCTGCCTTCTCCAGATCAAGGCCACACTGCATCAGTGAAGTGTTCAGTTCAGTTCAGTTCAGTTGCTCAGTTGTGTCTGACTCTTTGCAGCCACAAGTACTGCAGCAATCCAGGCCTCCCTGTCCAACACCAACTCCAGGTGTTTACTCACACTCCTGTCCATCAGCATCTCCCAGAGTTCACTCACTCATGTCCAACCATCCAACCATCTCATCCTGTTGTCCCCTCCTCTTCCTGCCTTCAGTCTTTCCCAGCATTAATGTCTTTTCAAATGAGTCAGTTCTTCTTATCAGGTGGCCAAAGTATTGGAGTTTCAGCTTCAGCATCACTCCTTCCAATGAATTTTCAGGACTAATTTCCTTTAGGATGGACTGGTTGGATCTCCTTGGAGTCCAAGGGACTCTGAAGAGTCTTCTCCAACACCACAGTTCAAAAGCATCAGTTCTTCAGTGCTCAGCTTTCTTTATAGTAAGTGAATTTATTTATAGTGAGGCATTATGCAAAGGTAAAGTAAATTTCCCCAAAATTCCCTACAGTTTTGAATGTGGTATCTCTTAATTAGACATTCACTTGAGTATTCTAGACTTTGACTATTTTCGAGATCTCCTATTAAATTATTTTAGCTAGTTTCTAGCTTAAAAAAATGTTTCTATGTGGTAATAAAAAGCCTGGGGTTTCCTAGTCTGCCATTTTTCTGATGTCACACCTAACAAATATTTTCCTTCTACTCTTAAGGACTTCCCTGGTGGCTTAGACGGTAAAGCGTCTGTCTACAATGAGGGAGATCCAGGTTCGATCCCTGGGTCGGGAAGATACCATGGAGAAGGAAATGTCAACTCACTCCAGTATTATTGCCTGGAAAATCCCATGGACAGAGGAGCCTGATAGACTACAGTCCATGGGGTCACAAGGAGTCGTACATGACTGAGTGACTTCACTCACTCACTCACTCTTATGTTTGGCACCAATAAGGTCCTTTAGGGATTCCTTAAAAACATGTCAATTTTTATTAAAAACCAAAACTAAATCTTTGAAATTAATGTCTTCTATAAAGAACTGGTGAAAATGTGATATAGCTTATTTCAAAGAAATAGAATTTTTGTACCAGACAGACCTGGGTTTTTTTCTTCCTTGCTGTTTCTTACTAAACAGATATTTGCTTCTTATTCTCTGTCTCTATATGCTTTAATTTCCTTGTTATTAACAACAAATTGATATTATTGCAATACTGAAAATTTCACTTCATAGGGTTGATGGAGGAATTAATTTAGATAATATGTATATAACACTTTGTACATATCCTGATACACAATAAATTAATAAATAATCATTAATACTTTCAATGATCCATCTATTATCATTTTCTTTTCAGACAAAGAAAATGTATGGGTCAAATCAGATTGCACATAATGCAGAATAGATTTTTCTTTGGAATCTTTTTCACAATATCATGAATATTATAAAATTAGGTCAAAAGATAATTCAGTCTTCCACAGTGTTAACCACAATCGCATCCTAGCATTATTTCTTTTTAATATTTACCTTAATAACTTTATACAGACAGCAGGCTGTATTTTCTGTACTATGAACAATCATAAGAATTTTTGAAACTGTTGATCAGTTTCAATATATTAAAGTCTAACCTCTTTTAAATGACTGTTTTATACCTGGTGTGTGTTCAGCCAATATTTGTGTGATCAATCTTAATTCCATTCAATATGTCAAATCATTTAACTACATGGAGGCATATTTTGAAATTAGCTCATTTCAGTCTGCTCATGGAAACTTTCTCACTTCTTATGAAATACTCTTGCAAGAATCATCCCTTTGGATAATATTTTGTTTTCTTTTGAAAATCTAGTTGAAAGAATTTTTCATTGTGCTATCTAAATCCTATATATGTGACATTTATTTGGCCATGTATTTAAAACTGATGAAATGTATTGTTTCCTTTTTCTGTTGATTCTTGAAGACTGACATACTGTCAAATTCAGTTATGAAATGAATAAATTATGTCAGAGGAAGGGAGTGAATTTTTTATAAAAATGTGTATTATTAAAGCAGCAATAACAACAATAAGCCAGCCACACTATTATGTCCAGCATTTCTAAATTAGGATTTATTTTAAAATTTATTGTTATTTACTCATTGTTCTTTTTGTATTACATGTTCTGCTTTGTTTTTTAAGGATTATATTTCATTATTTCAGTAGTTCACTTATATAAATGAGATTATAGCCACAGAAACTTTCAGAAGAAGAGATTTATTGTAGAACGCTGCAATTATGAGAATCTGGCTAAAATCAACATTGCTAAATCATGCTCTAACTCCCTAAAGGGAAAAATCTAGTAACACAGTCACTGATAAGAGAAACAAGACACTTCATAACTAGCTATATTCGTTCTGGACCAATGAGATATTATCACTAATGAACTAGGAAGAGTTTTGACCAATGCATATTATTTAGTTTGTAAAACAATCCTACAGACATGATGAGATGAACAAAACAAGTGGAAAACTAGGCTAGTAGGAAAAGCTTTTATGTTTCTCTTTAGTTTTTACTCTGAATAAAGTAAACTCTCAACTATTAGCTACACATTCATGTTTCAAATAGGCTTCTTTAGAAATGTGAATCCTGTTTTGCTTTTCACTTTCCCCAAGACATTCAAATGTTGTTTGTCTAAATTTATGAATGGGAATCTTCATGAAAAGGACATTTTGAATACTTATTATTTGAAGGTTATGCCTAAGTATGACCCCTTCTGTGTGAACACAAGGTAATGTTTTTCAAATTACACATTGGGAATAATCTCTAAGACTGTTTCACAATGTTTTGCATTTGTTTAAAATTGAAGTATATTTTATTTGTTTCCTTGCCAAAATTTCAAAATATCCCTTCCAGGCTCCTGTCCTGTTTTAAGATCTGCTTTGATGTTTCTCAAATGAAAGGTTTTGCACCTTAGAACACACGAGATTTTCAGAATTGGACTCTTTCCCAGAATGAAGGAGATCGTTGGAGGGAGAAGAATTTGAATTGAACTATATCCACTCCATCCTAAACTGTCATTCCTATCATTAATATTTTTAAAAAGTGCTAGCAAGGGCAATATTTTCAGCACTAAACCTGAATTACTAAAGCAAACATTGTAACTTACAACAATAAGAATATCATTCTTCTTAACAATCTTTTTTTCCTAGTGACACACATTCTTCTCTTAATTTACAGGGAATGCTAAGTGTTTCATATTGCAATTAGTGGACAAAATAACTCAGAACTACAACTAAAACTCTATATTTATTTACCTCATTGGCCGTATTATTAATAACTAAAATATCTATAGCCATATCCTTATGTACAATTTTCTCTGTAATTTCAGAAAATACTCAGATTACTGACCAAAAATATTAAGAAATATTTTAATTGTATTTTGCAGTGAATGTGACTGGCTTCAGTATGCATTGAGGGTGAGGTTTTGTTAACGATTTCATAAAAGCATTAGTTGCTTTTGTGATATGTACCACGGCCCCAGTAATATATATGAAGTGTTCCTACTTAGAATAAAAGAATTTGCATTTTAGGTTCTGATCTCCAGTAGCAAGTCTTATACTGCCCTCTGCAGTTCTCACAGCCAGATCACATTTTCTTATTTTGAAACAAGTGGAAACATTATTTATTTGAGAAATCAAATGTAAACTGGATACTGAGAAATTCCATTTTACTGCCCATTTTCAGCTTTATTTATCACCAAAATTCTCCTCATACATTCTTGGTACCCTGAATGTTCCCAGCACTTCTGTTCGTTGTACTTCTGCTTGTGGTTTCTTCCTCACCAACTGACCTGGCTCTTGGCACCAACTCAGCCCCCATCAACACATGGGAAACTCTTCCTCTCTGGGTGCTTAAATGTCCAAATTTCGCTTTACTCATAAGGATTCAAATTATTGTATTAGGGCCCACCCTAAACTAGAAAAACCTCATCTTTATTATATCTGTAAAGACATAATTTCCAAATAAGATCAAGTACAGAAGTACCAAATGGTAGGGCTTTCTTTATAGGAAACACAAGTCAACTCACAGCAATGGATGCTGGGTTGTCTTCTCTGCTTAAAGTATACCTCCTATAATTATCTCTTCTTTTGTATCCTCATTTTTATTTCTTTTTAGTACCCAGTCTCACTGAAAGAGTTTACATATAACATTGTGTAAGTTTAAGGTGTAAAATGTGATGGTTTGTTGTACATATATATATTACAAAATGATCATGACATGTTAGTTAACTCCATCACATCATATAATCGCTTTTTCTTTTTTGTACTGAGAACATTATAGGTCTACTATGTTAGCAGCTTTTAAGTGTATAAGATGGTACTGCTAACTACAGTTAGTGCACTATTAGATTCCCAGAACTTATTCATCTTATAATTGGAAGTTTGTACTGTCTAACATCACCACGTTTCCTACACTCTGCAGCTCTTTTCACAACCACCATTTTACTATGTGACTCTATTATTTCTTTTATTTATCGCAAATAAGTTAGACCACATAATGTTTCTCTGTCTGAATTATTTCACTTATTTTAATGCCCTCAAGTTTCATCCATCTGATCACAAATGAAAGTATTTTTTTTTAATCATGGCTGATTTATATACAATTTTATATCACATTTTCTCTGTCCATTTATTTGTAGATAGACATTTAGGTTGCTTCCATATACTTGAGACTTCCCTGGTGGCTCAGAAGATAAAGTGTCTGCCTACAATGCAGGAGACCTGGGTTCAATCCCTGGGTTGGGAAGATCTCCAGGAGAAGGAAATGGTAACCCACTCCAGTATTCTTGCCTGGAAAATCCCATGGAAGCAGGAGCCTGGTAGGCTACAGTCTATGGGGTCGCAAAGAGTCAGACATGTCTGAGCAACTTCACTTTCACTTTCACTTAACTTTCACATATACTTCAGTTCAGTCACTCAGTCATGTCTGACTCTTTGTGACCCCATGAACTGCAGCATGCCAGGTCTCCCTGTCCAACACCATCTCCCGGAGTACACTCAGACTCACGTCCATCCAGTCAGTGATAACCATCCAGCCATCTCATCCTCTGTCGTCCCCTTCTCCTCCTGCCCCCAATCCCTCCCAGCATCAGAGTCTTTTCCAATGAGTCAACTCTTCCCATGAGGTGGTCAAAATATTAGAGTTTCAGCTTTAGCATCAGTCCTTCCAAAGAACACCCAGGACTGATCTCTTTAGGATGGACTGGTTGGATCTCCTTGCAGTCCAAGGGACTCTCAAGAGTCTTCTCCAACACCACAGTTCAAAAGCATCAATCCATCGGCACTCAGCTTTCTTCACATTCCAGCTTTCACATCCATACATGACCACTGGAAAAACCATACCCTTAACTAGACAGACCTTTGTTGGCAAAGTAATCTCTCTGCTTTTGAATATGCTATCTAGATTAGTCATAATTTTCCTTCCAAGAGTAAGCATCTTAATTTCATGGCTGCAATCATCATCTGCAGTGATTTTGGAGCCTGGCTTCCCTTAGCGTCTGCCTGCAATGCAGGAGACCCGAGTTCGATCCCTGGGTTGGGAAGTTCCCTTGGAGAGGGAAATGGCAACCCACTCCAGGATTCTTGCCTGGAGAATCCCATGGACAGAGGAGCCTGGTGGGCTACAGTCCACGGGGTCACAAAGAGTTGGACATGACTGAGCGACTTCACTTTCACTTTCTTTCCCAAAATAAAGTCAGCCACTGTTTCCACTGTGTCCACATCTATTTCCCATGAAGTTATGGGGCCAGATGCCATGATCTTAGTTTTCTGAATGTTGAGTTTTAAGCCAACTTTTCCACTCTCCTCTTTCACTTTCATCAAGAGGCTCTTTAGTTCTTCTTCATTTTCTGCCATAAGAGTGGTGTCATCTGCATATCTGAGGTTATTGATATTTCTCCCAGCAATCTTGATTCTGCATTGTGCTTCCTCCAGCCCAACGTTTCTCATGATGTACTCTGCATATAAGGTAAATAAGCAGGGTGACAATATACAGCCTTGACGTACTCCTTTTCCTATTTGGAACCAATCTGTTGTTCCATGTCCAGTTCTGACTGTTGCTTCTTGACCTGCATATAGGTTTCTCAAGAAGCAGGTCAGGTGGTCTGGTATTCCCATCTCTTTCAGAATTTTTCACAGTTTATTGTGATCCACACAGTCAAAGGCTTTGGAATAGTCAATAAAGCAGAAATAGATGTGTTTTTTTGGGAACTCTCTTGCTTTATCGATGATCCAGCACATGTTGGCAGTTTGATCTCTGGTTCCTCTGCCTTTTCTAAAACCAGCTTGAACATCTGAAAGTTCACGTGTGATCACTCACCTAGAGCCAGACATCCTGGAATGTGAAATCAAGTGGGCCTTAGAAAGCTTCACTACAAACAAAGGTAGTGGAGGTGGTGGAATTCCAGTTGAGCTATTTCAAATCCTGGAAGATGATGCTGTGAAAGAGTTGCACTCAATATGCCAGCAAATCTGGAAAACTCAGCAGTGGCCACAGGACTGGAAAAGGTCAATTTTCATTCTAATCCCAAAGAAAGGCAATACCAAAGAATGGTCAAACTGCCGCACAATTTCACTCATCTCACATATACTTGACTATTGTAGAAATGAAATAAAAAATACTTCACTTAACATAGGATTGCAGATAACACTTTTAATGTTTTAATTTTATTGGAGTATAATTGAGTTACAATACTGTGTTTGTTTCTGGTGTACAGCAAAGTAATTCAGTTTGTATATATATATATAATATATACAGTAATTCAGTGTATATATATATATATACACACACATGTATATTATTTTCTTTTTAGATTTCTTTCTCATATAGGTTATCACAGAATATTGAGTAGAGTTCTCTGTGCTATCCAGCACATGTCTTTGTTGGTTCTCTATCTTATAAATGGTAACGTGGATATATTCATCCTTAGTTCCTGACTTATCCCTCCCCCCACTAACATTTGCCCTTTGGTAACCATAAGATTGTTTTATATATCTGTAGGTCTGTTTCTATATTGTAAATAAGTTTGCTTCTATCGTTTTTAAAAAATTATATCCTACATGTGAGTGATATTATGTGATATTTGTCTTCCTCTGACCAACTTCATTTAGTAAAATAATCTCAGGTCCATTGATATTGCTGCAAATGGCATTATTTCATTATATTTTGTGGCTCATTAATATTCCACTTTAATAGACTTACCACATTTTCTATATCCATTCCTTGGTTGATAGACATTTACGTTGCTTCCATGTCTTAGATATTGCATTACAAAATAATGCTACAATAAATATTGGGGTGTATCTATCCTTTTAAATTATGTTTTTTCTCTGTATATATGCCAAAAAGTGAGATTTCTGGATAATATATTAATATAATATAATATTATAATAATAATATTAATGGATTATATATTAAGTTTTTTAAGCAACCTCCATACTGTTCTGCAGAATGATTGTATTAATTTACATTCCCACCAATAGTGTTGGAGGGTTCTGTTTTTTCATGTGCCTATTGGTCATCTGTATGTGTTCTTTTGGGAAATGTCTTTTTAGATCATTTATCCATTTTTATTGGATTTCTGTTTGTTTGTTTTGAGCTACATGAGCTGCTTGTATATTTTGGAGATTAATCCCTTGTTGGTTGCTTCATTTTTTCTTTCTTTCTGTTTTTTGTTTGTTTGTTTGTTTGTTTCCTTTGCTGTTCAAAAATTTTTAAGTTTAATTAGGTCCCATTTATTTATGTTTGCTTTTATATTTATTGTACTAAGAGCTGGACCATAAAATATGTTACTACAATTTATCTCAAAGAGTGTTCTGCCTATGTTCTCCTCTAACAAATTTATACTATTTAGCCTTAAAATTTTGTCTTTGACCATTTAGAGTTTCTTTTTGTGAATGGTGTAAGATAATGTTCTAATTCCATTCCTTTGCTTACAGCTGTCCAGTTTTCCAGTATGACTTTGTTGAGGAGACTGTCTTTTCTCCTCTGTATATTCTTGTCAATCCTTGTCATAGATTAATTGAACACATGTCATGGAACAACAGACTGGTTCCAAATAGGAAAAGGAGTACGTCAAGGCTGTATATTGTCACCCTACTTATTTAACTTATATGCAGAGTACATCATGAGAAACGCTGGACTGGAAGAAACACAAGCTGGAATCAAGATTACCAGGAGAAATATCAATAAACTCAGATATGCAGATGACACCACCCTTATGGCAGAAAGTGAAGAGGAACTAAAAAGCCTCTTGATGAAAGTGAAAGTGGAGAGTGAAAAAGTTGGCTTAAAGCTCAACATTCAGAAAACGAAGACCATGGCATCTGTTCCCATCACTTCATGGGAAATAGATGGGGAAACAGTGGAAACTGCTTCAGGCTTTATTTTTGGGGGGCTCCAAAATCACTGCAGATGGTGACTGCAGCCATGAAATTAAAAGACGCTTACTCCTTGGAAGAAAATTTATGACCAACCTAGATAGTATATTCAAAAGCAGAAACATTACTTTGCCGACTAGGGTGCGTCTAGTCAAGGCTATGGTTTTTCCTGTGGTCATGTATGGATGTGAGATTTGGACTGTGAAGAAGGCTGAGCACTGAAGAATTGATTCTTTTGAACTGTGGTGTTGGAGAAGACTCTTGAGAGTCCCTTGGACTGCAAGGAGATCCAACCAGTCCATTCTGAAGGAGATCAGCCCTGGGATTTCTTTGGAAGGAATGATACTAAAGCTGAAACTCCAGTACTTTGGCCACCTCATGCGAAGAGTTGACTCATCAGAAAAGACTCTGATGCTGGGAGGGATTTGGGGCAGGAGGAGAAGGGGATGACAGAGGATGAGATGGCTGGATGGCATCACTGACTGGATGGACGTGAGCCTGAGTGTACTCCGGGATATGGTGATGGACAGGGAGGCCTGGCGTGCTGCGATTCATGGGGTCGCAAAGAGTCAGACATGACTGAGCCACTGAACTGAACTGATTAGAGTCTATTTCTAAGCTTTCTATACTATTCCATTGATTTATATTTCTGAGTTTTTTTGCCTGCACTACACTTTTCTGATTATTGTAACTTTAAAATATCAACAAACAAAAATCCAGGACCAGATGGCTTCACTGGTGAATTCTATCAGACACGTAAAGTGTCAAATACTATTCTTCTGAAACCCTTCAAAAAATTACATAGGAATGAATCTTCCCCAGTTTATTCTATGAAGCCACCATCACTCTGATACTAAAATCAGACAAAGATAGCACAAAAAAAGATAATTACAGGCCAACATCACTGATGACATAGAGGCAATAACACTCAATAAAACACTATCAAGCTGAATCCACAATCAGTTCAGTTCGGTTCAGTCACTCAGTCGTATCTGACTCTTTGGGACCCCATGGACTGCAGCACATCAGGCCTCCTTGTCCATCATGAACTCCCAGAGTTTACTCAAATTCATGTCCATTGAGTCGCTGATACCATCCAGCAATCTTATCCTCTGTCATCCCCTTCTCCTTCAGTCTTCAATCTTTCCCAGCATCAGGGTCTTTTCAAATGAGTCACCTCTTTGCATCAGGTGGCCAAAGTATTTGAGTTTCAGCTTCAACATCAGCCCTTCCAATGAGTATTCAGGGCTAATCTCCTTAAGGATGGACTGGTTGGATCTCCTTGCAGTCCAAGGGACTCTCAAGAGTCTTCTCCAACACCACAGTTCAAAAGCATCAATTCCTCAGTGCTCAGCTTTTCTTATAGTCCAACTCTTACATCCATACATGGCTACTAGCAAAATCATAGCCTTGACTAGATGGACCTTTATTGGCAAGGTAATGTCTCTGCTTTTGAATATGCTGTCTAGTTTGGTCATAAATTTTCTTCCAAGCAGTAAGTGTCTTTTAATTTCATGGCTGCAATCACCATCTGCAGTGATTCTGGAGCCCCGAAAAATAAAGTCTGTCACTATTTCCACTGTTTCCCCATCTGTTTGTCATGACTGTCTCTCAAAGTAATAAAAATGAAAAAAAAAATAAACATATGAGCAATGAAATTGAAAAACTTTTGCACAACAAAGGAAACTAAAACAGAATGAAAAGGCAACTCACAAAATGGGAGAAAATATTTGCAACTAATGTGACTGGCAAGGGATTAATCACCAAAATTTTCAAACAATTCAGGCAACACAATATTGAAAAAACAAGCAGCCAATCCAAAAATGGCCAAGGATCTAAGTAATCATTTCTTCAAGCAAGACAGACAGATGGCCAAAAAATACATGAAAAGATGCTCAACATTTGTAATTATTAAAGAAATGCAAATCAAAACTAAATATAGTATCATCTCATGCAAGTCAGAATGGCCATCTTCAAAAAGTCTACAAATACTAAATTCTAAAGAGGGTGTATGGAGAAGCCAATGGCACCCTACTCCAATACTGTTGCCTGGAAAATCCCATGGGCAGGGGAGCCTGGTAGGCTGTAGTCCATGGGGTCGCGAAGAGTCATACACGACTGAGCAACTTCACTTTTACTTTTCACTTTCATGCATTGGAGAAGGAAATGGCAACCCATTCCATTGTTCTTGCCTGGAGAATCCCAGGGACAGTGGAGCCTGGTGGGCTGCCGCCTATGGGATCACACAGAGTCTGACATGACTGAAGTGACTTAGCAGCAGCAGCAAAGAGGGTGTGGAGAAAAGTGAAACCTCCTACATTGTTGGTGGGAATGTAAATTTGTGCAACTATTATGGAGAACTGTATGGAGGTTCCTTAACAAAGCAAAAATAGAACTACCATTTGTTGTTGTTCAATCACTAAGTCGTATCACACCATTTGTGATCCCATGGACTGTAGTAGGCCATGTTCCTCAGTCCCCGACTATCTCCCAGAGTTTGCTCAAATTCATGTTCATTGAGCTGGTACTGTTATCTAACCATTTCTGGTTATCTAACCATCCTCTGCCGCCCCCTTCTCCTTTTGCCTTCAATCTTTTCCAGCATCAGGGCCTTTTCCAATGAGTCAGCTCTTCACATCTGGTGGCCAAAGTACTGGAGCTTCAACTTCAGCATCAGCCCTTCCAGTGAATATCCAAAGTGGATTTCCTTTAGGGTTAACTGGTTTGATCTCTTCATAGTCCAACGGACTAATAAGAGTCTTCTCCAGTATCACAATTTGAAAGCAAGAATTCTTAAGTGCTCAGCCTTCTTCATGGTTCAGATTTACATCCAAACATGGCTACAGGAAAAACCATAGCTTTGACTATACAGATATTTGTTGCAATGTCTCTCCTTTTTAATACACTGTCAATGTTGTTCAAAGCTTTCCTAGCAAGGAGCAAGCATCTTTTAATTTCATGGGTTCATTTACTGTATGCAGTGGTTTTAGAGCCCAAGAAAATAAAATCTGTCACTGCTTCTACCTTTTCTCCTTCTATTTGCCTTGAAGTGATGGGACTCGATGCAATGAGCTTAGGTTTTTTAAGGTTGAGTTTCAAGCCAGCTTTATCATTTTCATCTTTCACCCTCGTCAAGAGAATCTTTAAGGCACATTACCCCAATGTTCATTGTATCACTATTTAAAATAGCTAGGACATGGAACCTGATGAGAATAACTGACTCCTTAGAAAAGACCCTGATGCCAGGAAAGATTAAAATCAGGAGGAGAAGAGGATTACAGAGGAAGAGATGGTTGGATGACATCATCAATTCAATGGACATGAATTTGAGCAATCTGAAGGAGTTGGTGATGTGCAGGGAAGCCTGGCATGCTGCAGTCTGTGGGGCTACAAAGAGTCAGACACGACTGTGCAACTGAACTAAACTGAGGACATGGAAGCAACCCAGTTGTCCATCAGCAGATGAATGCTTAAGGAAGTTGTGGTACATAAACACAATAGAGTATTACTGAGCTATAAAAAAGAATGCATTTGAGTCAGTTCTAATAAGGTGGATGAACCTGAAGCCTGTTATACAGAATGAAGTAAGTCAAAAAGAGAAAGATAAATACTGTATACTAAGACATATATATACGGAATTTAGAAAGATAGTATGGATAATCCTATATGGAGGGCAGCAAAGGAGACAAAGACATAAACAACAGACTTTTGGACTCAGTCAGAGAAGGCAAGGGTGGGATGATTTGAGAGAACAGCATTAAAATATATACTTTTACCATATGTAACATAGATGACCAGTGTGAGTTTGATGCATGAAGCAGAGCACCCAAAGCCAGTGCTCTGGGACAACCTAGAGGGATAGGGTGGGTAAGGGGGAGGTCAGAGGGGATTAAAGACGGGGGAAACACATGTATACCTATGGCCAATTCATGTTGATATATGGCAAAAAAAATCACAATGTTGTAATTTCCCTTTTAATTAAAATAAATAAATTAAAAAATAAAGAGACTCTAGTTCCTCTTCAGTTTCTGGCATTAGAATGGTGTCATCTGTATATCTGAGTTTGTTGATATTTTTTCCAAAAGTGTTGATTCCAGCTTGTGATTCATACAACCTGGTATTCCACATGATGTACTCTGCATATAAGTTAAATAAACAGGGTGACAATATTCAGCTTTGTCATATTCCTTTCCCAATTTTGAACCAGTCAGGTGTTACATGTCCAGTTCTAACTGTTGCTTCTTGACCTACATACAGGTTTCTCAGGAGACAGATAAGGTGACCTGATGCTCCTATATTTTTGGATTCTTCCACAGTTTGTTTTGGTACACACAAAGTCTTTAGTGAAGGCCATGAAGCAGAAGTAGATGCTTTCCTGGAACTCCATTGCTTTCTCCATGATCCACCAAATGTTGATAATTTGATCTCTTCATCATAAGATGATCCTTGCATATTTGAACGTGTCCAATATGCTCCTCAGTAAGAGCAGAGAGCAATTACTAATAGCTCTAGTAATAATCAATTGGCTGTGCCAAAACGAGAATGATGCTCAGCTGTGAATACATCTGGTGTTGAACAAAAAGTCTGATGCTGAAAAGAACAATATTGCATAGGAACTTGGAATGTTAGTTCCCGAAATTTAGGTAAATTGCATGTGTTAAGGTAGGAGATGGCAAGATTAAACATCAACATCTTAGGAATCAGTGAAGTAAAATGGAGGAGAATGGGCAAATTAATTCAGATGATCATTATATCTACTACTATGGGTAAGAATCCATAAGAAGAAATGGAGTAACCCTCTTAGGGAACAAAGGATTATGAAATGCAATACTTGTGTGCAATCTCAAACACTATAGAATCATCTCGGTTCATTTCCAAGGCAAACCATTCAACTTCATTGTAATCGAAATCTATGCACCAAAGACTGATGCTGAAGAAGCTGAAGTTCATGGGTTCTATGAGGACTTTCTAGAACTAACACCAAAAAATGACCTTTTTTGCCATAGGGAATAGGAGTCTAAAAGTAGGAACTCAAGAGTACCCAGGATAACAAGTTCGACCTTATAGTACAAAATGAAGCAGGGCAAAGGCTAACAGAGTTTTGTCAAAAGAACACATTGGTAATAGAAAACACCCTTTTCCCAACAACACAAAAGATGACTCTACACATGGGCATCACCAGATGGTCAATGCCAAAATCACATTGATTATATTTTTTGTAGCCAAAAATGGAAAAGCTCTATACAGTCAGTAAAAACAAGACTTAGAGCTGACTGTGACTCAGATCATGAGCCCCTTATTGCAAAATCTAGGCTTACATTGAAGAAAGTAAGGAAAACCACTGGGCCATTCAGTTATGACCTATATCAAATTCATACATTGAGGGTGATGAATAAATTCAAGAGATTAGGTCTGGTAGACTGAGTACCTAAAGAACTATCTACAGGAATTTGTAACATTGTACAGGAGACAGTGACCAAAACCACTCCAAAGGGCTACCATACTATCCACCAATTCCACTCCTGGGCATATGTCCATAATAAAACATGATTTAAAATGATAAATGCACTCCAATGTTCATTGTAGCACTGTTGACAATAACCAAAACATCCAAGTAGCCTAAATACACAGTCACAGTTGAAGTGATAAAGAAGATGTGTTACCGATATACAATGGAATATCTCAGCCATTAAAAAGAATTATATAATGTCATTTGCAGCAACTTGGATGTGCCTGGAGAGTATCATACTAAGTGAAGTAAGTCAAAATGAGAAAAACAAATATAGGATATTGCTTATATGCAGAATCTTTAAAAAATATTGCAAACACATTTATTTACAAAACAGAAACAGACTTAAAGAAAAAACTTATGGTTACCAGAAAGAAGGGTAAGTGTGAGAGATAGTTTGGGAGTTTGTGATTGATATATACACACTAATATACTTAAAATAGATAACAAAGAAGGACCTACTGTGTAGCACAAGGAGCTGCTCAATACTCTGTGATAACTTAAATATGAAAATAATTTGGAAAAGAATAGACACATGGTATCATTGAATCACTACTGTACACTTCAAACTAACACAACATTTTAAATCATCTCTACTCTCATATTAAATACTTTTTTTAAAAAAAGTAAAAGAATATTGATTCTAGTAAATCTATTTTACTAATAAACCTCTCAAGAACTTACTGTATTTTTTTTTTCCTTAAACTATTTAACTCAGTCACCTCCATCTGGCATCTGACATGATTATATTATATATATTATATTACTCTCTTGAAAGTTGTCAGTGAGCATCTTGCTAAATCCAGTGGCTTCTGGTTTATTCCAATCTTTCTTTATTAGTGTCTCTACTATACTTGGCATAGTTGCTCATTTCTTACTGCTTGAAACTGCCTTTTTGTGGCTTTAATGGCATACGTTATCTCAGTTTTACTTCTTTAAACATTTCTGTTTGAGAGCTAAAGGGCTCTTCCTCTTTATCACCAAACTATGGGTACTCCTAAAGTTTCAGTCTTTGACTTTTTGTTCTCCCTTCTCCATATTCTTCCTCTCAGTGTTGGTGCATGCTCAGTCACTAAGTCATGTCCCACTCTTTGAGACTCCATGGACTGTAGCTCACCAGGCTCCTCTGTCAATGGGATTGTCCAGATAAGAATATTGAAATGGGTTACCATTTCCTCCTTCAGGGGTTCTTCCTAATTGAGATATTGAACCCACATCTCCAGTGTTTCCTGCATTGTCAGCCAAATTCTTTACCACTGAGCCACCTGGGAAGCCACCTTCCTCTCAGAGCTGTCATTAATTCACTCCAGTTTGCTTGCCATGAGAACGCATGAACTGCATAAAAAGGCAAAAAGATGTGACACTGAAAGATGAGTCACCCAGGTCAGAAGTTGTCCAATATGCTACTGCAGAAGAGCAGAGTACAACTACTAAGGAAACTCTTGATGAGGGGGAAAGATGAGAGTGACAAAGCTGTGGTGAAATTCAACAAAAAATGCTAAGATCATGACAATCAATCCCATCACTTAATGGCAAATAGAAGAGGAAAGGATGGAAGCAATGACAGATTTCCTCTTCTTGGGCTCTAGAATCACTGCAGATTGTGACTGTAGCCGTGAAATTAGAAGATTGCTTCTTGACAGGAAAGATATGACAAACTGAGAGAGTGTATTAAAAAACAAAGGCATCACTTTTGCCAACAAAGGTACAAATAGGCAAGGCTATGGTCTTTACCAGTAGTCATGTACAGTTGTGAGAGCTGGACCATAAAGAAGGCAAAGCACTGAAGAATAGATGCTTTTGAACTATGGTACTGGAGAAGACTCTTGAGAGTCTCTTGGACAGAAAGGAGATAAAACCAGTCAATCTTAAAGGAGATCTACCCTGAGTTGCTCATTGGAAGAACTGATGCTGAAGCTCCAGTACTTTGGCCATCTGATGCAAACAGCCAGCTCATTGGAAAAGACCCTGAGGCTGGGAAAGATTGAAGGCAGAAAAAGAAGAGGGTGACAAAGGATAAGATGGTTGAATGCCATCACGGATTCAATGGACATGAACTTGGATAAACTCAGAAAGATGGTGAGGGACAGGGAAGCCCAGCATGTTGCAGCCTATGAGGTTGCAAAGAGTCAAACACGACTTGGAGACTGAAGACAAAATCTATCACCTCTTTCAAAGTATCATAAGTCTATGCTTTAGATCTTGCATTTTTTTTTTGCCAAAATCTAGTTTCCTTCATGCAAACCTCCTCCTTCCAGCTTTATTAAACCGAACGCTCACCACTTTTTCAAAACATGTAGCTTTCAGACCATAGTCATATTTGACTAATTGCACTCATAATTAATATTTAAGTTATTCAGTAGTACTGTTGATCCTTGCCTTAAAATGTGTGTTTTTCATTCTTTTTCTCAGTTCAGTTCAGTTCAGTTGCTCAATCGGGTCTGACTCTTTGCGACCCCATGAACCACAGCATGCTAGGCCTCCCTGTCCAACACCAACTACCAGAGCCTCATGTCAATTGAGTCAGTGATGCCATCCAACCATCTCATCCTCTGTCATTCCCTTCTCTTCCTGCCATCAACCTTTCCCAGCATCAGGGTCTTTTCAAATGAATCAGTTGTTTTCATCAGGTGGCTAAATTACTGGAGTTTCATCTTCAGCATCAGTCATTCCAATGAACACCCAGGACTGATCTCCTTTAGGATGGGCTGATTGAATCTCCTTGCAGTCCAAGGGACTCTCAAGAGTCTTCTCCAAAACCAAAGTTCAAAAACATCAATTCTTCGGTACTCAGCTTTCTTCACACTCCAATTCTCACAACCATACATGACCACTGGAAAAACCATAGCTTTGACTAGACGGATCTTTTTTGGCTAATTAAAGTCTCTGCTTTTTAATATGCCGTCTAGGTTGGTCATAACTTTCCTTCCAAAGAGTAAGCATCTTTTAATTTGATGGCTGCAATCACCATCTGCAGTGATTTTGAAGTCTTCCCAAAAATTAAAGTCAGTCACTGTTTAAACTTTTTCCCCATCTATTTGTCATGAAGTGATGGGACAAGATGCTATGATCTTAGTTTTCTGAATGTTGAGCTTTACGCCAACTTTTTCACTCTCCTCTTTCACTTTCATCAAGAGGCTCTTTAGCTCTTCTCCGCTTTCTGCCATAAAGGTGCTTCATCTAGCCCAGCATTTTTCATGATGTACTCTGCAAATAAGTTAAATAAGCAGGGTGACAATATACAGCCTTGATATATGCCTTCTTCTATTTGGAGTCAGTCTGTTGTTACATGTTCAGCTCTAACTGTTGCTTCATGACCTGCATATAGGTTTCTCAAGAGGCAGGTCAGGTGGTCTTGTATTCCCATCTCTTTCAAAATTTTCCACAGTTTATTGTGATCCACACAGTCGAAGGCTTTGGCATAGTCAATAAAGCAGAAATAGATGTTTCTCGGGAACTCTCTTGCTTTTTCGATGATCCAGAAGATGTTGACGATTTGATCTCTGGTTCCTCTGCCTTTTCTAAAACCAACTTGAATATCTGAAAGTTCACAATTCATGTATTGCTGAAACCTGGCCTGGAGAATTTTGAGCATTACCAGCACGTGAGATGAGTGCAATTGTGCAGTAGTTTGAGCATTCTTTGGCATTGCCTTTCTTTGGAACTGGAATGAAAACTGACCTTTTCCAGTCCTGTGACCACTGCTGAGTTTTCCAAATTTGTTGGCATATTGAGTGCAGTGCTTTCACAGAATCATCTTGTAGGATTCGAAATAGCTCAACTGGGACTCCATCACCTCCACTAGTTTTGTTTCTAGTGATGCTTCCTAAGGCCCACTTGACTTCACATTCTAGGATGTCCAGCTCTAAGTGAGTGATCACATCATCATAATTAACTGGGTCATGAAGTCTTTTTTGTACTGCTCTTCTGTGTATTCTTGCCACCTCTTCTTAATATTGTCTGCTTCTGTTAGGTCCATACCATTTCTGTCCATTATTGAGCCCAGCTTTGCACGAAATGTTCCCTGGGTATCTCTAATTTTTTTTGAAGAGAGCTCTAGTCTTTCCCATTCTAATGTTTTCTTCTATTTCTTTGCACTGATTGCTGAAAAAAGCTTTCTTATCTCTCCTTGCTATTCTTTGGAACTCTACATTCAAATAGGTATATCTTTCCTTTTCTCCTTTGCTTTTCACTTCTTTTCACAGCTATTTCTAAGGCCTCCTCCGACAGCCATTTTGCTTCT
Organism: Ovis aries; assembly: GCF_016772045.2. Taxonomy (NCBI): domain Eukaryota; kingdom Metazoa; phylum Chordata; class Mammalia; order Artiodactyla; family Bovidae; genus Ovis; species Ovis aries. The sequence goes on from NC_056080.1 coordinate 74,715,064, forward strand.
TTGCATTTCTTTTTCCTAGGAATGGTCTTGATCCCTCTCTCCTTTACAATGTCACGAACTTCTGTCCATAGTTCATTAGGCACTCTGTCTCTCAGATCTAGGCTATTAACTCTGTTTCTTACTTGATGCTTTTGAGCTATGGTGTTGGAGAAGACTCTTGAGAGTCTATTGGACTGCAAGGAGATCCAACCAGTCCATTTTAAAGGAGATCAGCACTGTGTGTTCTTTGGAAAGAATGATGCTAAAGCTGAAATTCCAGTACTTTGGCCACCTCATGTGAAGAGTTGACTCATCGGAAAAGTCTCTGATGCTTGGAGGGATTGGGGGCAGCAGGAGAAGAGGACGACAGAGGATGAGATGGCTGGATATCATCACTGATTCCATGGACGTGAGTTTGACTGAACTCCAGAAGATGGTGATGAACAGGGAGGCCTGGCGTGCTGCAATTCATGGGGTCACAAAGAGTTAGAGACGACTGAGTGACTGAACTGAACTGAACTGTATACGTGATTTGATCTAGGTCATGCCAGAATGGTTTAGTGGTTTTCTCGACTTTCTTCAATTTAAGTCTGAATTTGGCAATAAGGAATTTATGATCTGAGCCACAGTCGGCTCCTGGTCTTATTTTTGCTGACTGTATAGAGCTTCTCCATCTTTGGCTACAAAGAATACAATCAATCTGATTTCGGTTTTGACCATCTGGTGATGTGCATGTATAGAGTCTTTTGTTGTGTTGCTGGAAAAGGGTGTTTTCTATGACCAGTGCATTCTCTTGGCAAAACTCTATTAGCTTTTGCCCTGCTTCATTCTGTACGCCAAGGCCAAATTTGCTTGTTACTCCAGGTGTTTCTTGACTTCCTACTTTTGCATTCCAGTCCCTTATAATGAAAAGGACATCTTTTTTTGGCTGTTAGTTCTGAAAGGACTTGTAGGTCTTCATCGAACCATTCAACTTCAGCTTCTTCAGAGTTACTGGTCCAGCAGCAGCTGCGCAGTGCAAGAGTGGCGAATGTTAGAGAGGTGGAACCCCACATCCAATGTGAAAGAAACCCAAGTAAGACGGTAGGTGCTGAGAGAGGGCATGGCAGCTGAGCAGCCAGTGGCAGCTGGGGAGCAGAAGCAGCTAGTGGTGGTTGGACAGCTCAGGAATGAAGCTTCAGAGAGGAGATAACCCACGTTGAAGGTAAGGAGCAGAGGCTTTGCTTTGCTGGAGTAGCTGTGAGGATATACCCCCACATCTAAGGCAAGAGAAACCCAAGTAAAGACAGTAGGCCCTGAGAGAGGGCATCAGAGGACAGATAGGCTGAAACCACAATCACAGAAAACTAGCCAATCTGATCACATGCACCACAGCCTTGTCTAACTTAATGAAACTAGGCCATGCTGTATGGGGCCACCCAAGATGGATGGGTCATGGTGGAGAGGCCTGACAGAATGTGGTCCACTGGAGAAGAGAATGGCAAACCACTTCAGTATTCTGGCCTTGAGAACCCCATGAACAGTATGAAAAGGCAAAATGATAGGACATTGAAAGATTAACTCCCCAGGTCGATAGGTGCTCAATATGATACTGGAATTCAGTGGAGAAATAATTTCAAAAAGAATGAAGGGATGATGCCAAAGCAAAACCAACACCTGGTTGTGAATGTGAGTGGTGATAGAAGCAAGATCCGTTGCTGTAAAGAGCAATATTGCATAGGGATCTGGAATGTTAGGTCCATGAATGAAGGCAAACTGGAAGTGGTTAAACAGGAGATGGCAAGAGTGAACATTGACATTCTAGGAATCAGCAAACTAAAATGGACTGAAATTGGTGAATTTAACTCAGATGTCCATTTTATCTACTACTGTGGGCAGGAATCCCTTTGAAGAAATGGAGTAGCCATCATAGTTAACAAAAGAGTCCAAAATGCAATACTTGGATGCAATCTCTTTTTGCTGAATTCCCACAAATATCTCTCTAAGGTATTTTTCTATTCCATTTTAAAGATCTCATAACTTTCATTAGACTCATTGGAAAAGACCCTGATGCTGGGAGGGATTAAGGGCAGGAGGAGAAAAGGACAACAGAGGATGAGATGGCTGGATGGCATCACCAACTCGATGGACCTGAGTTTGGGTAAACTCTGGAGTTGGTGATGGACAGAGAGTTCTGATGTGCTGTGATTCATGGGGTCACAAAGAGTTGGAAACGACTGAGCAACTGATCTGAACTGAACTGAACTTTTCTTATGGCATCTTTTAAAAAAACACATTAATTTTTAGAAGTGCATACATATATTTCCCAAATATAAGATTCTAAAGTTTGGGAAGTTATTGATTTATAGTTTTAATGCATTTTTTCTTTTTTTAATAAATATATTCATTTTAATTGAAGGCTAATTACTTTAGAATACTGTAGTGGTTTTGTCATACATTGACATGAATCTGGCACAGGTGTACATGTGTTTCCTATCCCGAACCCCCCTCCCCCCTCCCACCTCCCTCCCCATCCCATCCTTCTGGGTCATCCCAGTGCACCAGCCCCGAGCATCTTGTCCCATGCATCGAACCTGGACTGGCGATCCAATTCACATATGATAATACACATGTTTCAGTGCCATTCTCCCAAATCATTCCACCCTCGCAGTCTCCCACAGAGTCCAACAGTCTGTTCTATACATTAGTGTTTCTTTTGTTGTCTCGCATATAGGGTTATCATTACCATCTTTCTGAATTCCATATATATGCGTTAGTATACTCTATTGGTGTTTTTCATTCTGGCTTACTTCACTCTGTATAATAGGCTCCAGTTTCATCCACCTCATTAGAACTGATTCAAATGTATTCTTTTTAATGTCCGAGTAATATCCCATTGTGTATATGTACCACAGCTTTCTTATCTATTTGTCTGCTGATGGATATCTAGGTTGCTTCCATGTCCTGGCTATTATAAACAGTGCTGCAATGAACACTGAGGTACACGTGTCTCTTTCAATTCTGGTTTCCTTGGTGTGTATGCCCAGAAGTGGGATGCTGGGTCATATGGCAGTTATATTGCCAGCTTTTTAAGGAATCTCCACACTGTTCTCCATAGTGGCTGTACCAGTCTGCATTCCCACCAACAGTGTAAGAGGGTTCCCTTTTTCCCACACCCTCTCCAGCATTCGTTGCTTGTAGACTTTTGGATTGCAGCCATTCTTACTGGCATGAAATGGTACCTCATTGTGGTTTTGATTTGCATTTCTCTGATAATGAGTGATGTTGAGCATCTTTTCATGTGTTTGTTAGCTCTCTGTATGTCTTCTTTGGAGAAATGTCTGTTTAGTTCTTTGTCTCACTTTTTGATTGGGTCGTTTATTTTTCTGGAATTGAGCTGCAGGAGTTGCTTGTATATTTTTGAGATTAGTTGTTTGTCAGTTGCTTCATTTGCTATTATTTTCTCCCATTCTGAAGGCTGTCCTTTCACCTTGCTTATAGTTTCCTTCTTTGTGTAAAAGCTTTTAAGTTTAACTAGGTCCCATTTTTTTATTTTTGCTTTTATTTCCATTACTCTGGGAGGTGGGTAATAGAGGATCCTGCTTGATTTAATGCATTTTAGTGAGAGTAAATGATCTTTATAAATTGGTTCCTTGAAATTTTTGGAACTTCCTTGTGAACTATTTTTAAGAACATTCCATATTCTTTGGAAGAAGAATTATTCTTTGTTGATTGAAATTTTCTCTGCATTAAATTATTCCTCTATTTTTTAGAATTACTTTTAGATAAAAATTGGCATATCTTCATTCTCTGTGTTCATTAACTTAACTTTTATAAATATTTTCCATCTCTTCATTAATTTGTGCTACACTATTTTAAAACTGTCTAGCCAAATTGTTTAGATTATTAATTATCTAGCCTTGTGTGATTATTCCACTATTCAAACCATCTATTGGGTTTTCAACCACAAAAATTTTTTTATTATGTATATTAATCTTACTTTATGGTTATTCATTTTTGCTTCAGAGCCCATACCCTCTCTTATTTCTTTTACATTTAAGTATAATTATAAGTATATATAGCTAAATATAATTATATTTAAGTATATTTAATACTTATTTTTAAGTTCTATTCTGCCTGCTCCATTTTAATTCTGTTTCCTTTGGTGTGTATTGTCTCCCTTTTGTGGTGTTCACATGTCTCAATTGTCCTTTATTTTATTGTGAACTCATTCTTGTAGGTGAGATTCACTCCAAGACAATCAACTGACTCTGATTATATAGTCTGCTCTGAGGCACAAGGAAGACAGTTTTCAAGAGAGGGATAAATAGACTAGATTTTTCCACTACAATTGATCTTGTCTGCATGTGTGCTAAGTCGCTTCAGTTGTGTCCAACTCTGTGTGACCCTATGGACTGTAGCCTGCCAGGCTCCTCTGTCCATGGGATTCTCCAGGCAAGAATATTGGAGTGGGTTACAATTTCCTCTTCCAGGGTATCTTCCTGACCCAGGAATCAAACATGTGTCTCTTATGTCTCCTGCATTGGCAGGCAGGTTGTTTACCACTAGTGCCACCTGGGAAACCCAATAATAATAATAAAATATTAATAATTATAATAAAATAATTGAAATAACTATATATATAATTATATATAATGTTATATAGTAATTATACACGCTTCTGCTGCTGCTGCTAAGTCGCTTCAGTCGTGTCTGACTTCATGCGACCCCATAGATGGCAGCCCACCAGGCTCTGCCGTCCCTGGGATTCTCCAGGCAAGAAGATTGGAGTGGGTTGCCATGTCCTTCTCCAATGCATGAAAGTGAAAATGAAAGTGAAGTAGCTCAGTTGTGTCCGACTCTTCGCGACCCCATGGACTGCAGCCCACCAGGCTCATCCGTCCATGGGATTTTCCAGGCAAGAGTACTGGAGTTGGGTGCCATTGCCTTCTCTGAGTAATTATATATATATATATATATATATATATATATATATATATATATATATATGTTATTATTCCTTAGCATAGATAGCTTCCTGAACCCTTGTGCCTTCTCATTCTAAAGCACTTCTCTCTCCTCGAGATAGAACCCCTTGTCACAGCTTTCTCAATCATAAAGGAATTAGTGAGAGAATTCTCATGTATAAGCTAGCCTTGCTGCACTCTTCTGTTTCTATGAGTCCCCAGTTACTTTTCTCTCAATGTCTTTCCATCCTAGTTTCATGGAACTTCCTTGCTGTTGCTTTTACTATTTTTTGTTTGTTTGTTTGTTTGTTTGTTTTTTACATTAGCAGTCTCCCATTAGCTCAGATGCATCCTATTCTGTGAAATTCTGGGCTCTTTCTTTGATGAAATTCTATTTGATTTTGTTTTCTCAGGGATTCTTCATAGGTTTTTCCATGATTTATTTTCCCTATATTTGAATATACTCATATCTTTCTTAATTTTCTGAATATACTTTCTTGAATTTTTAAAGGTTAATTTTAAGAGTGGAAGCTACATCATATATTAAGAGTTAATTCTTAGGTAGGCTGATAAGGTGTCCAGGACACTCAAGGAGGAGCAAGGGATAATTTTTTTTTTCCACATTCCTTTATTCACATAAGACTTTTTTGTTAAGCTCTGAGTTGCTATACTGCCAAGTCGCTTGTCTTGTCCAACTTTTTGAGACCCCATAGACGGCAGCCCATGAGGCTCCCCCGTCCCTGGGATTCTCCAGGCAATAACACTGGAGTGGGTTGCCATTTCCTTCTCCAATGCATGAAAGTGAAAAGTGAAAGTGAAGTCACTCAGTCGTGCCTGACTCTTCGTGACCCCATGGACTGCAGCCCACCAGGCCCCTCCGTCCATGGGATTTTCCAGGCAAGAATGCTGGAGTGGGATGCCATTGAGTTGCAACAATCTATTTCACTTAATACTAACTGCACCCTGGGTTTAGCCCTTACTCACGGCTTTATATTTTCAGAGCTCCCAGAAAAGCTTGCTAATTTATCCCACCTTAAAACTTGGTGGGCAAGGTTTGTATTTCATTGGTATGATTATTGGGTGCAGGCTTTGTTCCCTCTTTGGGAACTACAGATGTTATGCTACGAGTGGATACTTTGACTAATTTTACTCAACAGGCATTACAAGATTCTCAAAAGCCTATTTCAGCTCTTAATGCTGAACAAGCCCAAATTAGAAAGGTGGTTTTACAAAACAGATTGGCTTTAGATATTCTGACAGCTGTGCAAGGAGGAACATGTGCTAGTATTCATACCCAGTGCTGTACATATATACCTGATATGAACACGAATGTTACTCATTTTACTAAACACATGAACAAGATGATTGAGGCCATGGATACTCCTGAAGCCTCAATTGCCTCACTTTGGGAGACGTTAACTAGTTCCCCATGGTGGACAACTACCTTAATTACAATAATTCAGATTGTTTTGTTTTTACTGTTTGCTCCCTACATCTGTAACTGTATAACTGGATTTGTTTCTAGCCGCGTTAAAGCTTTCAAGTTACAAATGGTTGCTCAAACTCCTGCTACTGCTGCAGCTGCCTCCAATTACTATTTGGGGCCCCTGGATCAGATATCCTCAATATGAGGATTAAGAGAATATTTTGCCTCGCCAATTTAGGGACAACACCCATTCTCAGCTCGGAAGCAGTTTCTCCTAGGCAATATAATTCTCCTAAAAGAAAAGAGGGGAATGAGAGGGTAACAGGCAGGAAGGCCAGGGGTCTCCAAATGGAGGAAATAGCCTGCAAGTGTCAGACATTTTTATCTCTCTTAAGCGGCAGGAGGAAACAAACTAGCGATATTTTTTTTCCTTCTCTATACAAATTTAAAAGGAGGTTTCTCTTAAAATTCTCTGTTGCCATGACACCTGGTTTCACCTGAAATTAACTATTCTCAAACCTAGAGATAACCAATGCCTTTTTCTTATGGAAACGTTTATCTTAAGCTATGCTAATATACTATGCATTTACCCCAAACTCTGTCTTCAAGTCTGTTCTGCCTTTTGGGCTCAGAACCTACTTGATAAACCAGTATGTTATACTCTGATATTGTTCCTCTAATCTATGTAAATAAAACTATTTGTATGGTGCTCTGCCCTTCTTCACAGCTTCCCTGGTGGCTCAGAGGTTAAAGCGTCTGCCTGTAATGCCAGAGACCTGGGTTTGATCCCTGGGTCGGGAAGATTCCCCTGGAGAAGGAAATGGCAGCCCATTACAGTATTCTTGCCTGGAGAATCCCATGGATGGAGGAACCTGGTGGGTTACAGTCCACGGGATTGCAAAGAGTCAGAATTCACTTTCTTTAAGCCCAGTGCTAGTGATTATTCAACAAAACAATATATCTTGCTCAAGGGTTAATTTTTTTCTTAAGCTCTGTGTAATGATTATATAACAAGGATGTATCTTGCTCAAGGACATGCTTCTCCCTTCTGGCTAATTTCGTTATCTTAAGATGTTTGTTGTGGGTATGGGTCTGATAAGACCTTTACAACCTTGAGACATTCCAATTGAAAAAGTACATAAATGCCTTGCTAAGAAGAGTGAGGGGCACTCTTTTTGACCCCTTCCGATGTCTCTGTCAGAATCTTTCTCTATCCCTTTTCACTTTAATAAAACTCTTGCCACACAAAGTTCTGAGTGACTGAAGCCACATCTTTGGTCCTGAAGTGAAATTTTCTCCTTTGGAGATCACAAATCCAACACCATTCACCATAAGCTATCGTTATTCAGTATATCAACTTGAAACTATTGCTCTGTTTCCCAAAATCTTGTTAGTTTAATTTTTTTTCTGTAAAGAGTAGTGTATTAATTGAAAAATAAACATATCATAAATTTAAACTGTTGATACCTATAAACTCACCAAAAAATTCTACAAGGACAGGCCCAAGGAATTTATTACAATTCTCCGTTATGTTCCACATAGGAATAGACACATAGAAGCCGCTTGGTGATTATTTGTGTTGATTCATAGATTAATTTTTTCACTTTCAAGATATTGCCTAAAACATTTTCAAATTCTAAATCTTTGGAGAATTTTCTACCTTCATCTAGTTCTGTTCTTATTATTTATAAAACAAAGTGCGTAATTAGTTGAATGTAAGTTTCACTTTGACTATAGCTTATGTAGCTAAAACCAATACTTTGGCAAGATACCACTTAACAGATACAAGGTTTTGTCCTGCATTACCTATTCTGCTCCCCCACAAAAACCCCACTAACTCTTTGATTCTGGGACAAGAAATCATGTTATTAGAAATTTTTCTGGGAAGATGACTGTCCTGGTGACCTTCATATGTTGTTTACATTACTGAATGCAATAAAGAATAATTTTAAGAGAGAACAATAAAATCATATTGAAATACACATATTAGGCATTGTGCATGTATATATCATACATGAAGTATAGCATCCAAAATATGGTAAGAACTCAATAAGTATTATTATTACTATTGTTACTACTTTTGTTATTATTATTTAAGAAAGTATAGAACTAGTATAGTGGTTAAACATATTTGGAGTAAGTAATATTTTCTTACTTTAGAGTAAGGAAATCTTGGACTCTAGTCTTACTTCCTCTATTTACCAGCTATGAGATCTCACACAAGTTATTTAACCTCTCAAGACTTCATTTACTCCACCTATCAAAGGGGAATAATTAAATCTGTGTAAGTTTCCTACGATGGTCATAATAAATACCAGCAACTTGGAAGTTTAAAACAACAGAAATTTATTCTCTCCTAGTTCTGCAATTCTGGAGAGGGAAATGGCAACCCGTTCCAGTATTCTTCCCTGGAGAATTCCATGGACAGAAAAGCCTTGAGGGCTACAATCCATAGGATTGCAAAAAGTTGAACATGATTGAAGCGACTTAGCACATGCAGTTTCAAACTTTTGCAGAAATTCTAGCCTGAACTTTAACTATGTTTTAAATTCTTAAGATAGTCCTTAATCTAAGATCGGAGAAGGCAATGGCACCCTACTCCAGCACTCTTGCCTGGAAAATCTCATGTACGGAGGAGCCTGGTAGGCTGCAGTCCATGGGGTCGCTAAGAGTCGGACACGACTGAGCAAATTCTCTTTCACTTTTCACTTTCATGCATTGGAGAAGGAAATGACAATCCACTCCAGTGTTCTTGCCTGGAGAATCCCAGGGACGGGGGAGCCTGGTGGGCTGCCGTCTATGGGGTCAAACAGAGTTGGACACAACTAAAGTGACTTAGAAGTAGCAGTTCTGCAATTCAGAAATCCCAAAAGAACTGGCAGAGTTATGCTCCCTTGGAAAGAAATAGAGGTGAATCCTGGTTCTTTCAGCTTCTAGTGGATCCAGGGAGTCACTGACTTACTTACTTAACTGCAATCTCTGCCTCTATTTTCATGTTTTGTTTTTTCCTCTCTCTGAGCCTGTACCTTCTCTTCTATTTCTTAAAGGGATACCTGTCATTGCATTTAGGGCCCACTCAGATAAGTAATGATGATCTAACCTTAAAACTTGACACTTAATTGCATATACAAAGACAATTTTTCCAAATAACACACATTCAATAATGTTCTGAACATTAGGAAATGGACATATCTTTTATGTGGCCAAGTTCAATATCTATCTGTGAAATGCTCTGTCTCTCATCCTTGCAACAGCCACTTATCTTACTCTTTTCAGAATAAGTCTTTGTACTATCCATTATAAAGATTGAAAATGCCACATCCACATTTTAAAAGCCTGGATCAATGACACGTGCCATATCTGTCTTATATTTAAGTAGAAGCTTACTGGGGCCTTCTGGGAAATGTTTTCATTATAAATAAAAAAAGTGAGAAATGTAAAAATGCAACATGTTCCTCTTTTCTTATCTTTGAATGCTGTTTTGTGAGGACATGACCTTTGGAACATTTGCAGCTCTCTTGCATCCATAAGGAGAGAGCCAAAAAAGTCACAGAAATCAACCCAGAACCCTGACTTTATTGAACTGGTAAATTTCTAAAATGTGAAAATTCCTTAGTTCTACATTTTTTGCTATGTGTGAAAAATAAACCGTAATATTTTAAGCTATGTTTACATAGGTATTCTGCTCTAGCAGTTAAAGACATCATAATTCATGTACTACACCAAGCAAGTTTCTGGGAGATTAAGTATAAGCATGAAAAATGTTTCACATGTGCTTAGAATATAGGAAATGCTTAACATAATTCAACTATTACTATAAATGTGTGTAATTAGTGTTGCTGTTGTTCAGTCACTAAGCTGTGTCCTACTGAAAGGTTGCTGCTGCAAGCTGTGAACGATGCCAGGATTTTGGGCCTCTGGAGGAGAGGAATTTGATCTGGGGCCAGTGATAAGGCTTGATCACTCTGAGCTTTTTTTGTGATAAAGCTTTGTTAAAGTATATATGAGATAGAGAAAGCTTCTGACATAGACATCAAAAGGGGACAGAAAGAGTGCTCCTTTGCTAGTTTCTAGCAAGAAGTTATATACCTATTCAGTTCAGTTCTGTTCAGTCAGTCCTGTCTGACTATTTGTGACCCCATGAATTACAGCACGCCAGGCCTCCCTATCCATCACCAACTCCCGGAGTTCACTCAGACTCACGTCCATCAAGTCAGTGATGCCATCCAGCCATCTCATCCTCTGTCGTTCCCTTCTCCTCATGCCCCCAATTCCTCCCAGCATCAGAGTCTTTTCCAATGAGTCAGCTCTTCGTATGAGGTGGCCAAAGTACTGGAGCTTCAGCTTTAGCATCATTCCTTCCAAAGAAATCCCAGGGCTGATCTTCAGAATGGACTGGTTGGATCTCCTTGCAGTCCAAGGGATTCTCAAGAGTCTTCTCCAACACCACAGTTCAAAAGCATCAAATCTTCGGCGCTCAACCTTCTTCACAGTCCAACTGTCACATTAGAAAGCTGCTAATTGACTCAATAAACGTGAGTCTGAGTGAACTCCGGGAGATGGTGATGGACAGGGAGTCCTGATGTGCTGTGATTCATGGGGTCACAAAGAGTCAGACACGACTGAGTGACTGAACTGAACTGAACTGAATCAGAGAAAGGAAGCACCTCAAAACTGAGAGAGCTACACTACGCCCCTCACCCACAACATGCAGTTGGAGATAGCATTGGCACAAGGTGTTATCTTGGGCCATAAAACAATTGATGTGAATCTTGACGAAAGTCAGATTTCCAAGTAAATATTACCCTTATATTGAGGACCTCTAATCCAGGGCCCCAAGTAGTAGTTGGAGGAGGTTGTGGGACTCATAGGAGCCTTAACCATTTGTAACTTAAAAGCCTTCATGTGGCTAGAAATAAATCCAGCTACACAATTACAGATGCAGGGAGAAAACAGCAAAAACAGAACAATTAGCAAAGGTAAAAGTCACATTATGTCCATAGTTAAGGTACAAAATGTTACAGTCCATTTTAGGATTGTTAGATGTCATCACATTAAGAAGAGGCATCATGTATGATTGTTGTTGGTGAAGGTAGTATCAGAATTGGGGAAAGTCCTTTCCCTGAAGCAGAGACACCCACCTGATGAAGTGGAGAGTGCACTGCAGACCCGCCAATTAATCCAGTTGTGGAATTCAGCATAGGAATGAGCCCAGGGAAGAAAGTCATTGTCTTGAGGGTCAAACAGCAGACTCAGGACTTTAGGAGTCAATAGAAGCAAGCCCACATAGATTATCAGGCCTATCTGAAAAGTAAAAAGTAAAAGAATAGAGAATACAGACATAAAATGACATCCCTTAGTTTGGGTCAAGATGCACCCAGCAATCAATTTCTGGCACCCTGACAGTTGTGAGAGAAGAAAAAATAACCTGGTAGGTGCCTTCCCAGAGGGGCTCAAGAAATTGCTTCCCAGATCCCAGTGTCTTTAGCAAGATCTTGGTTCCTGGCTCAAACAGCAGTTTGTTTGACTCAGACACTGGGTCAGAAGTCACCTCCCTGAGTTCCTGTAATGTCCCTGTTGAAAAGCTAAAAGTTGAGTTACATAGTTATTTAATTACAATGCTTTAGGAAAACACTGGTGTAAACCTTCATGAATTTTTCATTGAGCATTTTCAGGAATTATTAATCAGCTGTTCTCAGACTGTAACTATCCTTTATCAGTAATCTTTGCTACTCTTTTCTATATCTTTTTAATTTTTCCTCAGTATATTGTGATTTTCCCTGTTTATGTTTTAAACTTTCTTTCCATATTATAGCATGAGCATGTAAAGTCAAATAAGCATATTTAGAATCAGTGTAGATATTTATTCACTGTCTTTTGCTTAACTCTAGACCTTGGGTCAGATTCACAAGCTCCAATAGCTGAACATTCATCCCTGAGGGGAGAGACTTTGTTTTTGAAACCTGTCCAGCCATCAGCATAGCATAACCACTTTTCCATTTCCCATCCCAAACAAAAGAACTGCCATCTGTAAATATTTCCATGTCAGAATTGTCTAATGGGGTATCCATTAAATCTATATGAATTGCATAGTTTAAAGTTAGAAATTGGGAACAGTCATGATTGGGTGTTTTATTTTCCCTCTCAGGAAGTAAAGTGGCAGGATTTAAATTTCCACAAACTTTTAGCTTAATTATTGGTTCTTCTAACAACAATGACTAATATGTAAAAAGCTGACTGTCATCCAAATATTAACCTTAGAGTTTAAGATTTTATTCACGTCGTGAGAAGTCAGTACAGAAAGATTTTGCCCATTAGTAAACTTAAGAGCTTTAGGCATTAACAAAACAATAGTAGCAATTACCCTTAAAGAATGTGGCAATACCCTTTTTTCTCCCAGTAACAAACTGAACTTTGATCCTGTGGGCAAGCTCAAAGTGGGAGTCTGCAAGAGAGCAATCTGAAGAGCTTTAACAGCCTTTTGAGTATCTGGAGACCAAACCAGCTTGTTGGTTTGGGCCTGCTGAGTTTCAGTCATAAGTTTATATAAAGGCTGAGCAAGTTCCCCCATAGGAATCCAAATGTGGCAATAGCCTGTGATGCCCCCAAATCCTCTCAATTTTCTTAAAGTCATAGGTAGAGGATAATTTAGTGTAGGCTTAATTATTTCAGGGCCTATGGCCCTAGTCCCTTCTAGAAAAGAAAGTAAATCAATGACTGAAAGTCAAATCAATGACTGAAATATTATTTGGCTTGTTCAGAAATTTTAGACAACAGAGAATAAGGATTAGGCACCATGGGGTGTAAAGGAACCACAGCCTTATTTATTATTTGTAAATCTTGAAATAGTCTTCATTTATTTAACTTTTTTACACCCAAAATAGGAATGCTACATAGACTGTGAGAGGGAATTAATAGACCTTGCTCCTTTAAATTCTCAATGGTTGGTTTTAATCCTTTCTTAACCTCGAGTTTCAGTGGATATTCTTTTTGATGTGGAAATAGGTGAGGGTCTTTGAGCTTAACAGCAACATGAATAGCATTTGTGCTCAACCCAGTTTTTCCATCAGCCCACACTCTAGGATTTATATTTTGTTCAGTTAATGGGAGAGGCAGAGAGGGCTCCATGTTCATGAAAACAGAGGCACAGACCTTGCTTAGTATATCCCTCCCCAAAGGGGTGAAGGAGAATCTGGCATGATCAGAAACTCATGTGAAAACAGCAACGTCCTGGTTGCATCTTAAAGAACAACTAAAATAAGAACATTTGGTTCATCCAGACAGTCCCATTACAGAAGTGTATCAGGGAGAAAGTGGGCCAGGGGCTTCAGCAAACATAGAGTATGTTGCCCTGTTGTCTAAAAGGAAATTGATTGGCTCCCACAATTATCAATATACAGAGTTCCTCAGGTGTAATTAGGACAGGAGCTTGTGTGATGACCCCTGGGCACCTTCAGTCCTGATTGTCTTGAGAGTCCAACCCCAGGGGCCTACACCTTGGAGGGCAGTCTCCTCTCCCGTGTGGTCCTTTGCAGACCTGACATGGAGCTGGGGAGAGGCTTAGACACCCGAGAGCAATCCTGCTTGAGGTACCCCTCCTTTCTACAGTAATATTAAGTCCATCCATTTTCACGTGGGTCCCCCTGGGCAGTTTTTCTGGCAGTTTCAATGTGGATTTGAAAGTCATTGTTACGGCTTCAGTCTTTCCTGGTCTTTTTCTACCTCTTCTCCTCCTTCTCCCTGCCATAATAAACTGTCTGAGCCACTTGTAGTAGGTCATCTAAGACTGTTTTGGTACATATGTCTGTTAGCTTAAAGTGGATATCTGGAGCCTACTGAGTGAGAAATCGATATTTTAAGATAATTCTTCCTTCTGCATTTTAGGAATCAATCTCAGTGAATCTGTGAAGGGCTTCTTGTAGTCTATCTAGGAATATACCAGGAGCTTCCTTCTCTCCCTTTTGTTCTGTTTGTCAACTTGGCATAGCTTAAAGTCTTAGTGTGCACCCACTTCCTTCAAGAACACATCTGACAAAGTGACCCTGGTCCCCATCTTCTTTTAGCTATGTTATAGTCCCTGACTGACTCTGTTGTGGGGACTGTCTAATTTCCAGTATGGAAGGTGGCTATCTCACCCTCCCCCTTTTCTGCTGATTTATTACCAAGCTGTTCATCTCCAAAGGCAACAGTTTTTCCTCAAAATTCGAGTTTTTGAATAGGGTATTTGCATCTGTCTCAAGGCATACATTACATCTCTCCAAGTAAGGTTATAAAGTTAGTCCTGTAAAGGCTTCTATGTACTTTTTGGATCCTTTAAATAGTTTTGACTGCAATTGGTACTATTTGAGTTTCTACCAAGACTGAGGCAATCCCTCCTGGAAGGGTGGCCTGATTCTCAAACTGTTCAGTAGGGAGCCCTGGATACAGGGGCATAGTAAGAGGACAGGAGGGAGCTGAAGGTTTTGCACTCAAATCTGAACCCTTAAGACATAAGTCTGGCATGTCTCAGACAGAAAAAGAGTAGCATATGTGATATTTCTACCCATTTCCCTTGTTTTCTACAAAACTAGCCTAATTGTAAAACAGTATTATAATTAAGAGACCCTTCAACTGACCAGCATTCCCTATCTTCCAAAGGATGCCGTGGCCATTCAGTATCACAGAAAAAGATCAGACATGTCTTTTGTAAACTCTGGAGATCAAACTTGTTCCATTTTTTAAAAAATACATTTTAATGGAAATGGAAATGCTAGCTCCCATCTGTAAGAGAGAAAAAAAGTGGCATGTGTAGCCATGGTTTCTTTCTATCAGAGGCATCTCTCCCAGCTCTAGATGGGGATGGAGACAGACCCCCTTTCCAGGTCACTCTCCCCTGAGGCAGGCAGCCAGCCAAGAGAGTGGCCCCCGGCCTGAGAGACATTCCTGGAGCTCCTGAACATGCTCTTGTAAATTTCAGCTCCTAGCAAGGCTAGATGTTTCCAAACTTGTGGTCCAAACAAAAGTACGTGGTAACAGCATAGGTCAAAAGTCCCTTGAAAGTCTGTGATCTGACAGATTAGGTCAGTAGTTTTAATTCCCAGGCAGTTATGAAATGGTCAAAGAGACCAGAAAATTTGACCAAGAAAGGTGAGTTCAGTCCATATGCTTCATCCATCTCTGGCTGCTCCCCAAGAGGAGATGTTGGGTGCCTCTTGGCATTAGCAGGTCGGTATAATCTCCTGACAGGGTTTCTGCTATAAGCCATATGAAGTCACTGTGGAACCACAGATTAGGGCACAACTCTTACTTCGCACTTGCTTGTGTACCTCTTTCAATAAATCACACAAACAAGCACACTGTAGAGTTAGTAAAGCAAAGTAAAAAACGTTTTTACTAGGATAACAAAGAACTAGAGCTCCTTGTGTCCTTACTTAGTGGTAAAGAATCCCATATGAGACACAAAGATGAAAGGTTGCTGTTACGAGCCATGAACAAAGCCAGGATTCTTGGCCTCCAGAGGAGAGGAATTCGATATGAGACCAATGACGAGCCTTATCACTCTGAGTTTGTTGTGTAATAAAGTTTTATTAAAGTATGAAAGAGATAGAGGAAGCTGCTGACATAGACATCAAAGTGGATGGAAAGAGTGCTCCCTTGTTAGTTTTTGGCAAGAAGTTATATACTTATTCAGTTCAGTTAATTACAGTGACGGATTTGCATATATTGAATAATCCTTGCATCCCTGGGATAATGCCCACTAGGTCATGGTGTATGATTTTTTAATGTGTTGTTGGATTCTGATTGCTAGAATTTTGTTAAGGATTTTTGCATCTATGTTCATCAGTGATATTGGCCTGTAGTTTTCTTTTTTTGTGGCATCTTTGTCAGGTTTTGGTATTAGGGTGATGGTGGCCTCATAGAATGAGTTTGGAAGTTGATCTTCCTCTGCAATTTTCTGGAAGAGTTTGAGTAGGATAGGTGTTAGCTCTTCTCTAAATTTTTGGTAGAAATCAGCTGTGAAGCTGTCTGGACCTGGGCTTTTATTTGCGGGAAGATTTCTGATTACAGTTTCAATTTCCATGCTTTAATGGGTCTGTAAAGATTTTCTATTTCTTCCTGGTTCAGTTTTGGAAAGTTGTACTTTTCTAAGAATTTGTCCATTTCTTCCACGTTGTCCGTTTTATTGCCATATAATTGCTGATAGTTGTCTTTTATGATCCTTTGTATTTCTGTGTTGTCTGTTGTGATCTCTCCATTTTCATTTCTAATTTTATTGATTTGATTTTTCTCTCTTTGTTTCTTGATGACTCTGGCTAATGGTTTGTCAATTTTATTTGTCCTTTCAAAGAACCAGCTTTTGGCTTTGTTGATTTTTGCTATGGTCTCTTTTGTTTCTTTTGCATTTATTTCTGCCCTAATTTTAAAGATTTCTCTCCTTCTACTAACTCTGGGGTTCTCCATTTCTTCCTTTTCTAGTTTCTTTAGAAGTAGAGTTAGGTGTTTTTTTTTTTTTTTTTTTTTTTTTTTCGTGTTTCTTGAGGCATGCCTGTATTACTATGAACTTTCCTCTTAGCACTGCTTGTATAGTGTTCCACAGGTTTTTGGTTGTTGTGTTTTCATTTTCATTCGTTTCTATGCATATTTTCATTTCTTTTTTTATTTCTTCTGTGATTTGTTGGCTATTCAGATGCATGTTGTTCAGCCTCCATATGTTGAAATTTGTTATAGTTTTTCTCTTTTAATTGAGATCTAATCTTAATTCATTATGGCCAGAAAAGATGCTTGGAATGATTTCAGTTTTTTTTTGAATTTATCAAGGTTAGATTTATAGCC
The DNA here is from genome assembly GCF_016772045.2 of Ovis aries. Lineage (NCBI taxonomy): Eukaryota > Metazoa > Chordata > Mammalia > Artiodactyla > Bovidae > Ovis > Ovis aries. Next base: position 74,732,227 of record NC_056080.1, read on the forward strand.
CAGGATGTGATATATCCTGGAGAAGATTCCGTGAGCACTTGAAAAAAAGGTGAAATTCATTGTTTTTGTGTGAAATGTCTTATAGACATCAATTAGATCTAGCTGGTCTATTGTATAATTTAAAGTTTGAGTTTCTTTGTTAATTTTCTGTTTAGTTGATCTGTCCATAGGTGTAAGTGGGGTATTAAAGTCTCCCACTATTATTGTGTTATTGTTAATTTCCCTTTTCATACTTGTTAGCATTTGTCTTACATATTGTGTTGCTCCTATGTTGGGTGCATATATAGTTATAATTGTTATATCTTCTTCTTGGATTGATCCTTTGATCATTATGTAGTGTCTTTCTTTGTCTCTTTTCACAGCCTTTGTTTTAAAGTCTATTTTATCGGATATGAGTATTGCTACTCCTGATTTCTTTTGGTCTCTGCGTGGAATATCTTTTTCCATCCCTTCACTTTCAGTCTGTATGTGTCCCTTGTTTTGAGGTGGGTCTCTTGTAGGCAGCATATATAGGGTTCTTGTTTTTGTATCCATTCAGCCAGGCTTCGCCTTTTCTTTGGGGCACTCAATCCATTTATGTTTAAGGTAATTATTGATAAGTATGATCCCATTTCCATTTACTTTATTGTTTTAGGTTCGGGTTTATACACTCTTTTTGGGTTTGGGTTTATATGCCCTTTTTGTGTTTCCTGTACAGAGAAGATCCTTTAGCATTTGTTGGAGAGTTGGTTTGGTGTTGCTGAACTCTCTCAGCTTTTGCTTGTTGGTAAAGCTTTTGATTTCTCCTTCATATTTGAATGAGATCCTTGCTGGGTACAGTAATCTGGGCTGTAGGTTATTCCCTTTCATCACTTTAAATATGTCTTGCCATTCCCTCCTGGCCTGAAGCGTTTTTATTGAAAGATCTGCAGTAATCCTTTTGGGAATCCCCTTGTGTGTTATTTGTTGTTTTTCCCTTGCTGCTTTTCATATTTGTTCTTTGTGTTTGATCTTTGTTAATTTGATGAATATGTGTCTTGGGGTGTTTTGACTTGGATTTATCCTGTTTGGAACTCTCTGGATTTCTTGGACTTGGGTGATTATTTCCTTCCCCATTTTAGGGAAGTTTTCAACTATTTTCTCCTCAAGTATTTTCTCATGATCTTTCTTTTTGTCTTCTTCTTCTGGGACTCCTATAATTCGAATGTTGGAGCGTTTCATATTGTCCTGGAGGTCTCTGAGATTGTCCTCCTTTCTTTTAATTCTTTTTTCTTTTTTCCTCTCTGATTCATTTATTTCTACCATTCTATCTTCTATTTCACTAATCATATCTTCTGCCTCCATTATTCTGCTATTTGTTGTCTCCAGAGTGTTTCTGATCTCATTTATTGCGTTATTCATTATATTTTGACTCTTTTTTATTTCTTCTAGGTCCTTGTTAAACCTTTCTTGCATCTTCTCAATCCTTGTTTCCAGGCTATTTATCTGTGATTCCATTTTGATTTCAAGATTTTGGATCATTTTCACTATCACTATTTGGAATTCGTTATCAGGTAGATTCCCTATCACTTCTTCTTTTGTTTGGTTTGGTGGGCATTTCTACTGTTCCTTTACTTGCTGGGTATTCCTCTGTCTCTTCATCTTGGTTATATTGCTGTGTTTGGTTTGGCCTTTCTGTGTTCTGGGAATTTGTGGAGTTCTCTTTATTATGGAGTTTCCTCACTGTGAGTGGGGTTGTATCAGTGGCTTGTCAAGGTTTCTTGATTAGGGAAGCTTGTGTCGGTGTTCTGGTGGGTGGAGCTGCATTTCTTCTCTCTGGAGTGCAATGAAGTGTCCAGTGATGAGTTATGAGATGTCAGTGGTTTTGGAGTAACTTTGAGCTGCCTTTATTTTGAAGCTCAGGGATGTGTTCCTGTGTTGCTGGAGAATTTGTGTGGTATGTGTTGCTCTGGAACTTGTTGGCCCTTGGGTGGTGCTTAGTTTCAGTGTAGGTATTGAGGCGTTTGATGAGCTCCTATCGATTAATGTTCCCTGGATTCAGGAGTTCTCTGATGTTCTCAGGATTTGGACTTAAGCCTCCTGCTTCTGGTTTTCAGTTTTATTTTTATGATAGCCTCAAGACTTTTCCATCTATACAGCACCAATGATAAAACATCTAGGTTAAAGATGAAAAGTTTATCCACATTGAGGGACACCCAGAGAGGTTCCCAGAGTTACATGGAGAAGAGAAGAGGGACATGGTAGTTAGAAGTGACTGAAATGAGTTGAGGTGGGATCAAAAGAGGAGAGAGCAAGCTAGCCAGTAATAACTTCCTTATGTGTGCTCCACAGTCTGGACCACTCAGAGATGTTCACGGAGTTATACAGGGAAGAGGAGAGGGAGGAAGTAGACAGAGGTGGCCAGGAGGTTAAAAGAGGGAAATGAGAAAGAGAGAGACAGATCCAAACAGTAACCAGTTCCCTAAGTGTTCTCTGCCATCTGGAACAGACAGAGATTCACAGAGTTGGGTAGAGAAGAGAAGGGGGAGGGAAGAGACAGAGGCAAACTGATGGAGGAAAAGGAGAGTCTAAAGGAGGAGAGAGTGGTCAAGCCAGTAATCTCACTCTCAGGTAAAATTGGGTACTGAAGATTGGGGCTTTAAATGTAAAAAATTGACAACAAATACCAAAAAGCAAAGATTAAAAATCCAGAATAGAGTTTGGATTTTCAAAAATACAATATTAAAGAAAAGAAGAAGAAAAAAAAATCGCAAGAATTATTAAAAAACAACAACAACAACCACAAATATATATATATATATATATATATATATATATATATATATATATATATGGCATTTGCTTTAAAAATAGGGTCTTTTTTTGAAAATTAATAGTAGGTTATAAAAACAAAAATTAAAGGAGAAATAGAGGACTTAAAATTTTAAAAAGTTTTAAAAAAAGTAGAAAAAGAAAAAAAGAAAAACACAATCAAACAACAACATCAACAAAAAAAAAGAAAAAAGAGAGAATGATCATAAAGATAGTAAAGATATATCTGGGACTTTGTGTTGTGGGCAGTGTGGAGTCACTTCCAAGGCTGTTCCCTCTGTTTAGCTTCTTCTGTTTGCTGGTCTCTTCAGTGTCTGGTTTCCACCCTGACACAAGGGGGGCGGTGGTGGACACTTTGTTTTGCGGGGGATGCTGCAAACAAATAACATTGGCATGTGCTTGTAGTGTCTCAGCCATGCTGGGCCTGCCCCTGTTCATGGCACACACCGCTCAGGCTCTACGTTGCTCCACTGGGAACAGTCTGAGGCCGGCCCTAGGCTGCATGCACCTCCCCGGTCTAAACCACTCAGGCTCAGCATTCAGGCAGTCCCCAGAGGCACAGATTCAGTTGGGCCTGCATTTTGTGCCCTTCCCAGGTCCGAGTAGCTCAGGTGTTTGGTGAGCGCGGTCACTGCAACTTATCACCTTTCCTGTCCCTGCTATTCAGTTTTCTGGGTGTATAGCTGGCACCCCTTCTCAGGTGGATGGTGACTGTCCAGAACCCCGAGAAGTCTTAGTTAGCAAAGAAGCCTGCTTGCAGTTTAGTAGGCAATGTCTCTTTAGGGCTGCAATTGCCCCCTTTCAGCCCTTCCAGCTCTGGCTACCTGTCACCGGAGGGGGATGGTCTGCAGCCGGCTATTTCTGTTCCATCCTTTGTTCTGTGCGCAGTCCTGGCAGTGTCTTATGTTAGAGCTTTTCACGTGGTAGCTATCCCACAATCTGGTTTGCTAGCCCAAGTTAGTTTGCTCTGGTTACACTCAGGGCATTCTGGCCTGATTCTTAAAAAGTGCTGCAGCCTGCACCTCCCTGCCCAGCCCCTGATTGCTATTGGCAGATGCAGGCATCTGCGCTGCTTCTTCGCTGGGGGAGTTACCGTTGGGCTTGCAATCTGTTTTTGAAGACAATGATCTGCTTTTCTGGATGCCTGATGTCCTCTGCCAGCATTCAGAAGTTGTTTTGTGGAATTTACTCAGCGTTGAAATGTTCATTTGATGAATTTGTGAGGGAGAAAGTGGTCTCCCCATCTTATTCCTCCACCATCTTAGGACCGCCCCCAGATCCTCTTTCTTGATGAAGGTAAAGGAGAAGCCAGAAAGATCCTGCTTAAAACTAAATATTAAAAAAAAAAAACTAAGACCACAGCATACAGCCCCACTAATTCATGACAAATATAATGGGAAAAAAAGTGGAAGTAGTGACAAATTTTCATCTCTTGGGCTCTAAAATCACTGAGAATGGTGACTGAAGCCACGAAATGAGAAGAAGGTTGCTTCTCAGCAGGAAAGCTATGACAAAACTAGATGGTGTGTTGTAAAGCAGAGACATTACACTGACAACAAAGGTCCATATAGCCAAGGTTATGGTCTTCCTAGTGGTCACGTATGGTTGTGAGAGCTGGACCATAAAAAGGCAGAGCACCAAAGAATTGATGCCATTGAATTATGGTGCTGGAGATTGCTGAAAGTTCCTTGAACAGCAAGGAGATCAAACCAGTCAATTTTAAGGGAAATATACCCTAAATACTAGTTGGAAGGATCGAGGTGAAGCTGAAGCTCCAGTATTTTTGGTCACCTGATGTGAACAACCAACTCACTGGAAAAGTCCCTAATGCTAGGAAATATCAAGGGCAGAAGGAGAAGAGGGTGTCAGAGGATGAGATTCCTGGAAGGCATCACTGAAGCAATGGACATGAACTTGGGCAAATTTCAGTAGATGGTGAGGGAAAAGGAATCCTGGCATGCTGCAATCCAAGGGGTCACAAAGAGTCAGATATGACTGTGGGACTGAATGACAGCAACAACTTTTGAAATGCATTTACTTCTAATTGAATTGATTTTAAATTTAGTTAAACCTGCTGCTGCTGCTGCTAAGTTGCTTCAGTCGTGTCCTACTCTGTGCAACCCCATAGACGGCAGCCCACCAGGCTCCCCTGTCCCTGGGATTCTCCAGGCAAGGACACTGGAGTGGGTTGCCATTTCCTTCTCCAATGCATGAAAATGAAAAGTGAAAGTGAAGTCGTTCAGTCATGTCTGACGCTCAGCGGTCCCAGGGACTGCAGCCTTTCAGGATCCTCTGTCCATGGAATTTTCCAGGCAAGAGTATTAGAGTGGGGTACCATTGCCTTCTCCTGATCATACACAAAACTTCTTTTCTTAGGATCCACTTGTCACAAAACATTCTATAATTTTATGTATCTATCTCTTTTCTATTCAGAAGCAGCCACTTGTAAGTCAGACCTATCTCCGTTTTCCCTTTATAAAATGCAATTCTATTCCTCACGCCTTCTTTACTGAAAGCACACATCCTTCTCTACTTAAGTAATCATGAACAGTCCTTTATATTTGTGCTCTGTAGATTGGTAAACATAAATCCAAACAAGAATTTCTTTTAAAAATATACTTTCTTATAGAAAGTGTCACAAAACATATTTCATAATAGTTCTGAACATTTTATTTCTCTGTAAAACAAAGCTGATGTTCAGTAATAAATGCTTCAGTATCATTTTATATGGGAGTGATGTAACTATTCAATAACTTTCAGTTCTTAACTTAATTTGGCACAATCATAGAAATTCAATTTATCAAAATCTGAAGAGTCTAAAATATAATCATTCTTAATAAAACTCATCTAAAGATCTGGTATTATTTATAAATATATATTAATATTTTATTGTATTTATATTTTCATTCCTTAAAAGTTTCTTCACATCAAGTTACTTTCATTGGTGACAAATTTTAAATGGATATAACAAGATTTTATTTAATTTATATTGTCACCCTGCTTTTTTAACTTATATGCAGAGTACATCATGAGAAACTCTGGACTGGAAGAAACACAAGCTGGAATCAAGATTTCTGGGAGAAATATCAATAACCTCAGATATGCAGATGACACCACCCTTATGGCAGAAAGTGAAGAGGAACTAAAAAGCCTTTTGATGAAAGTGAGAGTAGAGAGTGAAAAATTTGGCCTAAAGCTCAACATTCAGAAAACGAAGATCATGGCATCCAGTCCCATCTCTTCATGGGAAATAGATGGGGAAACAGTGTCAGGCTTTATTTTTGGGGGCTCCAAAAGCACTGCAGATGGTGACTGCAGCCATGAAATTAAGACACTTACTCTTTGGAAGAAAAGTTATGACCAACCTAGATAGTATATTCAAAAGCAGAGACATTACTTTGCCTACTAAGGTCCGTCTAGTCAAGGCTATGTTTTTTCCAGCAGTCATGTATGGATGTGAGAGTTGGAGTGTGAAGAAGGCTGAGCACTGAAGAATTGATGCATTTGAACTGTGGTGTTGGAGAAGACTCTTGAGAGTCCCTTGGACTGCAAGGAGATACAACTAGTCCATTCTGAAGGAGATCAGCCCTGGGATTTCTTTGGAAGGAATGATGCTAAAGCTGAAACTCCAGTACTGTGGCCAGCTCATGCGAAGAGTTGACTCATTGGAAAAGACTCTGATGCTGGGAGGGATTGGGGGCAGGAGGAGAAGGGGACAAAAGAGGATGAGATGGCTGGATGGCATCACTGACTCGATAGACATGAGTCTGAGTGAACTCTGGGAGTTGGTGATGGACAGGGATGCCTGGTGTGCTGTGATTAATGGAGTTGCAAAGACTCGTACATGACTGAGTGACTGAACTTGACTGAAGTGCATTAATTTTCCAAAATTATGATGCCTAGATCTGGGGCACTAAGCACGGGCAGCTGTGACCCTGCGTACTAAGCGCAGACAAGAGGAGTTACCCCACATCAGAGATCAGGGGCAGTGGCCAAGAGTTCCTGGCTTTGATGGCACAGAAACGGCCAAGAGGAGCTACCCAAGTCCGAGGCCAGGGGCACCGGCCAAGAGGAGCTACTCCACGTCCAAGATTAGTGGCAGCCGGGAAGAAACAACCCCCGTCCAAGGTCAGGGGCAGTGGCTGAGAGGAGCTACCCTGAGTCTGAGGTCAGGGGTGGCCGGGAGAAGCCACCTCGTGCCCGAGGCCAGGGGCAGTGGCTGGGAGGAGCAACCTGAGGAGTGGTGGCTGCACGAGCGTAGGAAGGGCTAGAAGAGCTATCCCATGTTGAAGGTCAGGAAGAGTGGCAGTAAGGAGATACCCCTCATCCAAGGGAAGGAGCAGCGGCTGTGCTTTACTGGAGCAGTTGTGAAGAGGTACCCCACGCCCAAGGTAAGAGAAACTCAAGTAAGATGGTAGGTGTTGCAAGAGGGAATCAGAGGGCAGACACACTGAAACCATGCTCACAGAAAACTAGTCAATCTAATCACACTAGGACCACAGCCCTGTCTAACTCAATGAAACCAAGCCATGCTCATGGGGCAACCAAAGATGGGCAGGTCATGGTGGAGAGGTCTGACAGAATGTGGTCCACTGGAGAAGGGAATGGCAAACCATTTCAGTATTTTTGACTTGAGAACCCCATGAATAGTATGAAAAGGCAAAATGATAGGATACTGAAAGAGGAACTCCCCAGGTCAGTAGGTGACCAACACGCTACTGGAGATCAGTGGAGAAATAACTCCAGAAAGAATGAAGGGATGAAGCCAAAGCAAACACAATACCGAGCTATGGATGTGACTGGTGATAGAAGCAAGGTCGGATGCTGTAACGAGCAATATTACATAAGAACCTGGAATGTCAGGTCCATGAGTCATGGCAAGTTGGAAGTGGTCAAACAGGAGATGGCAAGAGTGAATCTCGACATTGTAGGAATTAGTGAACTAAAATGGACTGGAATGGGTGAATTTAACTCAGATTACCATCATATCTACTACTGCGGGCAGGAATCACTCAGAAGAAATGGAGTAGCCATCATGGTCAACAAAAGAGTCCGAAATGCAGTACTTGGATGCAACCTCAAAAATGACAGAATGAACTCTCTTCGTCTCCAAGGCAAGCCATTCAATATCACAGTTATCCAAGTCTATGCCCCAACCAGTAATGCTGAAGAAGCTGAAGTTGAACAGTTTTATGAAGACCTACAAGACCTTTTAAAACTAACACCCAAAAAAGATGTCCTTTTCATTATAGGGGACTGGAATGCAAAAGTAGAAAGTCAAGAAACACTTGGAGTAACAGGCAAATTTGGCCTTGGAATGTGGAAATAAGCAGGGCAAAGACTAATAGAGTTTTACCAAGAGAATGCACTGGTCATAGCAAACACCCTCTTCCAACAACACAAGAGAAGACTCTACACATGGACATCACCAGATGGTCAACACCAAAATCAGATTGATTATATTCTTTGCAGCCAAAAATGGGGAATCTCTATACAGTCAACAAAAACAAGACCAGGAGCTGATTGTGGCACAGATCATGAACTCCTTATTACCAAAATAAGACTCAAATTGAAGGAAGTGGGGAAAACCGCTAGACCATTCAGGTATGACCTAAATCAAATCCTTTATGATTATACAGTGGAAGTGAGAAATAGATTTAAGGGCCTAGATCTGATAGTTAGAGTGCCTGATGAACTATGGAATGAGGTTCGTGACACTGTACATGAGACAAGGATCAAGATCATCCCCATGGAAAAGAAATGCAAAAAGCAAAATGGCTGTCTGGGGAGGCCTTACAAATAGCTATGAAAAGAAGAGAGATGAAAAGCAAAGGAGAAAAGGAAAGATATAAGGATCTGAAAGCAGAGTTCCAAAGAATAGCAAGAAGAGATAAGAAAGCCTTCTTCAGCAATCAGTGCAAAGAAATAGAGGAAAAGAACAGACTGGAAAAGACTAGAGAACTCTTCAAGAAAATTAGAGATACCAAGGGAACATTTCATGCAAAGATGGGCTCAATAAAGGACAGAAATGTTATGGACCTAACAGAAGCAGAAGATATTAAGAAGAGATGGCATGAATACACAGAAGAACTGTACATAAAAGATCTTCACAACCCAGATAATCATAATTGTGTGATCACTCACCTAGTGCCAGATATCCTGGAAGTCAAGTGGGCCTTGGAAACCATCGCTACGAACAAAGCTAGTGGAGGTGATGGAATTCCAGTTGAGCTGTTTCAAATCCTGAAAGATGATGCTGTGAAACTGCTGAAGTCAATATGCCAGCAAATTTGGAAAACGCAGCAGTGGCCACAGGACTGGAAAAGGTCAGTTTTCATTCCAATCCCAAAGAAAGGCAATGCCAAAGAATGCTCAAACTACCACACAATTGCACTCATCTCACATGCTAGTAAAGTAATGCTCAAAATTATCCAAGCCAGGCTTCAGCAATACATGAACCATGAACTTCCTGATGTTCAAGCTGGTTTTAGAAAAGGCAGAGGAACCAGAGATCAAATTGCCAACATCCACTGGATCATGGAAATAACAAGAGAGTTCCAGAAAAACATCTATTTCTGCTTTATTGACTATGCCAAAGCCTTTGACTCTATGGATCACAATAAACTGTGGAAAATTCTGAAAGAGATGGGCATACCACACCACCTAACCTGCCTCTTGAGAAATCTGTATGCAGGTCAGGAAGCAACAATTAGAACTGGACATGGAACAACAGACTGGTTCCAAATAGGAAAAGGAGTACGTCAAGACTATATATTGTCACCCTGCTTATTTAATTTATATGCAGAGTACATCATGAGAAATGCTGGGCTGGAAGAAACACAAGCTGGAATCAAGATTGCTGGGAGAAATATCAATAACCTCAGATATGCTGATGACACCACCCTTATGGCAGAAAGTGAAGAGGAGCTAAAAAGCCTCTTGATGAAAGTGAAAGAGGAGAGTGAAAAAGTTGGCTTAAAGCTCAACATTCAGAAAACGAAGATCATGACAACCGGTCCAATCACTTCATGGGAAATAGATGAGGAAACAGTGCAAACAGTGTCAGACTTTATTTTTTTCGGCTCCAGAATCACTGCAGATGGTGATTGCAGCCATGAAATTAAAAGACGCTCACTCCTTGGAAGAAAAGTTATGACCAATCTAGAAAGCATATTCAAAAGCAGAGGCATTACTTTGCTTACTAAGGTCCATCTAGTCAAGGCTATGGTTTTTCCTGTGGTCATGTATGGATGTGAGATTTGGACTGTGAAGAAGCCTGAGTGCCGAAGATTTGTTTCTTTTGAACTGTGATGTTGGAGAAGACTCTTGAGAGTCCCTTGGACTGCAAGAAGATCCAACCATTCCATCCTAGAGGAGATCAGTCCTGGGTGTTCATTGGTGGGACTGATGTTGAAACTAAAACTCCAATACTTTGGCCACGTGATGTGAAGAGCTGACTTATTAGAAAAGACCTTGATGCTGGGAAAGATTGAGGGTAAGAAGAGAAGGTGACGACAGAGAGTGAGATGGTTTGATGGCATCATCGACTCAATGGAGATGAGTCTGAGTGAACTCAGGGAGTTGGTAATGGACAGGAAGGCCTGGCATGCTGTGATTCATGGGGTCACAAATAGTCGTACATGACTGAGCGACTGAACTGAACGGAACTGATGGTTTTTCCAGCAGTCATGTATGGATGTGAGAGTTGGACTATAAAGGCTGAGTGTCAAAGAATCGTTGTTTCCAAACTGTCGTGTTGGAGAAAATTGTTTGAGAGTCCCTTTAACAACAAAGAGATTGAATCAGTCAATCCAAAAGGAAATTAACCCTGAATATTCATTGGAAGTACTGATGCTGAAACTGAAGCTCCAATACTTTGGCCACCTGATGGGAAGATCTGACTCACTGGAAAAAATCCCTAATGCTGGGAAAGATTGAAGGCAGGCGGAGAAGGATTAACAGCGGATCACAGACTCAATGGACGTGAGTTTGAGCAAACTCTGGGAGATGGTGAAGGACTAGGAAGCCTAGTGTGCTGAAGTCCATGGGATTGCCAAGAGTCAAACAACTGAATTTCTGAACAATAAAAACAACTTTCTCTTCTTTACTTCACTCTGTATAATAGGCTCTAGTTTCATTCACCTCATTAAAACTGACTGAAATATGTTCTTTTTAATAGCTAAATAATATTCCATTGTGTATGTGTGCCACAACTTCCTTATCCATTCATCTGCCAATTGATATGTAAGTTGTTTTCATGTCCTAACTATTGTAGATAATGCTGGGCAGTGAACATTGGTATATATGTGTCTTTCAATTCTGGTTTCCTTGGGGGTATTGTTGGGTTGTATGTTAGCTGTATTTGTAGTTTTTAAGGAGTCTCCATACTGTTCTCCATAGTGGTTGTATCAGTTTGTATTCCCATCAGCAGTGTAAGAGTTCCCTCTTCTCAACATCTTCTTAAATATTTGTTGTTTGTAGACTTTTTGATAATGGCCATTCTGACTGGTGTGAGATGAGAACTCATTGTGGTTTCGATTTGCATTTCTCTAATAATGAGCGACATTGAACATCTTTTCCTGTGTTTATTAGCCATCTATATATCTTCTTCCCATTTAGGCCTTCTGCCCAATTTTTGATTGGGTTGTTCATTTTTCTAGTATTTAACTGCATGAACAGCTTGTATATTTTGGAGATTAATTATTTGACAGTTATTTTGTTTGCTGTTATTTACTCCCATTCTGAAGTCTGTCTTTTCACCTTGCTTATAGTTTTCTTCATTATGCAAAAGCATCTAAGTTTAATTAGATCCCACTTGTTTATGTTTATTTTAATTACTCTGGGAGGTGGGTCATAGAAGATCTTGCTGTGATTTATGTCAGAGAGTGTTCTGCCTATGTTTTCCTCTGAGAGTTTTATAGTTTTTGATCTTACATATGGGCCTTTAATCCATTTTGAGTTTATTTTTGTGGATTTTGTTGGAAAGTGTTCTAAACTCATTCATATACACATGTTTGACCAGTTTTCTCAGCACCACTTGTTGAAGAGACTGTCTTTTCTGCATTCTGTATTTTTGCCTCCTTGATAAAAGATAAGGTGTCCATAGGTGTTTGGTTTTATCTCCAGGATTTCTAGTTTGTTCCATTTTTTTTCTATATTTTTGCTTTGTGCCAGTACCATACTGTCCTGATGACTACAGTTTTGTAGTATAGGCTGAAGTGGGGAAGGTTGACTCTTCCAGTTACATTCTTCTTTCTCAAGTTGCTTTGGCTATTTGGGGTCTTTTTGTGTTTCCATATAAATTATAAAATTATTTGTTCTACTTCTATGAAATGCCATAGGCAGTTTGATAGAGGTTGCATCGAAACTATAGATTGCTTTGCATAGTAGTCATTTTAATTATAGCCCAAGTCAACTTGATTCCAGTCCAAGAACATGGTATATTTCTCCGTTTATTTGTGTCATCTTTGATTTCTTTCATTAGTGTTTTATAGCTTTCTGTACACAGGTCTTTTGTCTTTTTAAGTAAACTTATTCCTAAATATTGTATTCTTTTTGTTGCAATGGTGAATGGGACTGTTTCCTTAATTCCTCTTTCTGCTTTTTCATTGTTAGTGTATAGGAATGCAAGGGATTTCTGTGCATTAATTTTGTATCCTCTAACTTTATTATATTCATTGACTAGCTCTAGTAATTTTCTGGTGGCATTTCTGGTGATATTACTGGGTTCCTGTCACCTAGTCAGTTATTAATACCTGCTCTGACTGTGGCCATAAATATGTATTTTTCTCTAAATGTATTCAACCTCAAACAAAGCAACAAGAAAAAAGTCATCCAAGGAGTTGTGGGAATCCAGTCCCAGTAAGGGATGGAGTTAACACCAAGCTGTGACCATTTAATATTTTTTTCTTTTTAACTAATTTATTTATTTTATTTGGAGGCTAATTACTTTAAAATATTTTAGTGGTTTCGGCCATACATTGACATGAATCAACTATGGGTATACATTTAAGTTGTAAGGCCCTCCTTTATCTTGAGAACAGTTAAATTATGGTGGTGTTAGTGTTAAAGAACCTGCCCACCAATGCAGGAAATGTAGAAGATGCGGGTTCAATCCCTAACTCAGAAAGATCCCCTTACAAAGGACATGGCAACCTAATCCAGCATTCCTTCCTGGAAAATCCCATGCACAGAGGAGCCTAGTGGTCTATGGTCCATAAGGTCACAAAAAGTCTAGCACGACTGAAGTGTCTTAGCATGCACACAAGGATAACCAGACTAGCAACAGTAGGAAATTAGACTGGGAGCCTTTTGGACAGTGTCAATATATAATTTCCTGAAAGACAAAGATTGGCACATAATAGACTAAGTCAGATGACCTGAAAATATACTGAGCAATAGCTAATTGAATCCCTTGGCTTAATTGTCACTACATTATTTGTATTTTACCTGTTTTATGAATATTTTTGTTACTTATATTACCATATGTGACTGAACCTCCAATAAAAGTAATGATGACTAGTTGATTCAAAGCAGTTGATCAAATATATAGTTCTGTATGCAATTGATTATTGTAATAGTGTGACTCTAGGTATGGGAAGATAAAACAAGAGGGAATTTTTCCTGGATCATAACAGATTGAGTAAGACAGATTGATCCAGAACCCTATGGTTACTGTTGATAGACCTAGTCCAGTAACAGCACGTTCTGTGGCCTATCATAGAAATCTTAGGCAGACCTAAGAATGGGACCTAGCACTGTGGGAAGAAATGGTCATGAAATGCCTCCCAAAGTATGGTTAAATTTATGATCATCAGGTGGTGATGGTGGTTTAGTCGCTAAGTCGTGTCCGACTCTTGCAACCCCATGGACTGTAGCTTGCCAGTCTCCTCTATCCATGGGATTCTCCAGGCAAGAATACTGGAGTGGGTTGCCATTTCATTCTCCAAGGGATCTTCCTGACCCAGGAATCAAACCTGGGTCTCCTACATTTCAGGCAGATTCTTTACTGATTGAGCTATGAGGGAAACCCATGACCACCAGGGGTTCCTGTCAACTACAAATTGGCACTTACCATCAGCACTTGCAATCTTGTGCTGCTGCAGCTGCTGACCTTCAACATCCCCTAAAAGGAATTCAGAGTGGAGAGCAGAAATGAGGCACTTTGTACCCAGGGAATATCTGGCAAGACAGGTCTTCAGATAGATAATTTCAGGAATGAATTTTATGAGTCCAATTCTTGTATCTCCTCATATCTAGAAAAGCGCTAAAATCCTTCACGGTGATGACTGATCCTTTTACTTATCAAAACGATTCACAACAAAATGCTTCACTAGCAGAAACTTTCTGTAAAAAATGTGTGATTGTATTGTATTCCTGTTCACAAAAACCACGTATATACTGATCTTTCCCATTGCCTCTTTGGAGAAGTTTCTCAGAGTTATCCGAAGTGCTGTCCCCAGAGTTGCAGTTTTCATTTTGTCTCCAATAAAACATAACTTGCAACTCTCATATTGTGTAGTTTTTTTTTAAGTTGATAACTATTTTAGAAAAAGGGACAGACACTGGAAGAAGTCATAAACTAGCATGGAATATTAGAGCAGTTATTATTACATTCTGAAAAAAAGAAGGGGGAAGTGGATAGGCAACCAATAAGGTCTATCACAGCATCTTTCAATGGGGGAATAAATATCAAGGATATGAGGGGACTAGCAGAAAAATGATTGAATGAATAGTTTGGATACACATGCTCACCTACTGAAATATGGGAGTTTTATGTTAAGTATTTGTATTGATAAGAATAGCCATAAAAAGTAGTGCATGGATATTGCTTCTTAAGTTTTCTGATTCTGTTGCTTTTTTGATATGTCTCCATTTGAAAAATCACAATAAATATGTAATGAATTTTGTCAGTGATCTTCAGTTGTCTTCTTAAAATTTAATCCCATTTTGTTGTTTGGGGTCTTACATATAAATATAACATTTAGTAAAGTTTTCTCAGCAGCTTTATAAAATTGCCTTTTTTGAATAAGTTCTTCTGATTCTGTGATTCATAATTGTGTGTGTGGATGCATGTGTTTATAGTACTTTGAAAATGAGAATTTCTGAGCACATGTTTCAAATAAGAATGTCTAAAGCTATAGAAGACCACAATAATTGCAACACAATACCCACTTTAGCTTCCCTGATAGCTCAGTTGGTAAAGAATCCACCTGTAATGCAGGAGACCTTGGCTCAATCCCTGGGTCAGGAAGATCCCCTGGAGAAGGGATAGGCCACCCACTCCAGTATTCTTGGGCTTCCCTTGTGTCTTCAGCTGGTAAAGAATTCACCTGCAATGCAGAAGACCTGGGTTTGATCCCTGGGTTGGGAAAATCCCCTGAAGAAGGGAACAGCTACCCACTCCAGTATTCTAGCCTGGAGAATTCCATGGACTGTATAGTCGATGAGATCTCAAAGAGTCAGACACAACTGAAAGACTTTTACTTTCACCTACTTTATTGTTAAATGTCATTTAGAAGCTATAAAAATATCCACTTTTGTACTATTTAAGTTGAAACCTCTCAGCCCTTTATCTCTACTTTACTAAACTGCTCCTCATACAGTCTCTTACACATCTATGCATTCAACAAATCTTTGGTGATCATCTACTCTGAAGCAACACTCTGCTAGGCATAGGAGATTAAATTACGAACAACAACAATAGCAAAAAACAAAACAGACTAGCCAAAACTTAATGTAGGGCTTGGACTTCCCAGATGGTGCTAGTGGTAAAGAACCTGCCTGCCAGTGCAGAAGGCAGAGGAGATGCAGGTTAGACCCTGGGTCCAGAAGATATCCTGGAGTAGGAAATGGCAACCCACTCCAGTATTTTTGCCGGGAAAATTTCATGGACAGAGGAGCTTGGCAGGGTATAGTCTATGGGTCCACAAAGAGTCTGACATAACTTAACACATGCATGCACACACACACGCATAGGGCTTGCTTTTCATGTTCCAGGAAACATAAGATCTCTGGCTCGTTTCACATTACACTTTACCCCTTTTAATTTGCTCCAAGTTTATTCAGATTATTGACTCACTTCAAGGTTTATTTTGATAAACCTTTAAGTGTTCATCTTCACTTGTAACATCCATGAGTAATTAAAATATAAGAGTTGGTGAAAATATATCCAACTCCAAGCTCCTACTGGAGCTTCCTCCAGTAATGGTAATGGTAATAATGGGTAATAATAATGTGGGTAATGGTAATAATGGGTGGAAGAGACATTTCAAATTTTATTTTTAGCCATAAAGTTATAGTATTAACATTTATCTTCATTACATAGGTTTGAAAGTCAGAATGTCTCATCAATAAGAAATAGAGATATTACCTTACTGGGCTAATATTTTATATGCAAAGCATTCACATTTCTTTGTTTTATATAGGATGTATCAACACAAGATTCAACCTAATTCTGTTTTTGAAATGAAGAATATAGCTCTGGATGACTCTATTACTACCTTCCTACATCTTTAATATTCTATGTCATGCCAGGTAAACCGGTTATTTGATCCATCTCTATTACACATTGAAACCCTAGAAGAAATTTAATTAGCTTGTCCAGGGCCACCATATTAGTGACAAACACCAACATTTGAACACTGGTCTCCTGAATCCCAATGTATTTTTTTTTTTACTTCTGAGTTCTTATGTGCTAAGTTACTTCAGTTATGTTTTACTCTATGCAACCCTATGGACTGCAACTTGCCAGGCTCCTCTGTCCATGGAATTCTCCAGGCAAGAATACTGGAGAGGGTTGCCCCCCCCTCCTCCAGGAGATCATCCTGACCCGAGGGTTGAACCCACGTCTCTTACATCTACCTTCTCCTGCCCCCAATCCCTCCCAGCATCACGGTCTTTACCAATGAGTCAACTCTTCACATGAGGTGGCCAAAGTACTGGAGTTTCAGCTTTAGCATCATTCCTTCCAAGGAAATCCCAGGGCTGATCTCCTTCAGAATGGATTGGTTGGATCTCCTTGCAGTCCAAGGGACTCTCAAGAGTCTTCTCCAACACCACATTTCAAAAGCATCAATTCTTTGGCGTTCAGCCTTCTTCACAGTCCAACATTCACATCCATACATAACCACAGGAAAAACCATAGCCTTGACTAGACGGACCTTTGTCAGCAAAGTAATGTCTCTGCTTTTGAATATGCTATTTAGGTTGGTCATAAGTTTTCTTCCAAGGAGTAAGCGTCTTTTAATTTCATGGCTGCAATCACCATCTGCAGTGATTTTGGAGCCCCAGAAAATAAAGTCTGACACTGTTTCCACTGTTTCCCCATCTATTTGCCATGAAGTGATGGGACCGGATGCCATGATCTTCGTTTTCTGAATGTTGAACTTTAAGTAAACTTTTTCACTCTCCACTTTCACTTTCATCAAGAGGCTTTTGAGTTCCTCTTCACTTTCTGCCATAAGGGTGGTGTCATCTGCATATCTGAGGTTATTGATATTTCTCCCAGCAATCTTGATTCATAATGAAAAATTAGAAGTTTGAGCATATTCTTCATGAGACTTAGAATAAGCCATTTACAACTTTATGTTTTCATAGATATTACCTAGTTAATACTCCTTAATTAACTAGGAGTTACTCTTTGGAAATTTTGACACCACTTTTTTTGGTCCATTAATGCTAAATTTATATGTATTTGACTATTTTCATTGACTTAATAAGTATATTTAAAAAATAAAGTAGTACTTTATCAAGACTATTTTAAATTGGTTTTACCTCAACAGTTTTTCTAAAGTAATGCTTATTTTTTATTGACACTATATTTTTAGTTTCTCAATATAGAGATATTTTGTAGGAATTTTTAAATGCAAAAGATTATAGTCAAAAATAAAATTACCAATAATCTCACTATTAGCATTTTGATGTGTTTATGTCCTTTCTTTTCACAATAAATGTATTGGTTTTATGTAGTAGACAGAAAACTATATGTACAGTTTTATGTTCTTGTTTTTTTCATGTGAATGTTAATGATACAGTGATGAACAAAACAGACAACATTACTGTGGAATACAATTTGTAATGAAATTTTAATATTTTGATTTACTGAAACCACTCCCTAATTTGTACACTTAGAGTGTTATCAAATTTTAATATTTTATGTAAAACTATAATGAATGTCTTTGTATGACAATAATGTTACTTAGGATGCATACCTAGGAGTGGAATTGCTGGACCTCAGGGTAGGAACATTTTTAAGGCTCTTTATACATAGTTGGCATTCTTTTTATTCCTTTATATGATTATGGTACATTTCTTACTTAGAAATTGAGTGGCTTTGCAGTACTTTCCTTCATAAAGCAATACCATTTGACTGATTTGTGAAATTTGCCCAACAGAAGGATTCTGAGATATACTGCATACCATTGGTCAAGTAGAAACTAATGTGATGCCTTGAATCATACTTCCTTCCATTTTCTAAAATAAAATGGGCCAATTTTATATAAGAAACATAAATTTTCAAAACTAAAGAAAAAAATTGGAGATACCTTAATATGGCGAAGGAATAGGATGGGGAGAATATTTTCTTCCCAAAAAATTTAACAAAAGATCAGTTGAGTGCTAACCAACTTCCAAAAAACCACTTCTGAACACTGGTGAAGGACACCAGGCACCCAGAAAGGCAGCCCATTCTCTTCAGAAGGAGGTAGGGCAAAAGATAAAACACACAAAGACAGACAAAAGAGTTAGGGATGGAGACCCATCCTGAGGAGGGAGTTGTGAAGGAGGAGCAGTTGTTTCCAAATAGCAGGAAACCTTCTCACCGGTGGGTCTGTGGGGAGTTTTGGAATCTCAGAAGGCAACATAACCAGGAGGAGAAAAACAAACAAACAAAAAATCCATAGATTACACGTCTAACTGCAACTCCCAGTGGAGATGTAGCCCAGATGCTCACGTCCGCTACCAGTGGCGGGGGCTGGACAGGGAGGTGTGGGTTGCATGCTTAGGGTAAGGATTGGGCCTGAATGCCCTGAGGACAATCTGAACGAGTTAACCTGAGATAGCAACCCAAACTGTGGAATAGCCAAAGAGAGAAAAAGAGAGAGAGAGAGAGAGAGAGAGAGAGAGAGAGAAAATTTTCCCTAGAATAGCTCTAACCTAAGGCACAGCCTGGCCCACTTACAGAACAAAGGATTGAGTGAATGTCAAAGGAGAGCTAGCCAGCTACAGACCAGCCCCTCTCCCTGCTGGAGGTAGAGAGGCAGGTGTGCGACAGCCAGAGCCAGAAGGCAAGGGGCGATCTCGGCCCCAGAGACTGCCTCCTCCACCAGTGAGAAGGCTCCCAGTTGCTAACCAAGTCTTCTTGGGATCCTGGATGGTTGACATCTACCAGGAGGGTCGAGGCCAGAGATCAGCTCCCCAGAGGAGACACATGGCACACCTGAGATGGTGCTCTTGCAGCACACCCAGGAAACCTAGCAGCTGGGACCAGGGAGGTGATTAAGATGCACAGCCCACCTGGGACAGTGTGCTGGCTAAGCACCTGGTCACCTGAGCTCCTCAGGCCTGGGAAGGACACAAAACGCACACTCAACGGAGTGCCTTTGTGAAGTACCCAAGAACCTGAACCTGAGCAGCTTAGACCTTGAAAATAGGTATAAGCTGGAACAAGGAACTCTCTAAAACTGATCTGACCCCACACTACATTCAAAATCTCCTGAAAAATTCCTAGATATACTTTTATTATTTTCACTTTATATTTTTTTCTTTTTAAGTTCTTTATTTCTCCTTTAATTTTCATTTTTATAACTTGCTATTACTTGCAAAAAAGACTCCATTTTTAAGCAAATTTCATATAAATATTTTTAAAATTTCTGTGATTCATTTTGTTTAGTATTTTTAATATTGTATTTTTGAGAGTTTAACCTCTACTCTAGATTTTTAATCTTTGCTTTTTGGTAGTTGTTATCAATTTTGTACCTTTAAGAATCAAATCCTCAGTACCCACTTTTACTCAAGGATGTGATTACTGGCTTGATTGCTCTCTCCCCTTTTGACACTTCATCTTCTCCCAAAGGCCACCTCTATCTCCTCCCTTGCCCTTCTCTTATCTACTTAATTCTGTGAATCTCTCTGTGTGTTCCAGTCTGAAGAGAGCACACAGGGAAATTATTACTGGCTAGATGGCTCTCTGCCCTTTTGTCTCCCCTTCTTCAACTCCTAGTCACCTCTATCTCCCTGCTCACTCTTCTTTTCTCCATGTAACTCTGTGAAACTCTATGGGTGTTTCTAACTGTGAAGAATCTTTTATCCATTAACCTAGGTGTTTAGTCACCTGTGCTGTATGGATGGAGAAGTCTTCAGGCTACTGTAAGAATAAGATTGAAAGACAGAGGCAAGACGCCTAAATCCAAAACAGGAGAACACCAGAAAGCTCCTGACACCACTTAAGTCCTGTTCAGTCGCTCAGTCTTGTCCAACTCTTTGCAACAATATGAATTGCAGCACGCCAGGCCTCTGTGTCCAATACCAACTATTGGAGTTACTCAGACTCATGTCCATTGAGTCAATGAGGCCATCCAGCCACCTCATCCTCTGTTGTCCCCTTCTCCTCCTTCCCCCAATCCCTCCCAGCATCAGAGTCTTTACCAATGAGTCAACTTTTCAGATGAGGTGGCCGAAGTACTGGAGTTTCAGTTTTAGCATCATTTCTTCCAAAGAAATCCCAGGGCTGATCTCCTTCAGAATGGACTAGTTGGATCTCCTTGCAGTTCAAGGGACTATCAAGAGTCTTCTCCAACACCACAGTTCAAAAGCATCAATTCTTTGGCGCTCAGCCTTCTTCACAGCCCAAATCTCACATCCATCCATGACCACAGGAAAAACCATAGCCTTGACTACACGGACCTTAGTCGGCAAAATAATGTCTCTGCTTTTGAATATGCTATCTAGGTGGGTCATAACTTTTCTTCCAAGGAGTAAGTGCCTTTTAATTTCATGGCTGCAGTCACCATCTGCAGTGATTTTGCAGCCCCCAAAAATAAAGTCTAACACTGTTTCCACTGTTTCCCCATCTATTTCCCATGAAGTGATGGGACCGGATGCCATGATCTTCATTTTCTGAATGTTGAGCTTTAAGCCAACTTTTTCACTCTCCTCTTTCACTTTCATCAAGAGGCTTTTAGCTCCTCTTCACTTTCTTCCATAAGAGTGGTGTCATCTGCATATCTGATGTTATTGATATTTCTCCCGGCAATCTTGATTCCAGCTTGTATTTCGTCCAGTCCAGCATTTCAATGATGTACTCTGCATATAAGTTAAATAAGCAGGGTGACAATATACAGCCTTGATGTACTCCTTTTCCTATTTGGAACCAGTCTGATGTTCCATGTCCAGTTCTAACTGTTGCTTCCTGACCTGCATACAAATTTCTCAAGAGGCAGGTCAGGTGGTCTGGTATTCCCATCTGTTCCAGAATTGTCCACAGTTTATTGTGATCCACACAGTCAAAGGCTTTGGCATAGTCAATAAAGCAGAAATAGATGTTTTTTTCTGGAACTCTCTTGCTTTTTCCATGATCCAGTGGATGTTGTAATTTGATCTCTGGTTCCTCTGCCATTTCTAAAACCAGCTTGAACATCAGGGAGTTCACGGTTCACATATTGTTGAAGCCTGGCTGGGAGAATTTTGAGCATCTTACTAGCATGTAAGATGAGTGCAATTGTGTGGTAGTTTGATCATTCTTTGGCATTGCCTTTCTTTGGAATGGGAATGAAAACGGACCTTTTCCAGTCCTGTGGCCACTGCTGAGTTTTCCAAATTTGCTGGCATATGGAGTGCAGCACTTTCACGGCATCATCTTTCAGGATTTGAAATAGTTCAACTGGAGTTCCTTCACTTCCACTAGTTTGTTGGTAATGATTTTTTCGAAGGCCCATTTGACTTCACCTTCCAGGATATCTGGCTCTAGATGAGTGATCACACAATCGTGACTATGTGGGTGGTGAAGATCTTTTTTGTATAGTTCTTCTATGTATTCTTGCCAACTCTTCTTAATATTTTCTGCTTCTGTTAGGTCCAGACCATTTCTGTCCTTTACTGAGCCCATCGTCGCATTAGATGTTGCCTTGGTATCTCTAATTTTCTTGAAGAGATCTCTGGTCTTTCTCATTCTGTTCTTTCCTCTATTTCTTGCATTGATGTCTGAAGAAGGCTTCCTTATCTCTTCTTGCTATTTTCTGGAACTCTGCATTAAGATGCTTATATCTTTCATTTTCTCCTTTGTTTGTGGCCTCTCTTCTTTTCACATCAATTTGTAAGTCCTCCCCAGACAGCCTTTTTGTTTTTGCATTTCTTTTCCATGGGGATGGTCTTGATCCCTGTCTCCTGTACAATGTCACGAACCACATTCCATAGTTCATCAGGCACTTGATCTATCGATTGATATAGGCCCTTAAATCTCTTTCTCAATTCCACTGTACAATCATAAGGGATTTAATTTAGTTCATACCTGAATGGTCTAGCGGTTTTCCCTACTTTCTTCAATTTAAGTCTGAATTTGGTAATAAGGAGTTCATGATCTGAGCCACAGTCAGCTCCTGGTCTTGTTTTTGTTGACTGTATAGAGCTTCTCTATCTTTGGCTGCAAAGAATACAATCAATCTGATTTTGGTGTTGTCCATCTGGTAATGTCCATGTGTAGAGTCTTCTCTTGTGTTGTTGGAAGAGGGTGTTTGCTATGACCAGTGCAATTTCTTGAAAAAACTCTATTAGTCTTTGCCCTGCTTATTTCCACATTCCAAGGCCAAATTTGCCTGTTACTCCAGGCATTTCTTGACTTCCTAATTTTGCATTCCAGTCCCCTATAATGAAAAGGACATCTTTTTTTGGTGTTAGTTCTAAAAGGTCTTGTAGATCTTCATAAAACCATTCAACTTCAACTTCTTCAGCGTTACTGGTTGGGGCATAGACTTGGATAACTGTGATATTGAATAGTTTGCCTTGGAAACGAACAGAGATCAGTCTGTCATTTTGAGATTGCATCCAAGTACTGCATTTCAGACTCTTTTGTTGACCATGATGGCTACTCCATTTCTTCTGAGTGATTCCTGCCCACAGTAGTAGATATAATGGTTATCTGAGTGTAATTCACCCCTTCCACTCCATTTTAATTTGCTGATTCCTAGAATGTTGACGTTCACTCTTGCTATCTCTTCTTTGACCACTTCCAATTTGCCTTGATCATGGACCTGACATTCCAGGTTCCTATGCAGTATTGCTCTTTACAGCATCGGACCTTGTTTCTATCACCAGTCACATCCACAGCTGTTTTTTTGTTTGTTTGTTTGTTTTGTTTTGTTTTGCTTTGCTTTGGCTCCATCCTTTCATTCTTTCTGGAGTTATTTCTCCACTGATCTCCAGTAGCGTGTTGAGCACATACTGACCTGGAGAGTTCCTCTTTCAGTATCCTATCATTTTGCCTTTTCATAGTGTTCATGGGGTTCTCAAGGAAAGAATGCTGAAGTGGTTTGCTATTCCCTTCTCCAGTGGACCACATTCTGTCAGACCTCTCCACCATGGCCTGCCCATCTTGGGTTGCCCTGTGGGCATGGCTTTGTTTCATTGAGTTACACAAGGCTGTGGTCCTAGTGTTCAGCCTTGTTTAAATCAATAAAACTAAGCCATGCCTGTGGGGCAACCCAAGACGGGCAGGTCATGGTGCAGAAGTCTGACAGAATGTGGTCATCTGGAGAAGGGAATAGCAAACCACTTCAGTATTCTTGCCTTGAGAACCCCATGAACAGTATGAAAAGGCATAATGATAGGATACTGCAAGAGGAACTCCACACGTCAGAGGTGCCCAAAATGCTACTGGAGATCAGTGGAGAAATAACTCGAGAAAGAATGAAGGGATGGAGCCAAAGCAAAAACAATACCCAGCTGTGGATGGGACTGGTAGTAGATGCAAGGTCTGATGCTGTAAAGAGCAATATTGCATAGGAACCTGGAATGTCAGGTCCATGATCAAGGCAAATTGGAAGTGGTCAAACAAGAGATGGCAAGAGTGAATGTCGACATCCTAGGAATCAGCGAACTAAAATGGACTGAAATGGGTGAATTAAACTCAGATGATATTATATTTACTACTGCAGGCAGGACACCCTCAGAAGAAATGGAGTAGCCATCATGGTCAACAAAAGAGTCCGAAATGCAGTACTTGGATTCAATCTCAAAAACGAGAGAATGATCTCTGTTCATTTCCAAGGCAAACCATTCAATATCATGGTAATCCAAGTCTATGCCCCAACCAGTAACACTGGAGAAGTTGAAGTTGAACAGTTCTGTGAGACCTACAAGAACTTTTACAACTAAAACCCAAAAAATGATGTCCTCTTCATTATAGGGGCCTGTAATGCAAAAGCAGGAAGTCAATACCTGGAGTAACAGGCAAATTTGGCCTTGGAATGTGGAATGAAACTGGGCAAAGACTAATAGAGTTTTGCCAAGAAAATGCACTGGTCATAGCAAACACCCTCTTCCAAGAACACAAGAGAAGAGTTTACACATGCACATCACCAGATGGTCAACACCGAAATTAGATCGATTATATTGTTTGTAGCCAAAGATGGAGAAGCTCTATACAGTCAAGGAAAACAAAACCAGGAGCTGATTTTGGCTCGGATCATGAACTCTTTATTACCAAATTCAGGCTTAAATTGAAGAAAGTAGGGAAAACCACTAGACCATTCAGGTATGACCTAAATCAAATCGCTTATGATTATACAGTGGAAGTGAGAAAGAGATTTAAGGGCCTACAACTGATAGAGTGCCTGATGACCTATGGAATGAGGATTCAGAGATTGTACAGGAGAGAGGGATCAAGACCATTTCCATGGAAAAGAAATGCAAAAAAGCAAAATGGCTGTCTGGGGAGGCCTTTCAAATTGCTGTGAAAGAAGAGAAGCAAAAAGCAAAGGAGAAAAGGAAAGATATAAGCATCTGAATGCAGAGTTCCAAAGAATAGCAAGAAAAGATAAGAAAGCCTTCTTCAGAGATCAATGCAAAGAAATAGAAGAAAATAACAAAATAGGAAGGACAAGAGATCTCTTCAAGAAAATTAGAAATACCAAGGGAACATTTCATGCAGAGATGGGCTCGATAAATGACAGAAATGGTATGGACCCAACAGAAGCAGAAGATATTAAGAAGATGTGGCAAGAATACACAGAAAAACTGTACAAAAAATATCTTCACGACCTGGATAATAATGATGGTGTGATCACTCATCTAAAGCCAGACATCCTGGAATATGAAGTCAAGTGGGCCTTAGAAAGCATCACTATGAACAAAGCTAGTGGAGGTCATGGAATTCCATTGGAGCTATTTCACATCCTGAAAAATGATGCTGTGAAAGTGCTGAAGTCAATATGCCAGCAAATTTGGAAAACGCAGCAGTGGCCACAGGACTGGAAAAGGTCAGTTTCACTCCAATTCCAAAGAAAGGGAATGCTAAAGAATAATCAAACTACCACACAATTGCACTCATCTCACATGCTAGTAAAATAATGCTCAAAATTCTCCAAGCCAGGCTTCAGCAATACCTGATCCATGAACTTCCTGATGTTCAAGCTGGTTTTAGAAAAGGCAGAGGATCCAGAGTTCAAATTGCCAACATCCACTGCATCATCAAAAAAGCAAGAGAGTTCCAGAAAGACATCTATTTCTGCTTTATTGACTATGCCAAAGCCTTTGACTCTGTAGATCAAAATAAACTGTGGAAAATTCTGAAAGGGATGGGAATACCAGACCACCTTACCTGCCCCTTTGAGAACTCTGTATGCAGGTCAGGAAGCAACAGTTAGAACTGGACATGGAACATCAGACTGGTTCAAAATATGAAAAGGAGCAAGTCAAGGCTATATATTGTTACCCTGCTTATATAACTTATATGTAGAGTACATCATGAGAAGTGCTGGACTGGACGAAACACAAGCTGGAATTAAGATTGCTGGGAGAAATATCAATAACCTGAGATATGCAGATGACACCACCCTTATGGCAGAAAGTGAAGAGGAGCTAAGAAACCTCTTGATGAAAGTGAAAGAGGAGAGTGAAAAAGTTGGCTTAAAGCTCAACATTCAGAAAATGAAGATCATGGCATCCGGTCCCATCACTTCATGGGAAATAGATGGGAAAACAGTGGAAACAGTGTCAGACTTTATTTTTGGGGGCTCCAAAATCACTGCAGATGGTGATTGCAGCCATGAAATTAAAAGACCCCTACTCCTTGGAAAAAAATTATGACCCACCTAGATAGCATATTCAAAAGCAGAGACATTACTTTGCCGACTAAGGTCCGTGTAGTCAAGGCTATGGTTTTTCCATTGATCATGTATGGATGTCAGAGTTGGATTGTGAAGAAGGCTGAGTGCCAAAGAATTGATGCTTTTGAACTGTGGTGTTGGAGAAGACTCTTGAGAGTCCCTTGGACTGCAAGGAGATCTAACCAGTCCATTTTGAAGGAGATCAGCCCTGGGATTTCTTTGGAAGGAATGATGCTAAAGCTGAAACTTCAGTACTTTGGCCACCTCATGTGAAGAGTTGACACATTGGAAAAGACTCTGATGCTGGGAGGGATTGGGGCAAGAGGAAAAGGGGATGACTGAGGATGAGATGGCTTGACGGCATCACCTGCTCGATTGACGTGAGTTTGAGTGAACTCCAGGAGTTGGTGATGGACAGGGAAGCTTGGCATGCTGTGATTCATGGGCTTGCAAAGAGCTGGACATGACTGAGCCACTGAACTGAACTGAACTGAACTGAGTTGGAAGATAGAATGGTGGAAATGAACGAAGCAGAATGGGAAAAAAAAAAAAGAATTAAAAGAAATAAGAACAGCCTCAGAGCCCTCTGAGACAATGTTAAATGTCCCAACATTCAAATCATAAGAGTCCCAGGAGAAGAAAAAAAGAAAGGCCTTGAAAAAATACTTGAGGATATAATCATTGAAAATTTCCTTAAAATTGGGAAAGAAATAGCCACCGAAGTCCAAGAAAACCAGAGATTTCCAAACAGGATAAACCCAAGATTAAACACCCCGGACACATGTTTTCAAATTAACGAAGATCAACCACAAAGAGCAAACATAAAAAACAAAATGGAAATTGAACAAATAATACACAAGGGGATCCCCATTAGGATAATAGCTGATTACTCAGTTGAAACTCTTCAGGCCAGAGGGGACTGGAAGGACATACTTAAAGTGATGAAAGAGAAAAACCTACAAAACATATTACTGTACCCAGCAAGGATATCATTCAAATATGAAGAAGAGATCAAAAGCTTTACAGACAAGCAAAAACTGAGAGAATTCAGCACCACCAAAGCAGTTCTTCAACAGATGCTAAAGGATCTTCTCTAGACAGGAAACACAGAAAGTGTGTATAACCTCGAGCCCAAAACAACAAAGTAAATGTCAATGTGACCATACTTATCAATAATTACCTTAAATGGGTTGAATGCCCCAACCATAAGACAAAGACTGGCTGAATGGATAAAAAACAAAACCTCTATATATGCTGTCTACAAAAGACCCACTTCAAAACAAGGTACACATACAGACTGAAAGTGAAGGGCTGAAAAAAGACATTTCATGCAAAGAGTACCAAAGTAAAGCAGGAGTAGCAATACTCATATCAAATAAAATAGACTTTGAAATAAAGGCAATGAAAAGAGATAAAGATGGACCCTACATATGACCAAAGGATCAATCCAAGAAGAATATATAACAATTATAAATATATATGCATCCAACATAAGATCACTGCTATATGTAAGGCAAATTCTAACAAGTATGAAAGGGGAATTTAACGGTAACATAATAATAGTGGGAGACTTTCATACCCCACTCACACCTATGGATAGATCAACTAAACAGAAAATTAGCAAGGTAACAGAAACTTTAAATGATACAATGGACCAGATAGACCTAACTGTTATCTATAGGACATTTCATCCCCCAAAAATGAACTTCACTTTTTTCTCAAGTGCACATGGAACATTATCCAGGATAGAGTAGATCCTGGGCCATAATTCTAGTGCAACTTTTCTGATCACAATGTGGTTAAGATTAGATGTCAACTGTTAAAAACTATTAAGAATGCAAACATATAGAGGTTAAGCAACACAATTCTGAATAACCAATAAATCAAAGAAGAAATCAAAAAAGAGACCAAAATATGCATAGAAACAAATGAAAATGAAAACCCAACAACCCAAAACCTATGGGATTCAGTAAGAGCAGTGCGAAGGGGAAGGTTCATAGCAATACAAGCTTACCTCAAGAAACAAGAGAAAAATCAAATAAATAACCTAACGTTACACATAAAGCAACTAGAAAAAGAAGAAATGAAGAAACCCAGGGTTAGTTGAAGGAAAAAAATCATAAAAGTTAGGGCAGAAATAAATGAAAAAGAAATAAAGGAGACTGTAGCAAAAATCAACAAAACTAAAAGCTGGTTCTTTAAGAAGATAAATAAAATAGACAAACCATTAGCCAGACTCATTGAGAAAAAAAGGGAGAAGAATCAAATCAACAAAATTAGAAATGAAAATAGAGAAATCACAACAGAAAACACAGAAACACATGGGATCATGAGAGACTACTATCAGCAACTGTATGACAATAAAATGGAATACTTGAAAGAAAAGGATGAATTCTTAGAAAAGCATAACTTTCCAAAACTGAACCAGAAAGAAATAGAAAATCTTAATAGACCCATCACAAGCACAAAATTCGAAACTGTAATCAGAAATCTTCCAAGAAACAAAATCCCAGGACCAGATGGCTTCACAGCAGAATTCTACCAAAAATTTAGAGAAGAGTCAACACCTATCCTGCTCAAAATCTTCCAGAAAATTGCATAGAAAGGTAAACTGCCAAACTCATTTATGACAAGACAATCTCCATAATACCAAAACCAGACAAACATGTAAAAAAAAATAATAATAATAACTACACACCAATATTACTAATGCAATGGATGCAAAAATACTCACCAAAATTCGAGGAAGCAGAAACCAACAAGATATTTAAAAGATCATTCATCATGACCAAGTGGGCTTTATCCCAGGGATGAAAGGATTCTAAATATTTATAAATCAATCAATGTGATACAAAATATTAACAAATAACTGAAAGATAAAAATCCTATTATTATCTCAATAGATGCTGAGAAAGCCTTTGAAAAAATTCAACATCCATTTATAATTTAAAAGACAAAACCCTCCAGAAAGCAGGCATAGAAGGAACATACCTCAACATAATAAAAGCCATATATGATAAACCCACAGCAAGCATTATCCTCAATGATGAAAAATTGAAAGCATTTCCCCTAAAGGTAGGAACAAGACAATGGTACCCACTCTCATCACTACTATTCAACATAGTTTTGGACATTTTAGCCACAGCAATCAGAGAAGGAAAAGAAATAAAAGGAATCCAGATTGGAAAAAGAAGAAGTACAAACTCTCACTGTTTGGAAATGACATGCTCCTCTACATAGAAAACTCTAAAGACTCCACCAGAAAATTACTAGAGCTAATCAATGAATATAGTAAAGTGGCAGGGTATAAAATTAACACAGAGAAATCCCTTGCATTCCTATACACTAACAATGAGGGGAAAAAAGAGAGAGAGAAATTAAGGAAGCAATTCCATTCACCATTGCAATGAAAAGAATAAAATACTTAGGAAAAAATTTACCTAAAGAAACAAAAGACCTGTATATAGAAAACTGTAAAACACTGATGAAAGGAATCAAAGATATCATAAATAAATGGAGAAATATACCATGTTCATGGATCGGAGGAATCAATATAGTGAAAATAAGTGTACTACCCAAAGTAATCTATATATTCAGTGCAAACCTTATCAAGCCACCAATGGTATTTTTCACAGAACTAGAACAAGTAGTTTCACAATTTGTATGGAAATACAAAGAACCTCGAATAGCCAAAGCAATCTTGAGACAGAGGAATGAAACTGGAAGGATCAACCTGACTGACTTCAGACCACACTGTAAGGCTACAGTCATCAAGACAGTATGGTACTTTCATAAAGACAAAAATACAGATCAATGGAACAAAATAGAAAGTCCAGAGATAAATCCATGCACCTATGAACACCTTATCTTTGACAAAGGAGGCATGAATACACTGAGAGAAGACAATCTCTTCAGCAAGTGGTGCTGGGAAAACTGGTCAACCATCTGTAAAAGAATGAAACTAGAACACTTTCTAACACCATACACAAAAAAAAAACTCAAAATGGATTAAAGATCTAAACGTAAGACCAGGAACTATAAAACTCAAAGAAAACATAGGCAAAACACTCTCTGACATTAATCACAGCAGGATCCTCTATGACCCACCTACCAGATTAATGAAAATAAAACCAAAAATAAACAAATGGGACCTAATTAAACTTAAAAGTTTTTGTATAATGAAGGAAATTATAAGCAGGGTGAAAAGACAGCCTTCAGAATGGGAGAAAATAATAGCCAACAAAGCAAACAACAAAGAATTAATCTCAAAAATATACAAGCAGCTCCTGTAGCTCAATATGAGAAAAATAAACAACCCAATCAAAAACTGGACCAAAGATATAAACACATTTCTCCAAAGAAGACATACAGATGTCTAACAAACATGAAAAGATGCTCAACATCACTCATAATCAGAGAAATACAAATCAAAACCACAGTGAGGTACCATCTCACACCTGTCAGAATCGCTGCCATCAGAAAGTCTACAAGCAATAAATTCTGGAGAGGGTGTGGAAAATGGGAACTCTCTTACACTGTCAGTGGGAATGCAAAATAGTACAGTCACTATGGAGAACAGTGTGGAGATTTTTAAAAAACTGGAAATAGAACTGCCATACGGCCCAACAATCTCACTGCTGGGTATACACACTGAGGAAATCAAAATTGAAAGAGACACGTGCATCCCAATGTTTATTGAAGCACTGTTTAAAATAGCTAGGGCATGGAAGGAACCTAGATGTCCATCTGCAGATGAATGGATAAGAAAGTTGAGGCATATATACACAATGGAATATTATTCAGTTATTAAAAAGAATGCATTTGAGCCAGTTCTAATGAGGTGAATGAAACTGGAGTCTATTATACAGATTGAAGTAAGCCAGAAAGAAAAACACCAATACTGTATATTAACACATATATATGGAATTTAGAAAGATGGTAATGATGACCCTATATTCAAGACAGCAAAAGAGACACAGATGTAAAGAACAGAATGTTGGACTCTGTTGGAGAAGGTGAGGGTGGGATGATTTGATAGATTAGCATTGAAACATGTATAATACTATATGTGAACTAGATCACCAGTCCAGGTTTGATGCATCAGACAAGGCACTTGGGACTGGTGCATTGGGATAACCCTGAGGGATGGGATGGGGAGGGAAGTTGGAGGGGGTTTCGGGATGGGCGACACATGTACTCCCATGGCTGATGCATGTCAATGTTTGGGGAAAACCACTATAGTATTATAAAATAATTGGCCTCCAATTAAAATATGTAATTTAAAAATAAGGAAAAATCCAATGCAAATTAGGTTAAAAAAAAAACTAATGAGAATAGCAAATGAATTGCTCTTCCTCTCAGGGTCAAAACAATACTCACTTATGTTTATCTAGGACAGATAGACAATTATACCTATACACATCCCTATCTACTGCACAAGTTTTCATTTCATATGATGAAAATTTCACATTTGTAACTTTCCTACCAAGTACAATTTGATAAGTTGTTCAAACGTAACTCTGTACATAACCAACAGTTGTGTTCAAATTTGGAGATGGGAAAAATTTTTTTTTTCATACTCTTTGGTACTATTTTAATAGGCATTTTACCTTTGCTTAATTTACATATCTATGAATATACTATATTTAAGTGTTTTTTTAAGGAAAATATCTGCAAGCTTATATATAGTTTTGGAGGAAAAGGAGCCTGAACATGAAGAAAATGTACACACTACAGTTGCTCTTTAGAGAGGAATATTCTTGTATTTTCCTTTCAGCCCATATATCTCTCATGCACACATACACAGGTGTATGTGTATAGTTACACAGATTTGTGTGAACATATGCATGCCCAAAATTCATGTTAACATAAACTGATATCAAGCAATTAGATGTGTCTTAAGCAATCAGCTTCGTTTCTAGTTTAAGTAATCACCATACTGTTCTCCATAATGGCTCTATCAGTTTACATTGTCACCAAATGTGTTGGAAGGTTCCCTTTTCTACATATCCTCTCCAGCATTTATTGTTTGTAGATTTTTTGATGATGGTCATTTTGGCTGGTGTGAGGTGATACCTCACTGTAATTTTGATTTGCATTTCTCTAATAATTAGTGAAGTTTAGCATCTTTTCATGTGTTTATTGGTCATCTGTCTTATTTGGAGAAATGTCTGCCTAGATTTTTTGCCGATTTTTTGATTGAGCTATGTTTTTTTTTTCTTTCTGATTTTGAGCTGTTTGAGCTGCTTATATATTTTAAAGATTAATCACTTGTCAGTTGTCCCATCTTCAATTATTTTCTCCTATTTTGTGGATTGTCTTTTAATCTTGTTTATAATTTCCTTTGTCTTTCAAAAACTTTTCAGTTTAATTAGATTCCATTTGTTTGTTTTATTTTTATTTCCATTACTTTACAAGATGGGTCAAAGAATAAATCTGCCATATGACCCAGCAGTCCCACTACAGGGACTATACCCTGAGAAAGCCACAATTCTAAAAGACACAAGTACCCCAATATTCATTGCATCACCATTTACAGTAGCAAGGACATGAAAACAACTTAGATATCCATCTACAGATGAATGGATAAAGCAGAAGTGGTACATATATGCAATGGAATATTATTAAACCATAAAAAATAATGAATTTGAGTCAGTTCCAGTGAGGTGGATGAACCTAGAGCCTGTTATACAGAGTGAAGTAAGTCAGAAAGAGAAAAACAAATATTGTATATTGACACATGTATATGGAATCTCAGAAAATGTTACTGATGAACTTATTTGCAGGAAAGGAATGGAGATATAGATTTAGAGATTGCATCTGTGGATACAGTCGGGGAAGGAGAGAGTGAAATGAATGGAGAAAGTAGCATTGACATATATACATTACCATGTTTAAAATAGATAACTGGTGAGAAGTTGCTGTATAACACATAGAGCCCAGCCTGGAACTCTGTGATGACCTAGAGAGGTGGGATAGGAAGAAGGTTGGGAGATTAAAGACGGGGGTGATATATGTATAATTATGGCTGATTTATGTTGTTGTAGGGCAGAAATCAACACAACATTGTAAAGCAATTTTACTCTAACTTAAAAAATAAAAACAGATTCAATCAATGAAAAACTGATTCTCTCAGTTCAAACTGTAAAACATTGTGTGTGAACACGTCTAAAGTTATGGAATAGATTTCAGAAGCACTTATGCACTGTAAAATGTAATTACTGTGTCTTGTCCCTTTAAGTTCCTGCTGTTTACAGTCTCTTTATGATGTCATCACTCAGCGTTACCAGTTTGAACTTACAGTGTTAAAGTCCTGGCAACCTATAGGCAGGGGAAATGTCTCTTCCAAGATTGTAAGTCCTCTTTTCAATAATTTTTAGCGTTTTTAACGGTTAGTATGCTCAATTTAGCTTCATATTTATATTTTAATATAAATAATGTTCCTCTAATAGTAGCTACTTATAGATTAAAACTTGTATTTTATTAGCATCATGCTCTATCCAACTGAGCTAACTGGCCATGACTGAAGGTTGTATTTTAAACAGAGGTACAAAATTTCCATTAACATCTTAAGTGTTTTACTTTGAAATTTAACTAGTTTAGACTCTTTCACAAAATAGCTGCGTGGCCTTGAATATTTTAATCACTCTGAGTGTGTGTATATGTGTACTTATAACCACATCTTATTTTAGGGAGAAGGGAAGTAGTTACTGTGTGTGAAGGCACTTTAAAATGAAAAGCAGAATAAAACATAGTAAGAATTTATTATGGTACTCTGGTATATTTAATTTTTTATGTAAAGAATATTAAGCCATCCTGTTTTTCTGATAAAAAAGAAGGCTTTATATTATTGCTAATTAAAACATTATAGTTACTTGATTTTTAAAGGTATCATTAAGTGGATGATAAAATATTATTCATAGGAATTAAACAAAAGTATTTCTTCAGGATTAAGTGGCTACATCATTCAGTGTTAGTCTCTATTTTAAACGTCAGTCTCCTTTAAAAGAGTATTACTGACAGTAATACAAAAATTTATGATGATGTAAGCCATATTGACTTACAGCTAATAGCTAATATCCATGTATATTAAGTTGAACCATATAAAACTATCAATATTCAGCCATTTTGACTTACAAAAATAGAAAATTCTTATGACACAACCTATTTTTAAAAGCATGTAAAAATCAGTAAGAAAGCTATAGTTAATATGCCATAGGTAATTTGTAGAAAAAAATGTCAAAGATCAGTAAAAATATGAAAAACTGCACAACTTCAACAATGAAAATAAAGTTTAGAAAACCTTTTACTCCAAAATTCAAATTCTAAAAAATTATAGAGATCTATTCCCTGTTAAAATGATATATTTCTATAATGTTTGGATTTTTTTTTCAAAAAGTATGTATTATTTCTAGAATCAGAAAATGCAACATAGTTTGGAAAAAAAAAGGAAAATAATGATTTTATTTAGAAATTAATGATTTAGTTCCCTAGTGCTTTTAAAATGTATTTCTAGTTTAATATTGCCTATATCTCCTCTTGCCTCTTACATCACAAAGGGCTCAAATTATGTCACTACTAGACATTATTATCTCTTTTAAACACAGTATTATAAGTAAATCCTTCTCTAGTGAGAAGTATTTTCTCCCATATCCTCTTATAAAACAGAACTCAGAGGTACTGTAGATTTGTTTCCTCAGTGGCATTTCCAAATCTTTTCTCTTCTCTATTCCTTAAAAAGAGCTTGCTTGGAATCTCATGCCATCAGATTATGTCACCTGATAGCTTTCCCTACTATATTCATCTAGTGATTCCATTTTTGCTCCACTTCATTTTACCATGATTTTCTTATGTGGCCTACTATCATGCTATACAGTACTATCAACTGTACTCTTGTCAATTCCTTGTGATTTTTCTGTTGTTGTCCAGCCCCTCAGTCATGACTGACTCTTTGTGACACCATGGACCACAGCACACTAGGCTTCCCTGTCCTTCAACATATCCCAGAGCTTGCTCAAACTCATGTCCATTGAGTAGGTGATGTCATACAACCATTTTGACCTCTGTTGTCCCCTTCTACTTCTGCCTTCAGTCTTTCCCAGCATCAGGGTCTTTTCCAATGAGTCAGTTCTCCACATCAGGTGGCCAAAGTATTGGAGTTTTGGCTTCAGTATCAGTCCTTCCAATGAATATTCAGGATTGATTTCCTTTAGAATTAAGTGATTTGATCTCCTTGCAGTCTAAGGGACGCCCAAGAGTCTTTTCCACACCACAGTTCAGAGATATCAATTCTTCCATGCTCAGCCTTCTTTATGGTCCAACTCTCACATCCGTACATGACTACTGGTAAAACCATAGCTTTGACTAGATGGATCTTTTTCAGCAAAGTAATGTCTCTGCTTTTTAATATGCTGTCTAGGTTTTCAATGATTTTTTTTCCCAAGAATTAAAATTCTTTTAATTTCATGGCTGCAGTCACCATCTGCAGTTATTTTGGAGCCCAAGAAAATAAAATCTGGCACTGTTTCCATTGCTTCTCCACTTATTTGTCATGAAGTGATGAGCCTGGATGCCGTTATCTTCATTTTTTTGAATGTTGAGTTTTAAGCCAGTTTTTGCACTCTCCATTTTCACTTTCATTAAGAGACTCTTTAGTCCCTCTTCAC
This sequence comes from Ovis aries, assembly GCF_016772045.2. Taxonomy (NCBI): domain Eukaryota; kingdom Metazoa; phylum Chordata; class Mammalia; order Artiodactyla; family Bovidae; genus Ovis; species Ovis aries. Next base: position 74,768,003 of record NC_056080.1, read on the forward strand.
TTTCTGCCATAAGGGTGATGATATCTGCATATCTGAGGTTATTGAAATTTCTCCCAGCAACATTCCAGCCTGTGCTTCATTTAACCTGACATTTCACTTGATGTACTTTGCATATAGATTAAATAAGCAGGGTGACAATACACAGTTTTGATGTGCTCCTTTCCCAACTCAGAACCAGTCCATTGTTTCATTTCCTGTTCTGTTGCCTCTTGGTCTGCATACAGGTTTCTCAGGAGGCAGGTAAGGTGGTCTGGTATTCCTATCTGCTTAGGAATTTTCCATAGTTTGTTGTGATTCACACAGCCACAGGCTTAAGCATAGTCAATGAATCAGAAGTGGATGTCTTTCTGGAATTCTCTTGCCTTTTCTATGATCCAACAGATGTTGGCAACTTGATCTCTCATTCCTCTGCCTTTTCTAAATCCAGTTTAAACATCTGGAAATTCTTGACTTTCATACTGTTGAAGCCTAGCTTGGTGAATTTTGAGCATTACTTTGCTAGTGTGTGAAAGAGTGATTGTGGGGTAGCTTGAACATTCTTTGTCATTGCCTTTGTTTGGGACTGGAGTAAACACTGATCTTTTCCAGTCTTGTGGCCACTACTGAGTTTTCCATATTTGCTGGCATATTGAGTGCAGCGCATTCACAGAATCATCTTTGAGGATTTCAAATAGATCAGCTGGCATTTTACCAACTCCACTAGCTTTGTTCATAGTGATGCTTCTTAAGGCCCACTTGACTGTGGACTGCAGGATGCCTGGCTCTAGGTGAGTGATCAAAGCATCATGGTCATCTGGGTCATGAAGATCTTTTTTTGTATAATTCTTCTGTGTATTCTTGCCACCTCTTCTTGATATCTTCTGCTTCTGTTAGGTCCATACCATTTCTGTCCTTTATTGCTCCTATCTTTGTATGAAATGCTTCCTTGTTATCTGTAGTTTTCTTGAAGACATCTCTAGTCTTTCCACTCTTTTGTTTTCCTTTATTTCTTTCCATTGTTCACTTAAGCCTTTTTACAACACCCCATGTATATGTGTCATTTTCTTCTTTGCCTTTTGCTCCTCTTCTTTTCTCAGCTGTCTGTAAGGGCATCCTAAGACAACCATTTTGCCTTTTTGCATTTCTTTCTTGGGGGGTGGTTTTGATCACTGCCTCCTGTACAATGTTACAAACCTTCATCTGTAGTTTTTCAAGCTCTCCGTCTGTCGGATATAATCCCTTGAATCTATATGTCACTTCCACTGTTTAATCATATGGGACTTGTTTTAGGTCATACCTGAATGACCTATTGTTTTTGCCTACTTTCTTCAAATGAAGTCTGAATTTGAAACTAAGGAGTTTATGATCTGAGCCACAGTCAACTCACAGTGTGAGCTCACAGCTCACAGCTCACAGTCTTTTTTCAGACTGTATAGAACTTCTCCATCTTTGACTGCAAAGAATATAATCAGTCTGATTTTGGTATTGATCATCTGGTGATGTTCATGTGTAGAGTCGTCTGTTGTGTTATTGGAAGAGGGTGTTTGCTATGATCAGTGCATTCTCGTGGCAAAACTCTGTTAGCCTTTGCCCTGCTTCATTTTGTACTCCAAGGCCAAGCTTGCTCATTACTCCAAGTATCTCCTGACTTCCTACTTTTGCGTTCCAGTCAGCTATAATGAAAATGACATCTCTTTTTTTGGTGTTAGTTCTAGAATGTCTTGTAGGTCTTCATAGAACCACTCAACTTGAGCTTCTTTGGCATTAGTGGTCGGGGCACAGACTTGGATTACTATGATATTGAATGGTTTGCCTTAGAAACAGAGATCATTCTGTCATTTTTGAGATTGCACCCAAGTCCATTCTAAAGGAGGTCAGCCCTGGGATTTCTTTGGAAGGAATGATGCTAAAGCTGAAACTCCAGTACTTTGGCCACCTCATTCGAAAAGTTGACTCATTAGAAAAGCCTCTGATGCTGGGAGGGATTGGGGGCAGGAGGAAAGGGGATGACAGAGGATGGGATGGCTGGATGGCATCAGCAAATCGATGGATGGGAGTTTGAGTGAACTCTGGGAGTTGGTGATGGACAGGGAGCCCTGGTGTGCTGCAATTCATGGGGTCGCAAAGTCGGATATGACTGAGTGACTGAACTGAACTGAACTGATTACATTTTTTACTCTCTTGTTGACTATGAGGTCTACTTCATTTCTTCTAAGGGATTCTTGCCCACAGTAGTAGATGTAAAGGTCATCTGAATTAAATTTATGCATCCCAACCCACTTTAGTTCACTGATTCCTAAAGTGTCAATGTTCCCTTTTGCCATCTCCTGTTTGACCACTTCCAATTTACTTTGACTCATGGACTTAACATTCAAGGTTTCTATGCATTATCATTCTTATAGCATTGGACTTTACTTTCCCTACCAGACACATCCAGAACTGGGCATTGTTTACACTTTGGCTCAGCTTATTCATTCCTTCTGGAGATAATTCTCCACTCTTCTCCAGTAGTATATTGGGCACATACTGATCTGAGGAGTTCATCTTTCAGTATTGTATCCCCTTGCTTTTTCATACTGTTCACGGGGTTCTCAAGGCAAGAATGTTGAAGTGGCTTGCCATTCATTTCTTCAGTGGATCATTTTTTTTTTTGTCAGAACTCTTCATCATGACTCATCTGTCTTGGGTAGCCCTACATGCTATGGCTTATAATTTCATTGTATAAGATAAGGCTGTGATGTATGTGATCAGTTTGGTTAGTTTTCTGTAATTGTCCTATTCATTCTGTTTGCCCTGTGATGGATAAGGACAAGAAGTTTGTGGAAGCTTCCTGATGCTAGGTACTGAAAGTGAAAGTGAAGTCACTCAGTCCTGTCTGACTCTTTGTGACCCCATGGACTGTAGCCTATCAGGATTCTCCATCCATGGGATTTTCCAGGCAAGAGTGCTGGAGTGGATTGCCATTTCCTTTTCCAGGGGATCTTCCCGACCCAGGAATCAAACCTGGGTCCCCTGCATTGCAGGCAGACACTTTATCATCTGAGCTACCAGGGAAGCCCTACTAGGTACTGGTTGTGGGCAAACTGGATTTTGCTCTGATAGGTGGGGCCTTGCTCAGTAGAATTTTAATCCAATTTTCTGCTGATGTGGTACTGCATTCCCTCCCTGTACTTTGGCCTGAGGCAAAACTATGGTAAGAGTAATGGCAGTAATGGTGACCTCTTTCAAAAGACTTATGCCAGCACCATGCGGCTCCCAGGACTGTTGAAGTCAGTGCCCCTTACCCTGCAGCATGCCACTGTTGAGCCATGCCTTCAACAGAGACTCCTGGACACTCACAGGCAAGTCTGGCTCAGTCTGCTCCTTTCTCCTGGGTCCTGGTGTGCACAAGATTTTGTTTGTGCCATCCAAATGTTTGTTTCCCCAGTCCTGTGGACGTTCTGTAGTCAAATCACACTGGCCTTCAAATTCCCTGGGAGTTCACAGTCCCTTTGCAGTCCCCAGGTTGGGAAATCTGTTCTGGCCCATAGAACTTTTGTAACACTGCAATAACTTTTTTGGTATTACTTTTCTCCAGTTTGTGAATCCTCTGCTCTGTGGCTCTATAATGGGGCTAATGGTAATCTCCAAAAGGTCTTATGCCACATGTTGTGCCTCCCAGGTCTGCTGTAGTCAGAGACCCTGTCCCTGAGGCAGGCCACTACTGACCTGTGCCTCTGCAGGAAACACTCAAACACTCAAAGGCAGGTCTGGCTCAGTCTCCTGTGGGGTCCCTGGGTCCTGTGCACACAAGGCTTTGTTTGCACCCTTCAAGCATCTCTGGCCTGTATAAGGTTTGATTCTAAATGACATTTTGCCCCTCCTACTATCTTGTTGGGGTTTCTTCTTTTCCCTTGGATGTGGGGTATCACATTTTGGTTGGATCCAACTTCTTCCTGTTGATGATTGAATGAAGCACAAGCTGGAATCAAGATTGCTGGGAGAAATATCAATAACCTCAGATACATAGATGACACCACCCTTGTGGCAGAAAGTAAAGAGGAACCAAAGAGCCTTTTGAGGAAAGTGGAAGAGGAGAGTGAAAAAGCTGGCTTAAAACTCAACATTCAAAAAACTAAGATCCTACATCCGGTCCCATCACTCCAGGGCAAATAGATGGAGAAACAATAGAAACAATGACAGGCTTTATTTTTCTTTGACTCTAAAATTACTGCAAATATTGGATGCAGCCATGAAATTAAAATACCCTTGCTCCTTGGAAGAAAAGCTATGACCAACCTAGAGAGCATATGAAAAGCAAAGACATTACTTTGCAGACAAAGTCTGTCTAGTCAAAGCTATGGTTTTTCCAGTAGTCATGTATGGATGTGAGAGTTGGTCTATAAAGAAAGCGGAATGCCAAATAATTGATACTTTTGAACTGTGGTCTTGGAGAAGACTCTCGAGAGTCTTGGCGTGCAAACAGATCAAGCCAGTTAGTCCTAAAGAAATCAGTCCTGATATTCATTGGAAGGACTGATGCTGAAGCTGAAGCTCCAATACTTTGGCCACTGGATGTGAAGAATTGATTCATTGGGAAAGACTTTGATGCTGGGAAAGGTTGAAGGTGGGATGAGAAGGGGACAACAGAGAATGAGATGGTTGGATGGCATCACTGACTTGATTGACATGAGTTTGAGCAAGTTCTGGAAGTTTGTGAGCAACAGGGAAGCCTGGTGTGCTACAGTCCGTGGGTCACAAAGAGTCGGACACAACTGTGACTGAACTGAAATGACAAATTGTATTATTAAAATATTTTCTAATTGTTTTTTTTTAGTTTTTTATTTTTTAAATTTTAAAATCTTTAATTCTTACATGCATTCCCAAACATGAACCCCCCCTCCCACCTCCCTCCCCATAACATCTTTCTGGGTCATCCCCATGCACCAGCCCCAAGCATGCTGCATCCTGCGTCAGACATAGACTGGCGATTCAATTCACATGATAGTGTTTTGTTGTATATCTAAATATAATTTATTTTCACATTTAATCTTATATCTATATTTTGCTAGATTATCTTATTAATTGTAATTGTGTGTCTATAGGTATTATGGATTTTCTACATAAACATGATGTTATGCAAATAATAACAGTTTTATTTCTTTTTTCCCTTATTCTTGACATTGTGTTTATATTTTTCTTTCCTTATTGCACTAGCTAGAACCTCCAGTAAAATATTACATTGAAGTTGACTAGCAGATATCCTTTTGTTGTTCCTGAGCTTAAGGGGAATATTTCTAATGCTTCAGCATTGAGTATTTGTATTTTCTATAGTTTTCTGTATATATCCTTTATCGGGTTAAGGAAATTTTTTTCCAATTTTTATTTGCTAAAGTTTTACCATTAATTTGTTAGACTGCATATTGAAATATTCATATAATTTTCCCTTCTTTATTTTGATGTGTTAATGTGATGAATTCCAAATGTTTAACCTGAATTAAATCCTGTTTGATTGTGGTAGAGTACCCTTTCTATGTATTGAATTAGATTGAATATTTAAGGATTGAGGTATTTATATTTATGAGAGATATAAGTCTGTGATTTTTTTTTCTATTAATGACCTCATCAGATTTTGGTATCAAGGTTATGTTCTTTTCATAGAATAAATTGATAAGTCATTCTTCTTTTTCTGTTCCTTGGAAGATTTTTTTGAATAATTGTTACTTTCTCTTCCTTAGGTGTTTGGGAGACTTAATCAATGAAGACATCCACACCTGGAATTCTCTATGTTGGTACGTTTTTAATGATCAAACAATGTCTTTAGTATACATACAGTAATCTATATTTTCTACTTAACCCTTGTTTCAGATTTCATATTTTTTTAAAAAAGGAATTTTCCTATTTCATCAAAATTTTCAATATATTAGCATAAAGTTTTTGCTTCTTTCATTTCTTTCTGATGATAATTTTAATGTTTTTTCCTCTTATATATGTTGGCTTTATTTTGCTGTTCTGTTTTTAGTGTCTTAAACTACATATTTAAGTCCTTGACTTTTCAGCTATTCCTCTTTTCTAATTTACAAATTTAGTTATAAAGTTTTAAATAGGTTTTTACATCCCACAAATATTTCAATACTGTATTTACCTTATGCTCTTCAATATGCTTTTAAAATATTTTCTAGTTTCCATTGTAATTCATTCTTTGATCCATAGATTGTATTTTTAATTTCTAATTGTTTAGATATTTTTCAGTTTCTGTTGTTGATTTCTAGCTTTATTCAATTGTGAGCAGCAGACATATGCCATATGATTTAGTACTTTGATACTTGTTGAACCTCACTTATTGCCTAGCCTATGGTCACTTTTGTTAAATGTTCCATGTGAACTTGAAAAAAATGTATAGTATTGTGCAGTTATTTGGTGTAATGGCTTTATATTATGCCAACTTTTGTCAATAATGTTATTCAACTTTTCTATATCTCCACTGTATATTCTTTTATTCTTGTTCTATTAGTAATTTAAATAAATATGCTGAAGTCCCCAACTATAATTGTCAGTTTGCACATTACTTTTCCTTTTATAAATTATAGTTTTATGTTTTTTAGAGCTATGTCAGTGGGTACATACATATTTAGAATTACTACATCTTTCTGTTGGATTATCCCCTTTACCATTATAAAATATTCCTGTTTATTTTTATGTATCTTAAAGTTTACTTTGACATTAGTTTAGCTCCACAAGCTTATTATCCATTAAGGTACACAGTGTATTCCTTTTCCATTAAAATCAAAAAAGAAAAAAATCACGTTCTCATATTTTAGCTTTATTATAATCCACTGTGCAGATTCATGTTTTAAGTGGTGTACTTAGTCCATATACTTTTCTGTGGTAAGAAAATTAACCATGAGAACTACTCACCAAAGTTTTAAGTGTAAAACACAGTATTGTTAATTATAGGCCCAGTGTTATGCAGAAAAGCTCTATAACTTGTTGATTTTAGCCTATTTGATTTTTTAAATTTTATTTATTTTTGGCAGCAATGGGTCTTTCTTGGGTTTCCCTGGTAGCTCAGGTGGCAAAGAACCCACCTACAATGTGGGAGACCCTGGTTCGATTCCTGGGTTAGGAAAATCCCCTGGAGAAGGGACAGGATACCCACTCCAGTATTCTTGGGTTCCCCTGGTGGCTCAGAGAGTAAAGAATTTGCTGCATTTTTGCAGCGTGCAGGCGTTTAGCTGTGGTGAGTGGGAGCTACTCTTGTTGGGCATGAGCTTCTCACTGCAGTAGCTTCTTGTTACAGACCACAGGATTTATGTGCACAGGCTTCAGCAGTCGTGGCAAACAAACTCAGTAGTTGTGGCTCACAGGCTTAGTTGTTCTACAGCATGTGGAAACTTCCCAGACCAGGGATCAAACCTGTGTCTCCTGCTTTGGCAGACAAATTCTTACTGCACACCAGGGAAGTCCCCAGTCCATTTGTTTTTAACGTAATAGCTTTATGTTTGGATTTACATCTATCATTTTAGTTTTATTATTTGTCCCATGTCTTTGTTCATTTATCCTTTATTGCTTTCCTTTTTATTAATCAAACATTTTAATTATATTTCTTTTTCTATTATTTTCTTTATACAATTTTAGTTATTCTTTAGTGGTTATGTTTTAATTTAAAAAACTATATTATAAATTTGTATCTTTACAACTCCCAGGGAATCAAGCTTCTTATAACACCTTAACTCCAATTATTTCACCAATCTTTATTACCACTATAAATTTTGAATTTAAATTCATAAATTTTATTTTAAGCTTACCAGGTTATCATTATTATGTATAAATACTTAATATTCATGTTCTGCACCCAAATATGTGCTGTTTTATGCTCTTTATTTTATCTTAAGTATGTATTATCTTAGGCCATTTCCTTCTACCTGAAGAATTCTTACTTGCATTTGTTTTAGTACTTTCTGCTACCCATACATCTCTCACAAATTTGTTTTATTTTAATATAAAAACAATGTCTTTATGTCACACTCACTTTTGAAAAGTATTTGTGCTGTGATAAAAATCTTAAATTGTCAGTGTTTTTTGTTGTTGTTTTTGTTTTGTTTTGTTTTTTAAGAACTAAATATGCCTTCCATTCTCTTCAGACTTCTGTCACTAATTTTCCTCTATTCCAAAATATAGGTTCAGGTCACTTATGTAACAAAACTGTATGCACACAATCATTTCTTGCACTAAGATGTACACTTTGGAATTAATAAAAATTCTCAAGATTTTAACTATATTAAAGCCCTAATGATTTGAGACTGAGGCCACTTGTATATAAGGCAGTAAGTCACTTCAATAGTGTCCAACTCTTTGTTACCCTATAGGCCATAGCCTGAGAAGCTTCTCTATTCATGGGATTCTCCAGGCAAAAATAGTGGCAGAAATCTTCCCAACCCAGAGATCAAACCTACATCACTTTCATGTCCTGAATTGGCAGGCAGGTTCTTTACCACCTGGGAAGCCCATATACAAGGTAGATATGTTGTGATATTTGACTGTTTTCCCATTTCTCATTGTTTCTTGATTACCTTCTCTAGTGTTTTTCAAAATGAGATGTACATGCAAGATAATCAATTGGAATATGTGAACAGGATATTACAACTTCAATTTATGTAGTTTATTTCATCTCTTAAAATGTTCTATCTTAATGCATACTTTATAAGGTATATTATTACGGCAGAATTTGAATTATCCACACATCACACATATTGAGTCATGCTCAAAACAAAGTTTGAAGAGGATTACTTTAGACTGTAGCAAAGAAGTCAAAATCAATACAGGTGCAAAGTATTTTTCCCAGAATGTGAAGTCAGTGACCCAACCAGCATTTCAAACTTTCAAACTTTTAAGTTTCCAGGATCCCAGGCCATTTAACCTTCTAGCTATGCTATAGAATAAATGTGGTTTCAATACAGATGAATAGACCGTTGATCTATTTTTTTGAAAAAGCAAACATCACAAGCTTGCACAATTTCATAAATCTATGAAGTTTTCTTTTTCAAGACCATGAATTCATACATAAAACTGAGCGTGATTCATAACTAGAACTGAGTGTCCAAACAACCTGTGAAAGTTTTTAGATAGACTTGATTGAGCCACACCTAGAGACTCTGGGTTGCAAAGAGTCAGACACAACTGCAGTGACTTAGCACACACAAGTACAACCTCAGAATTAGCAATGGTCACAATCTACTGTTCCTGCTAATTAATAAGGAAGTAATAGTTAAATAAAATAAAACTTTAAAAAGATAAAAATTTTAAAATTAAAAACATTATACCATGTATATCTTCGATAGACAACACAATCATTACAAAATTAAATGAATACTTTCCAAATGGAAGATACCGTGGACCAATTTCCCCATGTGTAGCAGCAACTCAAAATACAAATCAATACTTATACATTCCCCTCTCACACATCATTAGTGGTTTAATTTAAGTGCTAAGAATATTAAAACGTTGTTCAGTTCAGTTCAGTTCAGTTCAGTCGCTCAGCCATGTCCGACACTTTGCGACCCCATGAATCTGAATCGCAGCACACCAGGCCTCCCTGTCCATCACCAACTCCTGGAGTTCACTCAGACTCACATCCATCAGGTCAGTGATGCCATCCAGCCATCTCATCCTCTGTCGTCACCTTCTCCTCCTGCCCCAATCCCTCCCAGCATCAGAGTCTTTTCCAATGCGTCAACTCTTCGCATGAAGTGGCCAAAGTACTGGAGTTTCCACTTCAGCATCATTCCCTCCAAAGAAATCCCAGGGCTGATCTCCTTCAGAATGGACCAGTTGGATCTCCTTGCAGTCCAAGGGACTCTCAAGAGTCTTCTCCAACATCACAGTTTAAAAGGATCAATTCTTCGGTGCTCAGCCTTCTTCACAGTCCAACTCTCACATCCATACATGACCACTGGGAAAACCGTAGCCTTGACTAGATGGACCTTTGTTGGCAAAATAATGTCTCTGCTTTTGAATATGCTCTCTAGGTTGGTCATAACTTTTCTTCCAAGGAGTAAGCGTCTTTTAATTTCATGGCTGCAGTCACCATGTGCAGTGATTTTGGAGCACAAAAAAAGAAAGTCTAACACTCTTTCCCCATCTATTTCCCATGAAGTGATGGGACCAGATGCCATGATCTTCATTTTCTGAATGTTGAGCTTTAAGCCAACTTTTTCAATCTCCACTTTCACTTTCGTCAAGAAGCTTTTTAGTTAAACATGGTAGGTTGTCTTCAAAATTTATGTAGTGAATTTAGAAGATATATGGTTCATACTGATTTACATGTTTTCATTAGAAAATTGCAGGGGAACTAATTTTATTTATTGTTCTATATAATTAAATATTTTATATGTTATAGAATTTTTCAAATTAGTGGTTTTTTTACTAAGTTAAATTTGTCATTAGTAAGTTTATTTAGATATGCACATAAGATTATATTTCCTTCTCTTTACCAAGTTTTTTTTAAATAAATTTATTTATTTATTTTAACTGGAGTGTTTTTATTTCAGTTTTGATCTATAGTCTATTTTTATTCAAGTTTCTGATGAGAAATACAGTCATATACATCTATAACTTGATTTAAAGGAAGGGAATTGTGGATTATAGGTAGACAGTCTTAAATAATGGAATTCAGAGAACACATCAAATTTCTGATAGCATTACTATTAAAGGCATCTTAGTAATAATAGTCACTATTATTATTATTATCAGACATAGTACAAATCGAATTAAAACATTTTCTTTTTTAAACAGGCAAGAAATAACCATCAAAACATATGATAATCCCATACCAAGTAAGAATTAATATTATATTTGAAAATAATTTTAGGGAAAATGACTAGTCTCTTCCATTCAATGTGATAAAGCATAAAAAACCCTGAGATTTTGTTAAAATCTAAGAGAAGCATGAATATTGGTGTGTGTGTGTGTGTGTGTGTGTGTGTGTGTTTAAACTATTTCTATAGTCAGAAAGAAAAAAGTTGACAGTTCATGTGTTGCACAGCTAAAGCTTTAGGAAATTTCTTAATATATTGAGTTGAAATCTACCTGCACTGCTACAAATTTATCCATTGATTCTAGTTATTCCCTTAGGAAACAAAGAAGTCTCTGACATTGTAATTAAGAGCATGAACTCTGGAGCCAAATTATCTGTACTTGAATCTTAACACTTATGCTAAATTTATGATTTGGGGGCAAGTAATTTAACCACTCTAGGTGCTTTATTTTTCTACATCTGTAAAATGGAGTCAATATAAATTATATTAACTAATTCAAAGTTTTGCAATGACTAAGAGTTGATATATATAAACTACTTAAAACACAGTCCAGCATATAGCAAGTGTTATATATGTTTTAGCAGTTGCAGCTATCATATTACTACTATTACTACTCTTCTTCTACTCTTTTATGTAACAACTCTAAATATTTGAGTATAATGATCACATCTCTTGTTAATCTCCAGAAGAACTATCTAAACTATCCCACTTTTCTTCTTTTGATAGCTTCCAGATAGCTTGATCCTCCTGATCACTCTATTCTGGGTACCCTTAAATGTGTGCATGCCCTTTCTTTTTTTTTTTTTTCAATTAATTTTATTTTTTTTAATTTTAATTGGAGGCTAATTACTTTACAATATTGTATTGGTTTTGTCATACATTGGAATTAATCTCCCATGGGTGTACATATGTCCCCCATCGTGAACCCCCTCCCACCTGCCTCCCCATCCCATCCCTCTGGGTCATCCCAGTGCACCAGCCCTGAGCACCCTGTATCATGCATCAAACCTGGACTGGTGATTCATTATACATATGATGATATAAATGTTTCAATGCCATAAAGGTGTCAGAAATGAATGAAGCATTTGGGTCTGTGGCCCTAATTTTTATGGCTTGGGATGTCATTGAGGTTAGATGAGGAGAAACATAAACACTTAATCAATTGAGATATTTAACTGATGCTCTGTTAATAGCTTTTATGCTATTGTGCTATTAATAGATATTGTGGGGACTATAGAGGAAGTCATATGCTCTGCAATTTAAACAAAATGAAATGAAGGTAGTGGAGGTGATGGAGATGTATGGAAGGAAACAGTTAATTTTTATTTTCCATTCCTACTGTTTGATTATATAACTGTAACTATTATTTTCATTATTTTTTTAAAAATTGGAGGATAACTGATATACAATGTTGTCTTAGTTTCTACTGCACAGTAATATGAATCAGCTATAAATATACATATCAGTACAGTTCAGTCATTCAGTCGTGTCCGACCCCTTGAAACCCCATGAACTGCAGCACTCCAGGCCTCCCTGTCCATCACCAACCCCTGGACTTCACCCAAACTCGTGTCCATCGAGTCGGTGATGCCATCCAGCCATCTCATCCTCTGTTGTCCCCTTCTCCTCCTGCCCCCAATCCCTCCCAGCATCAGAGTCTTTTCCAATGAGTCAACTCTTCGTATGAGGTGGCCAAAGTACTGGAGTTTCAGCTTTAGCATCATTCCTTCCAAAGAACAGCCAGGACTGATCTCCTTTAGAATGGACTGGTTGGATATCCTTGCCGTCCAAGAGACTTTCAAGAATCTTATCTAACACCACAGTACCAAAGCATCAATTCTCAGGCACTCAGCGTTCTTCACAGTCCAACTATCACATCCATAATGATCACTGGAAAAACCATAGCCTTGACTAGACGGACCTTAGTCAGCAAAGAAATGTCTCTGCTTTTGAATATGCTATCTAGGTTGGTCATAACTTTCTTTCCAAGGAGTAAGTGTCTTTTAAATTCATGGCTGCCATCACCATCTGCAGTGTTTTTGGAGCCCCAAAAAATAAAGTCTGCCACTCTTTCCACTGTTTCCCCATATATTTCCCATGAAGTGATGGGACCAGATGCCATGATCTTGGTTTTCTGAATGTTGAGCTTTAAGCCAACTTTCTCACTCTCCTCTTTCACTTTCATCAAGAGGCTTTTTAGCTCCTCTTCACTTTCTGCCCTGAGGGTGGTGTCATCTGCATATCTGAGGTTATTGATATTTCTCCTGGCAACCTTGATTCCAGCTTATGCTTCTACCAGCCCAGCGTTTCTCATAATGTACACTGCATATAAGTAAAATAAGCAGGGTGACAATATACAGCCTTGATGTACTCCTTTTCCCATTTGAAATCAGTCTGTTGTTCCATGTCCAGTTCTAACTGTTGCTTCCTGGTCTGCATGTAGGTTTCTCAAGGAACAGGTCAGGTGGTCTGGTATTCCAATCTCTTGAATTTGCCACAGTTTATTGTGATCCACACAGTCAAAGGCTTTGGCATAGTCAATAAAGCAGAAATAGAGGTTTTTTCTGGAACTTTCTTGCTTTTCCATGATCCAGCGAATGTTGGCAATTTGATCTCTGGTTCCTCTGCCTTTTCTAAAACCAGCTTGAACATCTGGAAGTTCATGGTTCACGTATTGCTGAAGCCTGGCTTGGATAATTTTGAGCATTACTTTGCTAGTGTGTGAGATGTGTGCAATTGTGTGGAGGTTGAGCATTCTTTGGCATTGCCTTCCTTTTGGAATTAAAACTGACCTCTTCCTGTCCTGTGGCCACTGCTGAGTTTTCCAAATTTGCTGGCATATTGAGTGCAGCACTTTCGCAGCAGCATCTTCCAGGATTTGAATGATCTCAACTGGAATTCCATCACCGCCACTAGCTTTGTTCGTAGTGATACTTTCTAAGGCCCACTTGACTTCACATTCCAGGATGTCTGGTTCTAGGTGAGTGATCACTCCTTCGTGATTATCTTGGTCATGAAGATCTTTTTTGTACAGTTCTTCTGTGTATTATTGCCCCTCTTCTTTATAGCTTCTGCTTCTGTTAGGCCCATGCCATTTCTGTCCTTTATCAAACCCACCATTGCATGAAATGTCCCCTTGATAGCTCAGATTTTCTTGACGAGATCTCTAGTCTTGCTCATTATGTTGTTTTCCTCAATTTCTTTGCATTGATCTCTGAGGAAAGCTTTCTTATCTCTCCTTGGTGTTCTTTGGAACTCTGCATTCTGATGCTTATATCTTTCCTTTTCTCGTTTGCTTTTCACCTCTCGTCTTTTCACAGCTATTTGTTAGGCCTCCCCAGACAGCTGTTTTGCTTTTTTGCATTTCTTTTCCATGGGGAAGGTCTTGATCCCTGTCTCTTGCACAATGTCACAAACATCCGTCCATAGTACATCAGGCACTCTATCAGATCTAGGCCCTTAAATCTCTTTTTCACTTCCACTGTATAATCATAAGTATTTGATTTAGGTCATACCTGAATGGTCTAGTGGTTTTCCCTACTTTCTTCAATTTAACTCTGAATTAGGCAATAAGGCGTTCATGATCAAAGCCACAGTCAGCTCCTGGTCTTGTTTTTGCTGACTGTATAGAACTTCTCCATCTTTGGCTGCAAAGAATATAATCAATCTGATTTTGGTATTGGTCATCTGGTGATGTCCATGTGTAGAGTCTTCTCTTGTGTTGTTGGAAGGTGTTTGCTATGATCAGTGTGTTTTCTTGGCAAAACTCTATTAGACTTTGCCATGCTTCATTCCATATTCCAAGGCCAAATTTGTCTGTTACCCCTGGTGTTTCTTGACTTCCTACTTTTGCATTCCAGTCCCCTATAATGAAAAGGACATCTTTTGGGGGTGTTAGTTCTAAAAGGTCTTGTAGGTCTTCATAAAACCATTCAACTTCAGCTTCTTCAACATTACTGGTTGGGGCATAGACTTGGATTACTGTGATATTGAATGGTTTGCCTTGGAAACGAACAGAGATCAATCTGTCGTTTTTGAGATTGCATCCAAGTACTGCATTTCGGACTCTTTTGTTGAACATGATGGCTACTCCTTTTCTTCTAAGAGATTCCTGCCCACAGTAGTAGATATAATGGTCATCTGAGTTAAATTCATCCATTCCAATCCACTTTAGTTCTCTGATTCCTAGAATATCAATTTTCACTCTTGCCATTTCTTGTTTGACCACTTCCAATTTGCCTTGATTCCTGGACCTAACATTCCAGGTTCCTATGCAATATTGCTCTTTACAGCATCGAACTTGCTTCTATCACCAGTCCCACCCACAACTGGGTATTGCTTTTGCTTTGGCTTCATCCCTTCATTCTTTCTGGAGTTATTTCTCCACTGATCTCCAGTAGCATATTGGGCATCTACCGACCTGGGGGGTTCCTCTTTCAGTATCCTATCATTTTTCCTTTTCATACTGTTCATGGGGTTCTCAAGGCCAGAATACTGAAGTGGTTTACCATTCCCTTCTCCAGTGGACCACATTCTGTCCGACCTCTCCACCACTACCTGCCTGTCTTGGGTGGTCTCACATGGCATGGCTTAGTTTTATAAAGTTAGACAAGCCTGTGGTCCATGTGGTCAGATTGGCTAGTTTTCTGTGATTCTGGTTTCATTGTGTCTGCCCTCTGATGCCCTCTCACCATACCTACAATCTTATTTGGGTTTCTCTTACCTTGGACGTGGGGTATCTCTTCATGGATGCTCCAGCAAAAGCCACTGCTCCTTACCTTGTACGAGGGGTATCTCTTCATTGCCTCCCCTCCTCACCTTGGACGTGAAGTAGCTCCTCTCAGCCCTGCATATATCCCCCCCATTGAGCCTCCCTCTCACTCCCCTATCCCACCCATTCTGTAATCACAGAGCACCGAGCTGAGCTCTCTGTGTTATACAGCTTCTTCCCATTAGCTATCTATTTTATACATGGTAGTGCATGTGTTGGTTTAATCTAGAAAATAAAATTACAAATATCATTTTAAACACAATTTGGTTCTAAATGGACTAATCAATTTTTATTTTTCCTTAACTGGCATGCAAATAAACTACAAACTCGGGGGGGGGGGCTATATTTTGAGTTATAATTTAGTTTAAACTATATTCCTTGCTCAGGAATTTTTTTTCATAACTGATGAAAGTCTGGCTGCAAAATTGTTTCTTATCCTCTCTCATTTCAGTCGGTGAATCAAGCAAAAAATTATGGAATCAACAATATTTCACTATAACATTTCCCAAATCATCCAAGCCAGGTGGAAAAAAGAGATTAAGACCTTCAGAAATACAAATCACAGTTCCTGTGAGTATTGACAAGATCATTTTTAACTAAATATAATATATTACAATACATACATACAAATAAAATACATAATTTGAATTTTGATATCTTTAGGAGGCAGATATTTTAGGTGTATAATTCCCTGTATAGCAGATTGTCCCCAACTGTTTCTGACTGAACTTTTATTTATACATGTTCCTCCATTTAAAAGGCATTTTAAAGCTTATAGGCTAGGTAAGCTGGAGAATCCAATACTGAAACTGGTGGGATCTCTCAGGCAATGTTTACCAGCTGCAAAAACATATAAAATTTGAGCCTTAGAATAGGAGCCAATCTTGAGGTTTCAGGGCCTTTACATTTTCTTTAATCTAGCATTCAAATACTAGATACTTGGAGATTCCAGTTTTCTATTGCTTTTATAAAATGGAGTTATTCTTACAACTAACCAAAAGAAAAGTTAGCTTACAGAGGTCACCTTTAGTGATAGCAAAATATGTTTTAAAAGCATCTCCCAAAGCAGAGCTGTAGTCAATGCATTTATTCAAGGGTCATTTATTTACACCTATAGAGAACCAAGTTTCATGCTTCTCTTCATGGGCTTCCTTTCATTCCATATAACAATGGAAGAAATATAAGAAGTAAATGTAAAATTAGTCTATGTGGTCACTGTGGCAACCAGCCTTGACAAATGTTTGGACAGAAATAAAAAACTAATAATTATAATATGCTACTGCTACACAAATTAATGAGAATAAGACACTTGTTTTATTTTATGTATTTGTTTTCAGTAGTGCTTCACAGAAGAGATCTTAGGCTCTAAATTTGGTTAAAAAAAATTGAAAGTATATGTAGAAATCAGGCTAACCCTGAAGCCTACAGAATTGTAAACTATTGTAAGAATTATCATGGCACACTTCAAGATTATCAGTTTATTTTTTTAATCTATTTTGGGGCAGAAGGATACATGAAATATTTCAAAATATCTCTCCCATGTAGGAGTTCTAGAGGAATTTATTATCTATTGTGAAGCCAGGTCCTGAAGTGTCATGAATCATTGTGGACCCCCTCTTATCTTAATATGAATCACTGAAGATATTCTGAGGTTCTTCTTAAATTTGTTTTATTTCCAAAGTGGAGTTTTCTCACACACACATACAAACACACACAGAGTGTTGGAAAAGAAACAGCCACAATCTAAATGTCATCGAAAAGCTAGACTATTTGTTTCAATATAAAAAAGATATAACTCATTAAAAAACATCATTATTCTAACAATTTTTTTCAGAGACATGATAAAAGAAATTTAGATGAACTTCAGAAGCCAGCTCATATATGGATAAGGCATTCTTTAAGGAAGAAATTTCAAAGTCCATCTATTAATTTAACCGTCATGAGACAGGCCTCATTCAGACATCCTTATACTCATATAAGCCATTCTAAAAAGGCAGAATCTAAAAAGTACAAAGATGGCAAAAAAGGAACAGCTTTGAAGAAAATTTCCAAGAAAGATACAGGCCCACATGAAATAGATGAGAAACTTGAAATAGGAAATAAAGCAGAAAAAACTCCATCTAAATCATCACATGGAAGTCAACTATCTAAGGAGTCAAAGTCCAAATCAGAAACAAGCCCAGAATCCAAAGATTCTATACCAGTTTCAATAAAGCATCAAAAAAAAGAAAAGATATATTCAAAAGATTCCAAGGAGATGGATTTTGAATCCATAAATACAAAGAAGTACTCTAAGAGCTCAAAGAATAATTCTGATGCCATATCAGAGACTTGCTCAAAAAATAGTTCAAATGTGGGCTTAATGGTACATTTAGGGAAGTCGGATGCTGAGACCATGGAATTTGATATGTGGTTAAAGAATTATTCACAGAATAATTCAAAGAAGCCAACAAAGAAGGATGCAAAAAAAGATGCAAAAGGGAAGGGCTCTGATGCTGAATCTGCAGATTCAAAAGATGCAAAGAAAGATGCAAAGAAAGATAAGAAGGGTGCAACAAAAGACACCAAGAAAGATGCAAAGAAGGATACAGAATCTACTGATGCAGAATCTGGAGACTCAAAGGATGCAAAGAAAGGCAAGAAAGAGTCAAAGAAAGATAAGAAAATGGATGCCAAGAAGGATGCTGCATCCGATGTAGAATCTGGAGACTCAAAGGATGCAAAGAAGGATTTGAAAAAGGGCAAGAAAGATTCAAAGAAAGATAAGAAAAAGGATTCCAAGAAAGATGCAGAGTCTACTGATGCAGAATCTGGAGACTCAAAGGATGCAAAGAAAGATTCAAAAAAGGGCAAGAAAGATTCAAAGAAAGATAAGAAAAAGGATTCCAAGAAAGATGCAGAGTCTACTGATGCAGAATCTGGAGACTCAAAGGATGCAAAGAAAGATTCAAAAAAGGGCAAGAAAGATGATAAAAAAAAGGATGCCAAGAAAGATGCAGAGTCTACTGATGCAGAATCTGGAGACTCAAAGGATGCCAAGAAAGATTCGAAAAAGGACAAGAAAGATGATAAAAAGGACAAGAAAGATGATAAAAAGGATGCCAAGAAGGATGTTGTGTCTACTGATGCTGATTCTGAATCTGAAGGGGATGCAAAAAAGAGTGAAAAAGATTCAAAGAAAGATAAGAAAGATTTAAAGAAAGATGACAAAAAGAAGTCTACAATGAAGTCTGGAGAGTCTACTGAAACTGAGTCTGATTGGGAGTCAAAGAAGGTTAAGCGAGATTCAAAGAAAGACGCCAAGAAGAGTGCAAAGGATACAGAGTCTAGTGGTGCTGAATCTGATGTGTCTTCCAAAAGATACCTAAAGAAGACTGAAATGTTCA
The DNA here is from genome assembly GCF_016772045.2 of Ovis aries. Taxonomy (NCBI): domain Eukaryota; kingdom Metazoa; phylum Chordata; class Mammalia; order Artiodactyla; family Bovidae; genus Ovis; species Ovis aries. Next base: position 74,786,935 of record NC_056080.1, read on the forward strand.
AAAGTTCAGATGCTGAGTCTGAAGAGTCTCTATTTAAACCTGGGCCTAAAAAGAGAGTTGATGAATCAGATGCCACATCTACAGATTCAAAGAAGGATGCAGTGGAACCAAAAAGAGGAATCAAAATGTCATCTCGGAGGACTACATTCAAAGAAAAAGGAAAAAAAATAGGTACAGGTAGAGTTCCTCCGTCAAGAGAAAGACCACCACTACCTCCTTGTGAGCCTATACTGCCATCACCTAGAGTCAAACATCTCTGTCGGTGCCAGATGCCTCCTCCACCTCTAAAGCCAAGATATGCTCCTTTGGTATGTTTGCTCCTGTTTTATTTTTAGAGAAAATTGGATTAAAAATGAAAGATATATTTTAAATTTTGAATTCATATTTTCTCTGAAGATTAGTTCTCTTTTACTGGAATATTGACAAGTTTGAGACTCACAGATGAGAAAAGATAGAGTACTTCCCCAGGACTCAAAAGAGTTACAAAACAAATGTCAAAAAGTTAAGAATAGTATTTAGATTGGAGCAGAGAGAACTGGCTTGGGATTTAAGAAACTATTCATGATTATTTGTAAAATAATTTGAAAAATAATCATTCATAATTATTTGTAAAAAGGATCATATTACAAATGTGGTAACTGTCCTACACTTATGAAAGAAAAAAAAGGAAAATGGCTAAAATTTTCAAGGGGCATATTTTAGTTGGATATAAAGACATTTCCTAGGAAGTTGCTGAATATGGTAAAAAAAAACTCAACCAAATTCAGACACAGCAAGATGGAAACATAACATACTAGGATTCAGATATGCAAAAAAGTATATTTAATTATTTAATTTTTAACAGTATCTTTATGAGGTGTCACTAGTACTGATAATCGAGGGAGCGGGGAGTATTTTCAAGGTTGATCCAATCTCTTTGGATCTGTAAATTTAAAGTTTTCTATTTTTCTCCTACAGAGGATCTCCCTTTCAATACCCCTTCCTTTAAAACATGGCTGTAAAGGGAAGCTTAGTTAAACATCTCACTTGTTGGCTCGCTGATCTTTGGTTGAGGTGTGATTCATTTGCATGGTTTCTGGGCATCAGTTTGTATTTCCTCTGCTTTCCCACAGTGTTAATTGACTATTCTCAGCACGGTAGGTTTCATGTTCTCTGTCCTGCTAAATTCAGAACATCTGTAGATATGGCTGGGATTGGACCTTATATTTAATTAATTTTCCCCCACCCTTTCTTCCTCGTCCTCTCTGTCTCCCCATTCTTGTTCTTATCTCTCAAAAGGCTTCCATTTCCTTTTCTGAATGGTGGGAATCTCACTTTACATTGTATTCCAAGTTTTTCTCTACCCTCGGTTTATTTATAATAAAGCTTTATGTATTGATTTCCATTTGCTCTTCATATATTTTACATTTGTGGGAGAGATTAATTAATCCTTATTATCTCTTTCAAAAAGGCTGATTTTAAGTCCATTTTTCTCCTGGCAGACTCAAAATGTCAGCTTTGTGACAAAGCTGGTTAATGACCTCATTGTTTAGGGCTCAGTCTAAGTCAACGGGCAGATAACCAGTAAAGCAAAAAAATTTGTAAGAAATTAAAATATATTGGTGGATAATTTTAAGGTAATTGAGAAGAAGAGACCCTCCAAAAGCTGAACTCTCTTCCAAAAGCAGTTTTTGTGAAAAAATATGTAAAATACAAGAAATACTACAAAATCCTTGAATCTGAGGATTAATTTTAGTTGTAAAAAAAAAAAAAAAAAACTTCCAGGATATGTTCTGGCCTTGCATATATGCATACTATCACTGTAATAAGCTTAAATTTGTATAGCTACCATCTAATCAGGCTCTTCCATCCCTACGATTTTATTAAAAGTGTTCTTTTCAAGATTACCAAATATCTTCTTGTAGCCACACATATTGAGCTCTCTTCTCTCCTCATGTTATTCTATAATCCAGCATCATGTAAACCAACCTCTTCTTTCAAAACACACTTACTTAACTTGACTCTATCCTATCCTGTTCTTTCTACTTACTGGTAGCTTTTCACCACCTTCATTATGTCTTACTCTTCTTCACCTTTAATGTTAGAATGATCTAAGACTTGGTCCTGGACCTTCTCTCTAAAATTCTCCTTTGGTGAGTTCATCCAATTCAATAGTTTTAAATGTCATTTATGTATTGATTACTCCTAAAGTAACATAGCCAACTTTGGTCTTTCCAATGAGTTACAAATTCTAAACACCTACTTGGAATTTTCAGTGTAGAGTCTACTGGACATCTCAAATTTAACATATATAAACAACACTCTTAACCCATTTCAAAACCTAGTCCTTTCCAGTATTCTCCATCTTAGTAAATGGCACTGCCATCCACCCATTTAATCTTTTAAAATCTGGATATCATCTATGATTCTGCTCTTTTCCTCATCCCCCATATGAGATCAATCACTAAAACTTGTCTACCTTACCTCCAAAATATATTCTGAATCAGTCCACTTCTTCTATGTCAACTACTACTATCTAAATGGTCCCAAAACTCATCATAATCTTTGCTGAAGTACTGGAAGAGTCTTGCTGCCTCTATTGTCCACTGCTTAAAAAACTAACGGTTACCCATTGCATTCATAATAAACTCAGGCTTCTTACCCTGGCTTTCAATGCTTACATTATCCAGCCTCTATTTTCTACCCTCATCTTGAACCAGTTACCCATTTTATTTTTTGACCAACCCAAACTACTATTATTTTTGCTTCTCGTATACATTAAGATTGCTCTCTTGCCAAGTTTTTGCATATAGTGTTCCCTCCGCTTGGAATTCTCCCCAGTTTTTGCATGACTAGTCCTTCTCATCATTTGGTTTTTCAACTTAAATATTACTTTTTTGGATAAGCCTTCCCTGATTTACTATATCTTATGTTATCCCCTCCCACAACTGTCCAGTTACTCTTCTAACTCAGAATCCTACTTTATTTTTCTTCATAGAATATTATTGTTGTTGTTGTTGCTGTTGTTTAGTTGCTACATCATGTCTGACTCTTTGTGCAAACCTATGGGCTATAGTCTGCCAAATTCCTCTGCCCATTGGACTTCCCAGGCAAGAATACTGGAATGGCTTGCCATTTCCTTTTCCAAGGGGTCTTCTCCACCCAGAGACCAAACCCACATTTACATCAGCAGGTGGATTCTTTACCACTGAGCCACCAGGGAAGCCCCTTCATAGAATGTATCTTAATATAAAATGTATGTTTATTCATGTTTGCTAATTATATTAACCATTAGAATTTAGGCTCCATGCAACAGTGAACCTGACCTTTATTATTCTTTATTTCTGTATCCACAGTTCAAAAAGTGTCACCTAGCCTATATTTCATTGGTTAAGAATTTGATATCTCTAAAAGAGCTGCAAATCATATCATATCTGACATCCATTTTCCTAAGTATTTCTTTTCTAGCAATATAAGACTAAAATGAACAAATAAGACATTTTAGAAGGAAAGAAGTCACAATAGTGAAAGTTACATTCTAAATTGATATCTGAATAGAAAAGATATATAACCTCACTTTTGTGTGGGAAATTAATGATCAGACTGTGTTAATGCATCTTAAGTCTTAAGTCTTAAGTTAATGCATCTTAAGTCTTTTTTTGTGGGCTTGAAAAACCATGTCCTTACTCCTCCAATCAGAGTCCTTCTGATTCTTACAGCAGCACATAAATAAGGCTAGTACCTTGTTTCAGGGTCAGCATTATTCCTGGATTAAAATAATTCACAATGAAATTATGCTTGTGAAGATTGACTTGCTCCTCAAGTTTGAATGAAGAATTATTTTTGTTCCATTTAATGTAGGTAGAAAACTAAGTTTAGAGTGTTTGTTTTCCATTCTAATTTTTCTATTTTTATTTAGATATAATTGGTATACTCTGGCATTTTAGTTTCAGGTCTACAACATAAGATTTGATATTTTTATATATTTAGAAATAATCATGACAATAGTATATGCAACTCTATCACTGTGCATAGCTACAAACTATTTTTATGTGATGAAAATTTTTTAAAAGCACTCTATTAACATTGTCAAACATAGGTACAGTATTATTAATTGTAGTTGCCCTTCTGTGCATTGTATTTCCATGACATTTGTTTATAAGTGGAAGTTTGTACTTGTTAACTCTTTTTAACCATTTTGTCCACCACCGACACTCCCCACATCTGACAACAACCAATCTGTTCTCCGTAATTTAGTATTTTGTTTTTCTTTCTAAATTTTCTGTATATGATATCACACAATATTTTATTTTTTTAAATTTTTACTGAGGTATAGTTAATTTACAATGTTGTTGGTTTCTGGTGTACAGCAAACAAAATCACTTATACATGTCCATCAGATCAGCTCAGTTGCTTAGTCGTGTCCGACTCTTTGTGACCCCAGTCCATGGGGTCTTTGTCCATCACCCACACCCAGAGCTTGCTCAAACTCATGTCCACCGAGTTGGTGATGTCTAACAACCATCTAATCCTCGGTCATCCCCTTCTCCTCCTGCCTTCTATCTATCCCAGCATCAGGTCTTTTCTAATGAGTCAGTTCTTCACATCAGGTGGGCAAAATATTGGAGCTTCAACTTCAACATCTTTTCTTCTGATGAATATTCAGGACTGATTTCCTTTAGGAAAACTGATTTGATCTCCTTGCAGACCAAGGAATACTCAAGAGTCTTCTCCTATACCACAGTGCAAAAGCATCACTTTTTTAGTGCTCAGCTTTCTTTACAGTCCAACTCTCACATAGATACATGACTACTGGAAAAACCATAGCTTTGACTATATAGACCTTTGTTGGCAAAGTAGTGTCTCTGCTTTTTAATATGATATCTAGTGTGGTCATAGCTTTTCTTCCAAGGTGCAAAGGTCTTTTAGTTTCATGCTGAAGTCACCATCTTCAGTGATTTTGGAGCCAAAGAAAATAAAGTCTGTCACTGTTTCCATTGTTTCCCCATCTATTTGTCATGAACTGATGGGACCTGATGCAATGATCTTCCTTATTTGAATGTTGACTTTTAAGTCAGCTTTATTTCTTTTAATTTTTATTTTTACTTTATTTTACTTTACAATACTGTATTAGTTTTGCCATACATTGACATGAATCCACCACAGGTGTACATGAGTTCCCAATCCTGAACCCCCCTCCCCCCTCCCACCCCATATCATCTCTCTGGATCATCCCTGTGCACCAGCCCCAAGCATCCTGTATCTTGTACCAAACATAGACTGGTGATTCGTTTCTTACATGATAGTATACATGTTTCAGTGCCATTCTCCCAAATCATCCCACCCTCTCCCTCTCCCTCAGAGTCCAATCGTCTGTTCTATACATCTGTGTCTCTTTTGCTGTCTCACATACAGGGTTATCATTACCATCTTTCTAAAGTCCATATACATGTGTTAGTATACTGTATTGGTGTTTTTCTTTCTGGCTTACTTCACAGTTTCATCCATCTCATTAGAACGGATTCAAATGTATTCTTTTCAATGGCTGAGTAATACTCCATTGTGTATATGTACCACAGCTTTCTTATCCATTCATCTGCTGATGGACATCTACGTTGTTTCCATGTCCTGGCTATTATAAACAGTGCTGCGATGAACATTGGTGTTCATGTCACTCTCTCAATTTCATCAAGAGGCTCTTTAGTTCCTCCTGACTTTGTACCATAAGTGTGGTGTCATCTGCATATCTGAGGTTATTGATATTTCCCCTGGCAATCTTGATTCCAGCCTGTGCTTCATGCAGCTGACATTTCGCATGGTGTACTCTGCTTATGAGTTAAATAAGCAGGGTAACAATATACAGTCTTGTCATGCTCCTTTCTCAATTTGGAACCAGTCCATTGTTCTATCAGAGAAGGCAATGGCACCCCACTCCAGTACTCTTGCCTGGAAAATCCCATGGACAGAGGAGCCTGGTAGGCTGCAGTCCATGGGGTCGCTAAGAGTTGGGCATCATGACTGAGCGACTTCACTTTCACTTTTCACTGTCATGCATTGGAGAAGGAAATAGCAACCCACTCCAGTGTTCTTGCCTGGAGAATCCCAGGGATAGGGGAGCCTGGTGGGCTGCCGTCTATGGGGTCGCACAGAGTCAGACACGACTGAAGTGACTTAGCAGCAGCCATTGTTCTATGTCCAGTTCTGACTGTTGCTTCTTGACTTGCATACAGACTTCTCAGGAGGCAGGTAAGGTGGTCTCACATTCCCACATCATTAAGAAATTTCCCAGTTTATTGTGACCTACACAGTCGAAGGTTTTAGTGTAGTCAGTGAAGCAGAGTAGATGTTTTTCTGGAATTCTCTTGCTTTTTCTATGATCCATCAGATGTTGGCAATGTGATCTCTGGTTCCTTTGCCTTTTCTTAATCCAGCTTGTATATCTGGAAGTTATTGGTTCACATACTGTTGAATTTACATAATGTTGCATAATTTTGAGCATTACTTCGCTAATGTGTGAGATGAGTGCAATTGTGTGGTTGTTTGAACATTCTTTAGCATTGCTTTTCTTTGGGATTGGAATGAAAACTGACCTTTTCTAGTCCTGTGGCCACTGCTGAGTTTTCCAAATTTGCTGGCATATTCAGTGTAGCACTTTAACAGCAACATGTTTTAGGATTTGAAATAGCTCAACTGGAATTCCATCACCTCCACTAGTTTTGTTCGTACTGTTGCTTCATAAGGCCCACTTGACTTCACATTCCAGGATGTCTGGCTCTAAGTGAGTGATCACACCATCATGGTTACCTAGGTCATGAAGATTTTTTGTATAGTTCTTCTGTGTATTTTCTCACCTCTTCTTAATATGTTCTACTTCTGTTAGGTCCATGCCATTTCTGTCCTGTATTGTGCCCATCTTTGTATGAAATATTTTCTTGTTATCTCTAAGGATACAGGGTATACATGTACATATATTCACTTTTTTATAGATTCCTTTCCCGTATAGATTATGACAGAGTATTGAATTCCCTGGCCTGAAGGATAAGTCCTTATTAGGCATTTGTATTATGTCTAGTAGTGTGTATATGTCAATCCTAATCTCCCAATGTATCCCTCCCTTCCTATTATCCCTCTAGTAGACATAAATGTATTTTCTACATCTGTGACTCTATTTCTGTTTGGGAAATAGCTTCATTTGTACCTCTTTTTTTTTTTTTAGACTGTACATATAAGTGATAACATATATTTGTCCTTCTCTTTCTCTCTTGATTCACTCACTATGACAATCTATAAGTCAATCTATGTTGCTGCAAATGGTGGTATTTTGTTCTTTTTAATAGTTTGGTAATATTTCATTGTATATATGTACCACATTTTTAACAATTTATTTTTAATTTTAGGATGATTGCCTTACAATGTTGTGTTGGTTTCTGCCACACATCAATATGAATCATCCATAGGTACACATATTTTCCCTCCCTCTTTAATCTTCCACCCTCCCCCCACCTCATCCCACACCTCTAGCTTGTGACAGAGCACTGGGTTGAGCTCCCTCTGTCATATAGCAAATGCTCACTGGATATTTATATATGGTAATGCATATGTTTCCAAGCTACTCTCTCAGTTTGTCTCACCCTCTCCTTCCCCCACTGTGTCCACAAGTCTATTCTCTGTTTACATCTCTAACCCTGCCCTAAATACAGCTTCATTAGTACCATTTTTCTAGATTCCACATATATGCATTTTTATGTGATATCTGCTTTTCTCTTTCAGACTTACTTCACTCTTTATAACAGGCTCTAGGTTCATCCATCTCACTAGAACTGACACAAATGTGTTCCTTTATATGGCTGAATAATATTCCACTGTATATATGTACCATAACTTCTTCATCTTATCATCTGCCAATGGGTATCTATTTTGCTTCCATGTCCTGGCTATTGTAAATAGTGTTTCAGTGAATATTGAGATACATGTGCCTTTTAAAGTTGCAATTTTCTCAGGATATATGCCCAGTAGTGGGATTATTGAGTCACATGCTAGTTTTATTCCTAGTTGGTTTTTTTTTGTTTGTTTGTTTGTTTGTTTGTTTGTTTAGTAAATCTCTATACTGATCTCCATAGTGGCTGCATCAATTTACATTCCCACCAACAGGGCAAGAGCATTCCCTTTTTTCCACATTCTCTCTAGCATTTATTATTTGTAAATTTTTTGATGATGGCCACTCGGACCAGTGCAAGGTGATACTTCATTATAGTTTTGATTTGCATTTCTCTAATAACAAGCCATGTTGTGTAGTTTTTCATGTGTTTAATAGCTATCTGTATGTCTTCTTTGGAGAAATGTTTGTTTAGGTATTCTGCCCATTTTTGATTGGGTGGTTTGTTTTACTGATGTTGAGCTGCCTGAGCTGCTTGGATATTTGGAGATTAATCCTTTGTCAGTTGGTTGCAGAGTCAGACACAACTGAGTGGCTTCAATTTTCACTTTCATTTGCAATTGTTTCTCTCATTCTGAGGGTCTTCTTTTCATCTAGTTTATGTTTTTCTTTGCTATGCAAAAGCTTTTAACTTTAACTAGATCCCATTTGCTTATTTTTTGCTATTATCTCCATTACTTTAAGAGGTGAGTCATAGAGGAACTTATTATGATTTATGTCAAAGAGCATTCTGCCTATACTGTCCCCTAAGAGGTTTTTTTTTAAATCTTTTATTTTATTATTTATTTTTTACCTTACAATATTGTATTGGTTTTGCTATACATCAACATGAATCTGCCACGGGTGTACACATGTTCCCAATCCTGAACCCACCTCCCACCTCCCTCCCCATACCATCCCTCTGGGTCATCCCAGTGCACCAGCCCGAAGCATCCTGTATCTTGCATCGAACCTAGACTGACGATTCATTTCTTATATGATATTATAGTTTTAAAGTATCTTATCTTACATTTATGTCTTTAACCCATTTGAGTTTATTTTTGTGTATGATGTTATAGAATTTTCTAATTTTATTCTTTTACATGTAGCTGTCCACTTTTCCCAGAAACACTTATTGGAGATGCTGCCTTTTTTCCATTGTATATCCTTGCCCTCTTTGTCCTATATTAGTTGACCATAGGTGTGTGGGTTTATTTCTATGCTTTTGATCCAGTTTATTGGATGTATATTTCTATTTCAGTGCCAGTACCATACTGTTTTGATGACAGTAGCATTGTAGTGTAGCCTAAAATCAGGGAGTCTCATTCCTCAAAATCTGCTTTTCTTTTGCACAATTCCTTTGGCTATTTGGGGTCTTTTTGTGTTTCCATAAAAATTGTAAGGTTTTTATTTATTTTTATTTTTTTGGTTGTACTTATGGGGAATTTTTCATTGGTAATTTGACAGGGATTGCTTTAAGTAGGATATTCTCTTTGATGATATTGATAATTTCAATCCAAGAACATAGTATATATCATCATCTGTTTGTGTTGTCTTTGATTTCTTTAATCAGCATCTTATAGTTTCTGGACTACAGGTCTTTTGCTTCCTTAGGTAGGTTTATTTCTAGGTATTTCACTATTCTTTTTGATGCAATGGCAAATGTAATTTTTTAATTTAATTTCTTTGTCAGATCTTTAATTGTTAGTGAACAGATATACAAGAAATTTCTGTGTATTTACTTTGTATTATAGCTTTATTAAATTCACTGATGAGCTATACTAGTTATTTTAGGATTTTCTATGTATAGAAATTCAATATCAATATTTGTCTGTGTCTCTTTTCTACCCTATAGGATCATTGTTACTGATTCTAAATTCCATATATATATGCATTGATATACTGTATAAGTGTTTCTCTTTCTGGCTTACTTCATCCTGTATAATAGGCTATAGTTTCATCCACCACATTAGAACTGATACAAAATATTCTGTTTTATAGCTGAGTAATATTCCATTTTGTATATGCACCACAACTTCCTTATCCATCCATCTGATGGATATCTAGGTTGCTTCCATGTCCTAGCTATTATAAAAAGTGCTGCAATGAACGCTGGGGTGCGTGTGTCTCTTTCAGTTCTGGTTTCCTTGGTGTGTATGCCCAGAAGTGAGATTGCTGGGTCACATGGCAGTTCTGTTTCCAGTTTTCTAAGGAATCTCCACACTGTTATCCATAGTGGCTGGATCAGTTTGCAATCCCATCAACAGTGTAAGAGGGTTCACTTTTCTCCATACCCTTTCTAGCATTTATCTTTTATAGACTTTCTCATGGTGGCCATTCTGAACAGCATGAGATGATACCTCATTGTGGTTTTGGTTTGCATTTCTCCAATAATCAGTAATTTTGAGCATCTATTCATGTGTTTGTTTGTTTGTTTTTTGCCATAGGTATGTCTTTTTTGGAGAAATGTCTGTTTAGTTCTTTGGCCCACTTTTTGTTTGGGTTGTTCATTTTTTTGGTATTGGGCTGCCTGAACTCCTTATATATTTTGGAGATTAATTATGTATCAGTTGTTTCATTTGCTATTATTTTCTCCCATCCTGAAGGCTGCCTTTTCACATTGCACAGCTTCCTTCATTGTGCATAAGCTTTTAAGTTTAATAAGGTCCCATCTGTTCATTTTCATTTCCATTATTCTGGGTGGTGGGTCATAGAGGATCTTGCTGTGATTTATGTCAGAGGGTGTTTTGCCTGTTTTCCTTTAGGAGTTTTATAGTTTCTGGTCTTATATTTAGATCTTTAATCCATTTTGAGTTTATTTATGTGTATGGTGTTAGAAAGTGTTCAAGTTTCATTCTTTTACATATGGTGGACCAGTTGTTCCAGCACCACTTGTTAAAGAGATTGATTTTTCTCCATAGTATTTTTTTTTTTTGCTTCCTTTGTCAAATATAAGTTGTCCATAGGTTCATGGATTTATCTCTTGGCTTTCTATTTTGTTCCATTGATCTACGTTTATGTCTTTGCACCAGTACCATACTGTCTTGATGACTGTAGCTGTGTAGTATATTCTGAAGCCTGGAAGGATGATTTCTCCAGTTCCACTCCTCTTTCTCAAATTGCTTTAGCTTTCCATGTTTTTTTGTGTTTCCATAGAAATCGTGGAATTACTTGTTCTAGTTCTTTAAAAAATAACATTGGTAGCTTGATGGAGATTGTGTTGAATTTATAGATTGCATTTGGGAGTATACTAATTTTCACCATATTTACTCTTCCAATCCATGAGCATGGTATATTTCTCCATCTATTTGTGTCATCTTTGAGGTCTTTCATCAGTGTTTTATAGTTTTCTGTATACAAATCTTTTGTTTCCTTATGTACATTTACTCCAAAATATTTTATTCTTTTTGTTGCAATGATGAATAGGATTGTTTCCTTAATTTCTCTTTCCGTTTTTCATCATTAATTTATAGGAATGCAAAAGATTTCTGTGTGTTAATTTTATATCCTGCAAATTTACTATATTCATTGATTAGCTCTAGTAATTTTCTGGTGATATCTTTAGGGTTTTCTATGTAGAGTATCATGTCATCTGCAAACAGTGAGAGTTTACTTCTTTTCCAATCTAGATTATTTTTATTTCTTTTTCTTCTCTTGTTGCTGTGGCTAAGACTTCAAAATTATGTTGAATAGCAGTGGTGAGAGTGGGCACCCGTGTTTTGTTCCCTGTTTTAGAGGAAATGATTTCAATTTTTCGCCATTGAGGATAGTATTTGCTGTAGCTTTGTTGTATAAGGTTTTTATTATGTTGAAGTACGTTCCTTCTATGCCTGCTTTCTGAAGAGTTTCTATCATAAATTGGTATTGAATTTTGTCAAAGGCTTTCTCTGCAACTATTGGGATAATCATTTGGTGTTTATCTTTCAATTTGTTAATGTGGTGTATCACATTGATTGATTTGCAAATATTGAAGAATCCTTGCATCTCTGGGATAAAGCCCACTTGGTCATGATGTATGGTCTTTTTAATATATTTTTGGGTTCTGTTTGCTAGAATTTTGTTGACGATTTTTGCACCTATGTTCATCGGTGATATTGACCTGCAGTTTTCTGTTTTGTTTTGTTTTGTTTTGTTTTTGTGTGTGTGGCATCTTTGCCTAGTTTTGGTATTAGGGTGATGGTAGCTTCATAGAATGAGTTTGGGAGTTGATCTTACTCTGCAATTTTCTGTAAGATTTGAGTAGGATAGGTGTTAGATTTTCTCTAAAATTTTGGTAGAATTCACCTCTGAAGCCATCTGGTCCTGGGCTTTTGTTGGGAGATTTTTGATTACAGTTTCAGTTTCCATGTTTGTGATGGGTCTGTTCAGATTTTCTATTTCTTCCTGATTCAGTTTTGAAATTTGTCCATTTCTTTCAAAATGTCCATTTTATTGGCATATAGTTGCTCACATTAGTCAATTATGTTCCTTCATATTTCTGTTTTGTCTGTTGTGATTTCTTCATTTCTGTGTGTAATTTTATACATTTGATTAGTATCCCTTTTTTCTTGATGAGTTGGCTAACAGCTTGTCTATTGTGTTTATCTTCTCAAGAAAGAAATTTTAGTTTTGTTGTTCTTTGTTATAGTTTCTTTTTTTTCTTTCATTTATTTCTGCTCTGATTTTTATGACTTCTTTCCTCCTACTAACTTTGAGTTCTTTTTCTTCTTGTTTTTCTAGTTGCTTTAGGTGAAAAGTTGGGTTGTTTATTTGATGATTCTCTTGTTTCTTGAAGTAGGCTTGTATTGCTATGAATCTCTGTCTTAGCATTGCTTTTACTGAATTCCATAGGTTTTGTTTGTCATATTTTAATTTTCATTTGTTTCTATGCATATTTTTATTTCTTCCATGATCTGTTAGTTATTTAGATGTGTGTGGTATAGCCTCCATATGTTTGTGATTTTAATATGTTTTTGTTCCCTGTAGTTGACATCTAATCTTAGCACATTTCAATTAGAAAAGATGCTTGAAATGATTTCATTTTTGTTAAATTTACCAAGGCTGATTTATGGCCTAGGATGTGATCTACCCTGGAGAATGTTCCGTGTACACTTGAGAAAATTTGAAATCCATTGTTTTGGGGTGAAATACCATGTAGATATCAATTAGGTCTAACTGGCTCATTGTATCATTTAAAGCTTATGTTACCTTGCTAATTTTCTATTTGGTTGATCTATCCATAGGTGACTGTGCAGTATTGAAGTCCCCCTCTATTATTGTGTTATTGTTAATTCCTCCTTTCATATTTGTTGGGATTTGCCTTATGTATTTGGTGCTCCTATGTTGAATGCATATATATTTATAATTGCTATATTTTCTTCTTGGGTTGATACTTTGGTCATTATGTAGGATCCTCTTTGTCTCTTATCACTGGCTTTATTTCAAAGTCTATTTTATCTGATATGGGTATTCGTACTCCTGCTTTCTTTTGGTCTCCATTTGCATAAAATATCTTTTTCCAGCCCCTCACTTTCAGTCTGCATGTGTCCCTAGGTTTGAGGTGGGTCTGTTTTAGACAGCATATAGAGGGGTTTTGTTTTTGTATCCATTCAGCCAGCCTTTGTCTTTTGGTTAGAGCATTTAACCCATTTACATTTAAGGTAATTATCAATAAGTGTGATCCTGTTACCATTTCCTTTGTTTTGGGCTTGTTTTTATAAGACTCTTCTGTGTTTCTTTCTAGAGAATATCCTTTAGCATTTGTTGAAGAGCTCGTTTGGTGTTCTGAATTCTCTCAGTTTTGCTTGTCTGTACAGCTTTTGATTTCTCCTTCATATCTAAATGAGATCTTAGCTTGGTAGAGTAGTCTTGGTGGAAGGTTTTCCTCTTTCTTCACTTTAAGTATGTCCAACCATTCCCTTCTGGCTTTACCCTTGCTGATTTTAATATTTGTTCTTTGTTTTCAATTTTTGTAAGTTTGATTAATACATGTTTGGGGGTGTTTCACCTTGGGTTTATCCTGTTAGGAGTTGTCTGGGTTCTTGGACTTGGATGACTATTTCCTTCTCCATTTTAGGAAAGTTTCTGACTAGTATCCCCTGAAGTACTTTTTCATGCCCCTTATTTTTCTTTTCTTCTAGGACACCTATGATTTGAATTTTGGGGCATTTAACAATGTCCTTGAGGTATCTGAGATTGTCCTCCTTTCTTTTAATTATTTTTCTTTTCTCCTTTCTGCTTCATTTATTTCTACCATTCTATCTTCCACCTCACTTATCTCCTCTTCTGCCTCAGTCATTCTACTGCTGGTTCCCTCCATAGTGCTTTAATCTCAGCTATTGTATTGTTCAATATTGATTGACTCCTCTGTATTTCTTCTAGGTCTTGTAAACATTTCTTGCATCTTCTCAGTTCTTTTCTGTAGTCTGTTTACCTGTAACTCCATTTTGTTTTCAAGATTTTGGATCATATTTACTATTGTTATTCTGAATTCTTTTTCAGGCAGACTACCTGTCTCCTTATCTTCTGTTTGGTTCAGGGGGTTTTCATCATGTTCCTTCACCTGATGAATATTTCTCTGCCTTTTCACTTTGTTTAGATTGCTGTGTTTGGGGTGCCATTTCTGCAGGCTGGAAGGTCATGATCCCTATTTATTGTGGAGACTGCTCCCTGAAGATGGGGTTGGACCAGTGGTTTGTAAAGGTTTCCTGGTTGGGAGAATTCGTGTCTCTGTTCTGGTTGGTGGAGCTGGATCCACTCTCTGGCTTGCAATGAGGTGTGCAGTAGTGACTTTTGGACAGTCTATGGGCTTGGCATCTCTCTGGGCAGCCCATCTTTTAATGCTCATGGTTGTGTTCCTATTTTCCTGGAGCATTATTGTGCTGTGTCTTGCACTGGAACTTGTTGGCTCTTGGGTGGAGCTTGGTTTCAGTGTAGGTATGGAAACTTTTGGGTGATCTCTTGTCTATTAATGTACCTTGGAGTCGGGAATTCTATGATATTCTAAAGTTTTGGAGTTAAGCCTCCTGCCTCTGGCTTTTGATCCTTCTCCAATAGTAGCCTCAAGACCTCAACATACTTCTTCTATTCAAAATCAGCCAAATTACAAATTGAAGTTAAACAGATAGGAATTGTTGAATTATAGAACTAGGTTTAAAATATACTTTCTTCCTAAAACACATGTTGCTTCATGATAAAATAAGGCACATAAATCCCTTTCTTATTCCAAACGTGTTTCTTCATTTCCAGAATAACGAATTAAACTAGATGAACTATAAATTGTAACTGTAGACAGCACAGGAGGAAGAGCTTGGTATTCCCTACTGGTGGTTTAAATATGTAGGCAATATGTCTGCCTATGATTGGATTAGAATAGAGAGCAGTCAGTCAGTCAGTTCAGTTGCTCAGTTGTGTCTGACTCTTTGTGACCCTTCTATATCTCTACATAATGTATTTATATAGTTTTTTCTCAGTTTTATACATTTTCTGTTGGCTCGCTTCCAAAATGGAAGATTTTATTCATCTTCTCTTTGTCTAATATGAATCTTTATTTTTAGTTCATTTGTTAATTACACTTGTAACTTGAAACATTGTATTTGTAATTGTTTTTCCTAGTGCTCTTAAATTTTTCTCTTCAGTTCTCCTTTCTTGTCCCCTTACTCTAGTTTTTCTATTAAAAACATTCTTTTAGGGATGTCCTGAAATAATCTTTCACCAAACACTATGGCCTTGTATCCATCCTCACTACCTTGTGACTTCTTGCTTTCATTGGAAATGTCTCCACCCTTAACTGTTTTTGAATTTCTACAACTATTGTTTTCTTTTATCCTCCTTAATTACTATGTATCTATATTCATGTTTGTCACTTATTCTTCATTCCATGCCAAACTCAGTGTTTTTCCTATGGTTCATTTTTGGGGTTAACCTTGAAGAAACTGTTATAAGCCATAAAAAATATACTTACTTCCAGCAAGTTAATTTTTCTGCCCCTAATTATCAATACTAGCAACCACTCATTAGTTCAGTTCAGTTCAGTTGCTGAGTCATGGCTGAATCTTTGAAACACCATGCAGTACAGGACTCCAGGCTTCCCTGGAGGTTTCACCAGCTCCCAGAACTTACTTAAACTCATCGAGCTGGTGATGCCATCCAACCATCTCATTCTCTATCATCCCTTTCTCCTCCTGCCTTCAGTCTTTCCTTGCATCAGGGTATTTTCCAGTGACTCAGTTATTCACATCAAGTGGCCAAAGTATTGGAGTTTCAGCTTCAACATCAGTCCTTACAAAGAATATTCAGGACTGATTTCTTTAAGATTGATTGGCTTGATCCCCTTGCAGGCCAAGGGACTCTCAAGAGTCTTCTCCAACACCACAGTTCAAAGGCATCAATTCTTTGGTGCTCAGCTTACTTTATGGTCCAACTCTGACATCCACAATGACTCCTGGAAAACCTATAGCTTTGACTAGATGGGCCATTGTTGGTAAAGCAATGCCTCTGCTTTTTAATATGTTGTCTAGGTTGGTCATAGCTTTTCTTCCAAGGAGTAAGCATCTTTTAATTTAATACTGTAGTCACCATCTCCAGTGATTTTTGAGCCCAGAAAAATAAAGTCATCCACTGTTTCCCTGTCTATTTGCTATGAAGTGATGGGACCGGATGCCATGATCTTCGTTTTCTGAATGTTGAGCTTTAAGCCAACTTTTTCACTCTCCTCTTTCACTTTTATCAAGAGGCTTTTTAGTTCCTCTTCACTTTCTGCCATAAGGGTGGTGTCATCTGCATATCTCAGGTTATTCATATTTCTCCCAGCAATCTTGATTTTAGCTTGTGCTTCATCAGTCCAGCGTTTCTCATGATGTACTCTGCATACAAGTTAAATAAACAGGGTGACAATATACAGCCTTGACATACTCCTTTTCCTATTTGGAACCAGTCTGTTGTTCCATGTCTAGTTCTAACTGTTGCTTCCTGACCTGCATACAGGTTTCTCAAGAGGCAGGTCAGTGGTCTGGTATTCCCATCTCTCTCAGAATTTTCCACAGTCTATTGTGATCCACACAGTCAAAGGTTTTGGCATAGTCAATAAAGCAGAAATAGATGTTTTTCTGGAACTCTCTTACTTTTTTGATGATGCAGTGGATGTTGGCAATTTGAACTCTTCTTCCTCTGCCTTTTCTAAAACCAGCTTGAACATCAGGGAGTTCACGGTTCACTTATTGCTGAAGTCTGGCTTGGAGAATTTTGAGCATTACTTTACTAGCATGTGAGATGAGTGCAATTGTGCAAATATACAGGTATAGTAACAGACAAATTTGGCCTTGGAATACAAAATTAAGCAGGGCAAAGACTAACAGAATTTTGCCATGAGAATGCACTGGTCATAGCAAACACCCTATTCCAAAAACAAGCAACCACTCATAAAGATATGGATTAAATAGATATGCTTTTTTTACATGTTTGAATCTGACTATGTTATGTTTCTATCTTCCACTGTACTTGGAAGCATTCGTCTATTATTATGTCTTAAATTTCACCTTTCTGTGTGCATCTCCAAATCTGTATCCCTAGCCTATTCTTTTATCCATACTCTTGCAGGTTGTCTCCTTTCATTCAACTTCTAAGTTGAAGGAAACGCAAAAACTGGATTTGAGTCTTAACTCCACCACTAAATAGGAATTATTTTGTGCTTTTGTTTAAGTCATCCAGCAAAAAAAAAAAAAAAAAAAAGCCGTGTAAGGAAGGTTCACTGATGAACTTTGAGATGTTGCCAGAGCAATCTCTGGTTTTGTTCAGTTACATCAAAAATTTATATTTAGAATTGTAACTATATTTAGAAAAATTCAGTATTCAGTAGAATCATCCGTCTTCATTTTTTGTTTAATCAGTCAACAAATATTTCTTGAACAAATATTCTGTGTCAAACACTGAACTAAACAAAGCAGATACACAGATACATGTGTATTTCTATTGTAAAACATAAGATTTTCTCCCAGGAAATGAAAATGCCTGCACTTGTACTTTCTTAAAGCTCCCCTTCATGGATCACAACCTTGTTGTGACAAGAGAACTTGCATAACTCAGTGAATCTATAAGCAATGCCATGCAGAGCCACCCAAGATGGACAGGTCAGAGTGAAGAGTTCTGATAAAATGTGGTCCACTTGAGGAAGAAATGGCAAACTACTCTAGTATTCTTTCCACAAGAACCCCATGAAGAGTGTGAAAAGGCAAAAATATATGACACCAGAAGATGAGTCTTCCAAGTCAGAAGACATCCAATATGCTACTGGGGAAGGGTGGAGGGAAATTACAAATAGCTCCAGAATCAATGAAGTGGGTAGCCCAAAGCAGAAATGGTGCTCTTCTGTGACTTTGTTTGATGGTGAAAGGAAAGTCTAGTGATGTAAAGAAAGATATTGCTTAGGAACCTGGGATGTTAGATCCGTGAACCCTGATAAATTGGTGAAGCAGGAAATGGCAAGAGTGAACTTTGCCATCTTAGGAATCAGTGAACTAAAATGGACAGAATCGAGTGAACTTAATTCAGACGACCATTATATCTACTGCTGTGGGAAAGAATCCCTTAGAAGAAATAGAGTACCCCCATAGTCAACAAAATAGTCTGAGATTGCATCCAATGCAATCTCAAAAATGAAAGAATGATCTTGGTTTGTTTCCAAGGCAAGACATTTATTATCATAGTAATACAAGTTGATGCCCCAACCACTAATGCTGAAGAAACTGAAGTTAACTGGTTCTCTGAAGACATACAAGAACTAAACTTCTAGACAAACTTTTAAAACTAACACCCCCCCCCCCAAAAAAAAAAAAGTTGTCCTTTTCTTCACAGGGTATATTAGAATGCAATACTAGGAAGTCAAGCGATATCTGGAGTAACAGGCAAGTTTGGCCTTGGAGTACAGAGTGAAGCAAGGCAAATGTTAACAGTTTTATCAAAAGAACAAACTGGTAATAGGAAACACCCTCTTCCAAAAACACGAGATAATTATACATGGACATCACCAAATGGTCAATACCAGTATCAGACTGATTGTGTTCTTAGCAGCCAAAGATGGAGAAGCTCTATACAGTCACCAAAAACAAGACCAGGAGCTGACTGTGACTCAGATCATGAGCTCATGTTGCAAACTTCAGGCTTAAATTGAAGAAAGTAGGGAAAACCACTAGGCCAATCATGTATGATCTAAGTCAAATCATTTATACAGTGGAGGTAATAATTGATTCAAAGAATTAGATCTGGTAGGTAGAGTGCCTGAGGAACTATGGATGGATGTTCATAGCATTGTATAAGAGACAGTGACCAAAACCATCCCAAAGGTAAAAAAGTTACAAGAAGGCAAAATGGTTGTCTGAGGAGGCTTTACAAATAGTGTGGGAAAAAAATAGAAATGAAAGGCAAAGGAGAAAGGGAAAGATATACCCAACTGACTGTAAATTTCCAGAGTATAGCAAAGAGAGATAAGAAAGGCTTTTAAATAAGTAATGCAAAGAAATAGAGGAAAACAATAAAATAGGATACTAGAAATATCTTCAAGAAACTTGGAAATATCAAGGGAACATTTCATACAAAGATGGGCATGATAAAGGATAGAAACGATATGGACTTAACCAAAGCAGAAGAGATTAAGAAGTGTTGGCAAGAATGCACAGAAGAACTATTAAAAAAATGTATTAATGATGCAAATAACTGTGATGGTGTGGCAACTCACCTAGATCCAGACATCTTTGAGTGTTAAGTCAAGTAGGCCTTAGGAAGCATTTCTTCGAACAAAGCTAGTGGAGGTGATGAATTTCCAGCTGACTTATTTAAAATACAAAAAGAATGTGATTAAAGTGCTGGGCTCAATATGTCAGCAAATTTGGATAACTCATCAGTGGTCACAGGACTTGAAAAGGTCAGTTTTCATTGCAATCCCAAAGAAGGGAAATGTCAAAGAGCATTCAAACTACTGTACAAATGCACTCATTTAACATGCTAGCATGGTTATCCTCAAAATTCTCCAAACCAGGCTTCAATAAGACATGATCAAAGAACTTCCAGATGTTCAAGCTTGGTTTAGAAAAGACAGAAGAATTGGAGATCAAATTGCTAACATTCAATGGATCATTGAGAAAGCAAGAGAGTTCCAGAAAAAACATCTACTTCTGCTTCATTGACCATGCTAAAGACTTCGACTGTGTGGATCATTACAAACTATGGAAAATTCTTAAAGAGATGGGAATATCAGACCACCTTACCTGTCTTCTGAAAAACTTGTATGCAGGTCAAGATGCAACAGAAAAAAATTGAGAAAGGAATACCACAAGGCTGTATATTGTCACCCTACTTTCAAATTCTGAAAGATGGACTCAATATGTCAGCAAATTTGGAAAATTCAACAGTGGCCACAGTACTAGAAAAGATCAGTTTTCATTCCAATCCTAATCCCAAAGAAGGAAAATGCCAAATAATGTTCAAACTACTGTACAATTGCATTCATTTCACATGCTAGCAAGGTTATGCTAAGCATCCTTCAAGCTAGGCTTCAATAAGATATGATCAAAGAACTTCCAGATATAGGGTACATTATGCAAAATATCGCTGGATGAGTTGCAAGCTGGAATCAAGATTACCAGCAGAAATATCAACAACCTCAGATACACAGACAGTAAAGCATCTGTCTGCAATGCAGGAGACCCGGGTTAGATCCCTGGGTTGGGAAGATCCCCTGGAGAAGGAAATGGAAACCCACTCCAGTATTCTTGCCTGGAGAATCCCATGGACTGCAGAGCCTGGTAGGCTACTGTCCATGGGGTCGCAAAGAGTCGGACACGACTGAGCGACTTCACTTTCACTTTTCAGATTCACAGATGATACCATCCTAATGGCAGAAAGTGAAGAGGACCTAAAGAGTCTCTTAATGATTATGAAAGAGGAGACTGAAAAAAATGGCTTAAAACTCAAAATTAGAAACCTAGAATCATGGCATCCAGTACCATCAGTTCATGGCAAATAGAAGGGGAAAAAGTGAAGCAGTAACATATTTTATTTTCTTGGGCTCCAAAATCACTTCAGATGGTGACTAAAATCATGAAGTTAAAAGATGCTTGCACCTTGGAAGGAAAGTTATGACAAACCTAGACAACATATTAAAAAAACAAGGACATCACTTTGCCAACAAACGACCCTATAGTCAAAGCTATGGTTTACCCAGTAGTCATCTATGAATGTGAGATTTGAGCCATAAAGATGGCTGAATGCCGAATAATTGTTGCTTTTGAACAGTGGTGCCGGATAAGACTCTTGAGAGTCCCTTGGACTGCAAGGAGATCAAAAGAATAAATCCCAGAGGAAATCAACTCTGAATATTCATTGGAAAGACTGATGCTGAAGCTGAAGCTCCAATACTTTGGCCACCTGAAGTGAAGAGCTGACTCACTGGAAAAGACCCTGATGCTAGGAAAAATTGAGGGCAAGAGAAGAAGGTGGCAACAGAGGATGAGAATGTTAGATAGAATAACCAACTCAATGGACATGAATCTGAGCAAATTCCAGGATATAGTGAAGGACAGAGGAGCCTGACATGCTGCAGTCAATATGGTCACAAAGAGTCAGACACAATTTAGTGACTGAACAATAAGAATCTTGAAGATAGTCTTCCTTGAGAATTGTTGTTGTTTAGTCACTAACTCGTGTCCAACTTTAATTCATGTACAATCCCATGGACTGTAGCCCAGCAGGTTCCTCTCTCCATGGGATTTCCCAAGCAACTCACTGGTGTGAGTTGCCATTTCCTTTTCCAGGGGATCTTCCTGACCCAAGGACTGAACTTCTGTCTCCTGCTTGGCTACCACTGAGACACCTGGGAAGCTCCCTGAGAATAGAAACAGTCAAAAATACCACACAAACTTTCCATCTTTATGTTCTTTGCTCTTCTACTTTATTCTTGAGAACTGGAAATGTATGGAAAAGTATTTAATAAATTTCAGCACTTACTTAAGATGAAAACACCAATTTACGTATGGCAAAATGAACACGATATTGTAAAGTAATTGACCTCCAATTACAATAAATAAATTTATATTAAAAAATAAAATAAAAAGGAATCGTTTCCTTATCTTGATAATAGCTATCTAACAAAGACTGAAAGGAAACAGTAAACTCTCAAGACACATTTTCTTGAAGATCAAGAATAATATTATAATTCATTATAAACATCTTAATTATTTTTCTTTCACAATCTTTCTTGGATCCTGTTGATTCAGTATATATCTAAAATCTGACCGCTTATGAACCACATTGCTACCCGCCTGGTCCTCATCACTATTATCTCTCTCCTTTATTACTTCAGTAGCCTCCTAAGATATCTCTTGATTCTAATCTTTCCTCTTCATGTCCTTAACATGGATTCAATTTATTGAACATCATTTAATTGATAAAGTTTATTAAAATATATACTTAGAATTAACAAAGTTAAATTAAACCTAATGAACCAAAACTTGAGAACAACAACAAACTCTGGCACTTAATTTCACTCAGAATGAATGTCAAAATGTTTACAACTGCCAATAAGATCCTAGATAATCTGACTTGCTGTTCTCTCTGATCTTACCTTTTCATCAGTCTGATGAAGCCATACTGGCATCCTCCCATACATCCCAGGAATAGGACTTTGCATAAATCCACACTTCAACCTAGAATCTTATTTCCTCAGATTTCCATGTGGTTAATTCTCTCTTCAAATATTTGCTCAAATATCAATTTTTCAATGAGGTTAATCTAATCATACAATTTAAAATTGCAACAATCCCCACTACAGCATACTAGTCCTCACCTCATCTTTTTTCCCTATGAAATTTTCTACCTTCCACTATGTAACTTACTTATTTATTATGTTGTGTATGTGTGTGTGTGTGTGTGTGTGTGTGTGTGTGTGTGTGTGTATTTTTTGGTAAAAGGTAAGCTCTTTGAAGACAAAAACTCTTTACTTATATGTCCAAGAGAGTGGCTGGCACTCAATATTAATTTAATAAATCAATTAATTTGTCATTTATTAGAAATTAGCAAGAAATGAATGAAAGAATTGCTGGGAATTTTTAAAACTCCAGACCGTGCTAGATAGTATGAAATTTTAGTCTGCCCAGTTTATGAATTAACTTACTCATTCACTCATTCAATCAGGGTGAAAAAGTGATATATGAACTGGGTTATGAAAGATAAGAAAGATTTTTGAAAGGCAAAGGCAATGGGAAAAGTTTCTGTTCAAGAATACCCAACTAGTTAATACCAAAACCAATTTATGAAATTGCATCATGAAATGGAATATGAGTATGATATTGAAAGATGATATTAACTGAAGGAAGAAACAAAATTTCCAGACAAGGAAGCAGATAAAATGGTTGATGGGAGTGACACAGAGTTGGCAAGAGGCATAGTAAGCATAAAGCAAGGCTAAGGGGCATAAAAGCAGCAATAGAAAATTGTGATACCTCTCCTACAGTTACAGTGTTTTTTTGTTTTTGTTTTTGTTTTTTTAAGAAATACTAAACTAGAAATAAATGGAAGATGAACAAAGTACTGATTTGTTTCATGATGATTCTTTGATTTTTTTAAAAAATTATATAGTTTCAAGATATTTCTTTTTACCTGTTATGTAACTGTGTTGATACACCGCTGCTTTGCTCCACTCTAAGTGTGCAACTAATCTACCCTTTCTGTTCACTTACCATTAGTTTTGATGTCTTCTTGCTGACGTCTAATTGTCAAGAATAAGCTCTAATTCCATGATCTGCCTTCCTCAGGCAAATTTCCATTTTTTGAACACTCCCAAAACTATTTTATGTATGGGAGAAATTCTACTACTACTCTCTGAATAGTGAATAAATTAATAAATACATCATTATCCCTGAAGCCTCAACAGTTCCAAGTAAGATATACAGATATATGTATATCTATATATCTATACCATTAATTCACTGCTGATGGCAAAAGAAGAACAACACAAACTGGTTAAATTTCTTCTAGATCTATATGGGACTATGTATGAAAAGTCACAAATGGGATGGTACTATCTGATTCAGTAATCCCATTATTAAAAATGTATTGTAATAAAAACAAGTCAGCAGCAGAAGAAAAAAAAACCCTCTGGGCATAAAGATAACAATTGCAGTACTGTCTATAAGACAAAAATTTTGGAATTAAACTAAATGTAGAAAATTAGAAGATTGGGTTTCTAAAATATAAAACATAGTATTTATTCATTAAAATACAAGTTGTGAGACGTTGACTTTAGAGGGAAAAGTTTATACTACAATGTTAAGGGAGAACATAGAGGAAAATACTATAGGTTTGCAACTAGATGAAATTTGCAACTACTCCACAAACAATAGACAATAATGTGCAAATGTGAAAACACTTTTATTAATGTGGTGGAATTTAGAGAGACTATTAGTATTTAAAATGTATTTCTGTGTTTTTATATTATCAACTTTTGAAGTCCTAGTCCATTAAAGTAGTTGTGTTCATAATGTAACATTGCTTAGGACTTGGTTCCTACACAAGTGCTGGTGGTTGGACTAGTATTCAGTACTTCACATCTTTAAGGGAACATTAGGATCATGCAGAGAAATTATTAAACATGCTATTTCTGACCCCATCTCAGGCTTTTAATGCTAACTCTAGGGTGGGATCCAGGGATCTACATTTTTAATAATAAAACATAAAAATTATATCCAAGTTTGCTTCCACTTGTGTGTTTTATTGTGGTCTTTAACACATCAGGAACTCTCTATAATTACTAGCTTTTTTTCAATGCTACTATTTATTTTAATCTTTTTGCTACTTTATTCCTCAGCCTGAAGCAAAATGGATTCATAAGCTGCTTTAAAGAACAACTGATCACTTCATTTCACAGAATGGCCTTACCGCAATTAACAATAGCTACTCTCAAATGAGCATTTCTACTTCTGTGGAACTGTAATAAATAAAAACAAGTCTTCTGTGAGCACCAGGAGTTGATTTTTTTACATGTAATTTATAAAGGTGATGTATAGAGGTGTATGATTTATTTACTAAAAGCCTGATCTACTCAAGACAAAGGTTTGCAGCATTTTACATCACTTCACTTTGGAAGCTACTTCTATGTTCAAATGTTCTTTGGGATTCTCTTATGTGTTCTGTTAAATTTCTGTTTTACTTTATATTTAGAAAAAATAAAATGGAAGGAACCAGATCTTTCACACCATTAAAATAAACAGAGATATATGCAGATCATAATCCCTACCACCCACATACATAAACAAAATTCCAAGTGCAATCATTTTTCTTTAGAAATTATTTCTTTAGTTTATTATTTTCTTTAATGATAAACTGCAAGTGACCATAGGAGGATAAAATATGCTTATCAATCATTATACAAGTTCCTATGAATATGCTTTTCATATTCCTTCTGTATGTGGAAGGAAAGATACATGCATGCATCCATGCATGCATATAGACACACAATTACACTGCGTTTCTGGTAGTTGCTCTTTCTTCCTGACCGAACCAGACTGTTGCAAACCATCTTTAGAAATGCACTTTGAGAGGTGGCCCTAAGATGGCAGAGGAATAGGATGGGGAGACCACTTTCTTCCCCACAAATTCATCAAAAGAACATTTGAACGCTGAGTAAATTCCACAAAACAACTTCTGAATGCTGGCAGAGGACATCAGGCACCCAGAAAAGCAGCCCATTGTCTTTGAAAGGAGGTAGGAAAAACTATAAAAAATAAAAAGAGACAAAAGTGGTAAGGATGGAAATCCATCCTGGGAAGGGTGTCTTAAAAAAGAAAGAAGTTTCCAAACACCAGGAAACACTTTCACTGGCGAGTCTGGCGAGCCTTGGAACCTCAGAGGGCAACATAACTGGGAGGAAAAATAAATAATTAAAACCCACAGATTATGGGCCCAGTACCCAACGATAACTCCCAGGGGAGAAGCAATGCAGACACCTGCATCCCCCACTAGCAAGTGGGGGCTGGGCAGGGAGGCACGGGCTGCATTGCTTAGAGTAAGGACCAGGCCTGAATGCCCCAAGGGCAATCTGAGGGAACTAACTTGGAACAGCAAACCAAACCCTGGGATAGCTACCCCACGAAAAGGTGAAAAGCCCTAACCTAAGACACCACCAGGCCCGCTCACAGAACAAAGGACTGACTAGAGCTAGCTGGCTGCAGACTGGCCCATCCCCCGTTGGAGACAAGCAGGCAAGGGCAGCCAGAGCCAGAAGGGGGCAATTACGGCCCCAGAGATGCATCATCTACCAAATTGCAAGCAGACTTCATTGCTAACCAAGACTTCTTGGGATTCTGGACGGTTGACATCTGCCTGAGAAGGTGCACTGGTTGTACACCCAGAAAACTGAGTGGCAGGGATAAGGAAGCTGATAAGTCACACCGACCATGTTCACCAAACACCTGGTCACCTGAGCTGCTCAGACCAAGGAAGGGCAGAAAATGCAGGCCCAACCAAGTCTGCACCTTTGTGAAGTACCCGAGTACCTGAACCTGAGTGGCTTAGACCTAGGAAGTGCATGCAACACAGGGCTGGCATCAGACAGCTTCCAGCAGAACAACCTACAGTCTAAGCAGTATAGACTGGGAAAGCACACACACCATGAGCGGGGGCAAACCCAGTGTGGCTGAGAAACTGTGAGCACTCCCCACAGACACCAGTGTTATTTGTTTGCAGCGTTCCTCCCTCCCCACAGCACAAATGAACAAATTAGTCTAAAAAAGTGTCCACCACCGCCCCCCTGTGTCAGGGTGGAAATTAGACATGGAAGAGACTAGCAAACAGAAGAAGCTAAAACAGAGGGAACCGCCTTGGAAGTGACAAATGCAGAAGTCTTGAGGCTACTAAAAGAATAAGACTGAAAACCAGAGGCAGGAGCCTTAAGTCCAAATCCTGAAAACACCAGAGAACTCCTGACTCCAGGAAACATTAATCGGCAGGAGATCATCAAACGCCTCCATATCTACCCTGAAACCAAGCATTACCCAAGGGCCAAAAAGTTCCAGAGAAAGACATACCACGCAAATTCTCCAGCAACACAGGAACATATCCCTGAGCTTCAATATACAGGCTGCCCAAAGTCACTCCAAAACCACCGACATCTCATAACTCAGTACTGGACACTTCATTGAACTCCAGAGAGGAGAAATCCAGCTCCACCCACCAGAACACCGACACAAGCTTCCCTAAACAGGAAACCTTGACAAGCCACCCATCAAACCACACCCACAGCAAGGAAACTCCACAATAAAGAGAACTCTACAAACTGCCAGAATATGGAAAAGCTACCCCAAACACACCAATATAAGGAAGATGAAGAGGCAGAGAAATACCCAGCAGGTAAAGGAACAGGATAAATGCCCACCAAATCAAACAAAGAGGAAGAGATAGGGAATCTACCTGATAAAGAATTCTGAATAATGATAGTGAAAATGATCCAAAATCTTGAAAAAAAAATGGAGTTACAGATAAATAGCCTGGAGCCAAGAATTGAGAAGATGCAAGAAAGGTTTAACAAAGACCTAAAAGAAATAAAAAAGAGTCAGTCAATAATGAATAATGCAATACATGAGATCAAAACCACTCTGGAGGAAACAAATAGTAGAATAACAGAGGCAGAAGATAGGATAAGTGAGGTAGAAGATACAATGGTAGAAAACATTGAAGCAGAGAGGAAAAAAAGAAAAACGAATTAAAAGAAATGAGGACAATCTCAGAGACTTCTGGAACAATGCTAAACGTTGCAACATTCTAATCATAGGAGTCCCAGAAGAAGAAGACAAAAAGAAAGACCATGAGAAAATACTTGAGAAGGTAATAGTTGAAAACTTCCCTAAAATGGCAAGGAAATAATCATCCAAGTCCAAGAAACCCAGAGAGTCCAAAACAGGGTAAACTCAAAATGTGTCTTGGGGTATCTAAGACAGATATTAATCAAATTAACAAAGATCAAACATAAAGAACAAATATTAAAAGCAGCAAGGGAAAAACAACAAATAACACACAAGGGGATTCCCATAAGGATAACAGCTGATCTTTCGATAGAAAGTCTTCAGGCCAGGAGAGAATGGCAGGACATACTTAAAGTGATGAAAGAAAATAACCTACAGGCCAGATTACTGTACCAAGCAAGGATCTCATTCAAATATGAAGGAGAAATCAAAAGTTTTACAGACAAGCAAAAGCTGAGAGAATTCAGAACCACCAAACCAGCTCTTCAACAAATGCTAAGGATCTTCTCTAGACAGGAAACACAAGAAAGGGTGTATAAACTCGAATCCAAAAGAATAAAGTAAATGGCAACGGGATCATACTTATCAATTCTTACCTTAAATGTAAATGGGTTGAATGCCCCAACCAAAAGACAAAGACTGGCTGAATGGATACAAAAATAAGACCCCTATATATGTTGCCTACAAGAGACCCACCTCAAAACAAGGGACACATACAGGCTGAAAGTGAAGGGCTGGAAAAAGTTGTTCCATGCAAATAGGGACCAAAAGAAAGCAGGAATAGCAATACTCATATCAGATAAAATAGACTTTAAAACAAAGGCTGTGAAAAGAGACAAAGAAGGACACTACATAATAATCAAAGGATCAGTCCAAAAGAAGATATAAAAATTATAAATACATATGCAGCAAACATAAGAGCACCACAATATGTAAGACAAAAGGTAACAAGTATGAAAGGGGAAATTAACAATAACACAATAATAGTGGGAGACTTTAATACTCCACTCACACCTATGGATAGATCATCTAAACAGAAAATTAACTAGGAAACAAACTTTAAGTGACACAATAGACCAGTTAGACCTAATTGATATCTATAGGACATTTCACTCCAAAACAATGAAATTCACCTTTTTCTCAAGTGCACACGGAACCTTCTCCAGGATAGATCACATCTGGGGCCATAAATCTAGCCTTGGTAAATAAATAAATAAATAAATAAATAAATAAATAAATAAATAAAAAGGAAATCATTCCAAGCATCTTTTCTCACTGAAAGTTTGTTGTTGAACGAAAAGATGATGAGATTCTTGGCCCCTGGAGGAGAAGAATTCAATCTGGGGCCAGAGATGAGGCTTGATCGCTCAGAGCTTTTGTGTAATACAGTTTTATTAAAGTATAAAGGAGATAGAGAAAGCTTTGAGATAGGCATCAGAAGGGGGCAGGAAGAGTACTCCCCTCCTAGTCTTCAGCCGGATGTTATATAGTCACTAGCAGTCTGTTAATGAAAGAAAGGAATGTCCTAAAACTCAGAATGGCACCAGGCCCCTCACCCATAAGATGCATTTTGGGCTAATCATGACACCAAATGGTTCATCCTGGGCCATAAAGTGATTAACTTGAATCTTGTAGAAGGACAGAATAACATACAAATAGTTTCAGTTACATAGGTTAGGGGGAAAATATCTGAGTATAGCATGCTGGTTTGTCAAGTAAGTTCTGAGCCATGAGGCAGAACCGACTTGAAGACAGAGTCTGGGGTAAATACATAGTACATTAGCATAGCTTAAGACAAACATTTCATAAGAAAAATGCATTGGTTATCTCAAGGTTTGAGAATAGTTAACTTCAGGTGAAAACAGGTGTTATTATGGCAACAACAAGTATTTTAAGAGAAATCTCCTTTTAAATTTGCATACAGAAGGAAAAAATATCACTAGTTTGTTTCCTCCTGTCGCTTAAGAGAGATAAAAATGTCTGACACTTGCAGGTTATTTCCTCCATTTTGAGACCCCTGGCCTTCCTGCCTGTTACCCTCTCATGACCACAGTGCAGTAAGATTAGATCTCAATTACAGGAGAAAAACTATTAACAATTCCAACATATGGAGGCTGAACAACACGCTGCTGAATAACCAACAAATCACAGAAGAAGTCAAAAAAGAAATTAAAATATGCATAGAAATGAATGAAAATGAAAACACAACAACTGCAAACCTGTGGGACACTGTAAAAGCAGTGCTAAGGGGAAGGTTCATAGCAATACAGGCATACCTCAAGAAACAAGAAAAAAGTCAAATAAATAACCTAACTCTATACCTAAAGCAACTAGAAAAGGAAGAAATGAAGAACACCAGGATTAGTAGAAGGAAATAAATCTTAAAAATTGGAGCAGAAATAAATGCAAAAGGAACAAAAGAGACCATAGCAAAAATCAACAAAGCCAAAAGCTGGTTCTTTGAGAGGATAAATAAAATTGACAAACCACTAGCCAGACTCATCAAGAAACAAAAGGGAGAAAAATCAAATCATTAAAATTAGAAATGAAAATGGAGAGATCACAACAGACAACACAAAAATACAAAGGATCATAAGAGACTATTATCAGCAATTATATGCCAATAAAATGGACAACTTGGAAGAAATAGACAAATTCTTAGAAAAGTACAACTTTCCAAAACTGAACCAGGAAGAAATAGAAAATCTTAGCAGACCCATCAAAAGCCTGGAAATTGAAATTGTAATCAGAAATCTTCCAGCAAACAAAAGCTGAATTCTACCAAAAATTTAGCGAAGAGCTAACACCTATCCTACTCAAACTCTTCCAGAAATTTGCAGAGGAAGGTAAACTTCCAAACTCATTCTATGAGGCCACCATCACCCTAATACCAAAACCTGACAAAGATGCCACAAAAAAAGAAAACTACAGGCCAATATCACTGATTAACATAGATGCAAAAATCCTCTACAAAATTCTAGCAATCGGAATCTAACAACACATTAAAGAGATCATAAACTATGACCAAGTGGGCTTTATCCCAGGGGTACAAAGATTCTTCAGTATCTGCAAATCAATCAATTTAATACACCACATTAACAAACTGAAAAATAAAAGCCATATGATTAATTCAATAGACACAGAGAAAGCCTTTGACAAAATTCAACATCCATTTATGAAAAAAAAAAAAAAAAAAACCCTCTCCAGAAAGCAGGAATAGAAGGAACATATCTCAACAAAATAAAAGCTATATATGACAAACCCACAGCAAACATTATCCTCAATGGTGAAAAATTGAAAGCATTTCCCCTAAAGTCAGGAACAAGACAAGGGTGTTCACTTTCACCGCTACTATTCAACATAGTTTTGGAAGTTTTGGCCACAGAAATCAGAGCAGAAAAAGAAATAAAATGAATCTAAATTGGAAAAGAAAAGTAAAACTCTTACTGTTTGCAGATGACATGATCCTTAGACTCCACCAGAAAATTGCTAGAGCTAATCAATGAATATACTGAAGTGGCAGGATATAAAATCAACATTCAGAAATCCCTTGCATTCCTATACACTAATAATGAGAAAATAGAAAGAGAAACTAAGGAATCAATTCCATTCACCATTGCAATGAAAATAATAAAATAGTTAGGAATATATCTACCTAAAGAAACAAAAGACACATATATAAAAAACTATAAAACACTGGCTAAAAAATCAAAGAGAACACTAATAGATGGAGAAATATACCGTGTTCATGTATCAGAAGAATCAATATAATCAAAATGAGTATACTACCCAATGAAATCTATAGATTCAATGCAATCCCTATCAAGCTACCATCGGTATTTTTCACAGAAGTAGAATAAATAATTTCACAATTTGTATGGAAGTACAAAAAAACCTTGAACAGCCAAAGAAATCTTGAGAAAGAAGAATGGAACTGGAGGTATCAACCTGCCTGACTTCATGCTCTACTACAAAGCCACAGTCATGAAGACAGTATGGTACTGGCACAAAGACAGAAATATAGATCAATGGAACAAAACAAAGCCCAGAGATAAATTCACATACCTATGGACACCTTATCTTTGACAAAGGAGGCAAGAATATACAATGGATTAAAGACAATCTTTTTAACAAGTGGTGCTGGGAAAACTGGTTAACCACTTTAAAAGAATGAAAGTAGAACACTTTCTAAGACCATGCACAAAAATAAACTCAAAATGGATTAAAGATCTAAACGTAAGACCAGAAATTATAAAACTCTTAGAGGAGAACATAGGCAAAACACTCTCCAACACAAATTACAGCAGGATCCTCTATGACCCACCTCCCAGAATATTGGAAATAAAAGCAAAAATAAACAAATGAGACCTAATTAAATTTAAAATATTCTGCATAACAAAGAAACTATAAGCAAGGTGAAAAGACAGCCTTCAGAATGGCAGAAAATAATAGCAAATGAAGCAACCAAGAAAGAATTAATCTCAAAAAATATATAAGCAACTCCTGTAGCTCAATTCCAGAAACATAAATGACCCAATCCAAAAACAGGCCAAAGAACTAAACAGACATTTCTCCAAGGAAGACATACAGATGGCTAACAAACACATGAAAAGGTGCTCAACATCATCATTATCAGAGAAATGTTAATCAAAACCACAATGAGGTATCATTTCACTCTGGTCAGAATGGCTGCGATCCAAAAGTCTACAAGCAATAAATGCTGGAGAGGGTGCAGAGAAAAGGGAACCCTCTTACATTGTTGGTGGGAATGCAAACTAGTCCAGACCCTATGGAGAACAGTGCGGAGATTCCTAAAAAAAACCTGGAAATAGAACTGCCATATGACCCAGCAATCCCACTGCTGGGCATACACACTGGGGAAATCAGAACTGAAAGAGACACGTGTACCCCAATGTTCATTGCAGCACTGTTTATAATAGCCAGGACATGGAAGCAACCTAGATGTCCATCAGCAGATGAATGGATAAGAAAGCTGTGGTACATATGCACAATGGAGTATTACTCTGCCATTAAAGAGAATACATTTGAATCAGTTCTAATGAGGTGGGTGAAACTGGAGCCTATTATATAGAGTGAAGTAAGCCAGAAAGAAAAACACCAATACAGTATACTAACATATATATATGGAATTTAGAAAGATAGTAATGATAACCCTGTATGCAAGACAGCAAACGAGACACAGATGTATAGAACAGTCTTTTGTACTCTGTGAGAGACGGTGAGGGTGGGATGATTTGGGAGAATGGCATTGAAACATGTATATTATCATATGTGAAAAGAATCACCAGTCCAGGTTCGATGCATGATACAGGATGCTTGGGGCTGGTGCACTGGGATGACCCAGAGGGATGGTATGGAGAAGGAGGTGGGAAGGGTTTCAAGATGGGGAACACGTTTATATCTATGGAGCATTCATGTCAATGTAAGGCAAAATCAATACAATATTGTAAAGTAATTAGCCTCCAATTAAAATAAATCAATTTAAAAAAGTAAAAATATAATAAAAAAATTATTTAGTTTATTATTTTATTTAATTATAAACTGCAAGTGACCATAGGAAGATAAAACGTGCTTATCAATTTATACAGATTCCTATGAATATGTTTTTCATAGTCCTTCTGGAGAGGGGAAATGCATGTGGAAGGAAAGATATATGCATGCATCCATGCATGCATATAGACATACATACAAAGAGACAATCTGTTAAGATTGCTATAATAAAAATACCATGAACTGAGTAGCTCATGCCAAGATGGCCACAATAAAGGACAGAAATGGTATGGACCTAACAGAAACAGAAGAGATTAAAAAGAGGTGTCAATAATAAATGGAAGAACTATTTTAAAAATATCTTAATAACCTGTATAACCACAATGGTCTGATCAGTCACCTACAGACTGACATACTGGAGTTTGAAGCCAAGTGGGCCTCATTACAAAAATAGCTAGTGGGGGTGGGGTGATGGAATTCCAGCTGAGCTATTGCAAATCCTAAAGATGGTGCTGTCAAAGTGTTCCACTCAATATGACAGAAAATTTAGAAAGCTCAGCAGTGGCCACAGGACTGGAAAAGGTCAGTTTTCATTTCAGTCCCAAAGAAGGGAATACCAAAGATGCTCAAACTACCACACAATAGCACTCATTTCACATGCTAGCAAGGCAATGCTCAAAATTCTTCAAGCTAGGCTTCCACAGTACGTGAACTGAGAACTTAGAGATGTACAAGCTGGATTTAGAAAAGGCAGAGGAATCAGAGATCAAACTGCTAACATCCACTGGATCATAGAAAAAGCAAGAGAATTCCAGAAAAATATTCATTTCTGCTTAGTTGACTACACTAAAGACTTCAACTGTGTGGAACACAACAAATTATGGAAAATTCTAAAAGAGATGGAAGTACCAGACCACTTTACCTGCCTCCTGAGAATCCTGTATACAAGTCAAGAAGCAACAGTTAGAACCTGACACAGAAAAGTGGACTGGTTCAAAATTGGGAAAGGAGTACAGCAAGGATGAATACTGTCACCCTGCTTATTTAACTTATATGCAGAGTACATCATATAAAATGCTGGGTAGATGAAGCACAGAGTGGAATCAAGATTACCAGAAGTAATATCAATAACCTCAGATATGAAGATGATACCTCACTTATGGCAGAAAGCAAAGAGAAACTAAAGAGCTTCTTGACGAAGGTAAAAGAGGAGAGTGAAAAAGCTGGCTTAAAACTCAATATTCAGAAAACTAAGATCATGGCATCCGGTTTCATCACTTCATGGCAAATAGATGGGGAAACAATGGAAACTGTGAAATAATTTCTTAAGATCCAAAATCACTGTATATGGTGACTGAAGCCACAAAATTAAAAGACCTTTGTTCCTTGAAAGAAAAGCTATGACCAACTTAGACAGCTTATTAAAAAGCAGAGACATTACTTTACCAGCAAAGGTCCATCTAGTCGAAGCTATGGTTTTTCCAGTAGTCATGTATGGATGTGAGAGTTGGACTAGAAAGAAAGCTGAGCATAGAATTGATGCTTTTGAACTGTGGTGTTGTAGTAGACTCTTGAGAATCCCTTGGACTATAAGGAGAGCCCACTAGTCAATCCTAAAGGAAATCAGTCCTGAATATTCACTGGAAGGACTGAGACCAAAGCTGAAATTCCAATACTTTGGCCGCCTGATGGTGGTCACAGACAGATAAAAATTTGGTGACTTCTTTCACTTTACCCAGTCTGCTTTCTGTCCTTTTATTATTATATTGACTTCCATTTTCTCTTATAAATTACTAGATTTCAAATCCAATTCTTAAATAGGTATCATTTTTATAGCCCATTTTATAAATTTACATGTGCTCTAAATGACACGTGAAAGGTTTTTCATTTAGACATTGTAAATACAGAAAGTTTAGAAACAATCCAATCTATCAATAAGTGATTGGTTGATATATAAAAATACATCTCATGGAAATGTCATATGGATGTGAAAAAGAATGTTACCTCTCTATGTAGAGAGCTGGAAACATGTCCAGTATAAATATAAGTGAAAAAGTCAAGGTGCAGAAGAGAGTATATGGTGTATGAGCTATAGCATTTTTAAAATGGCATTATATATATATATATATATATATATATATATATATATATATTTCACATGAATATATATTCACATAAATAAACCTACCAATAAAGGAGGAATGATGTTTCAAGAAATGAATAGATGAGGGACAAGAATGAAGTTCAGACCCTGTACTGATATTCAGCTAGCATGCACAAATCAAGCCATATTTTTTGATAAAATACTTCCAAAAGAGTTGGTAAATGGCACCTATATTGCTTACCCTATACCTTAAATGTCATTCTGGCCTCCTCCCCTAAAGCTCCAGGAACTCACAAGGAGTCAAATGCTAAAATATAATGAGAAGTATAAAAGACTTATTGAGGGAAACACTGGTGAGAAGAAAAGGAAAAGAGGAGCAGGAGTAGCTGGGGAGCGCCTTTAAACTACCATGCAGTTTTGGCTACTATGAAAGGAAAACAGAAAGAAAGGAGAGATGAGTATGAAGAGCCACACTGCACTATAGCTCAGAGAAAGTTTCAACTAGGCTAATGAGGAGCACAGGATTCTGTGTTGTGCAGGGATATTCTGGTCTTAGTGCTTCCATGGTGCTCAATTACTGGCTGGAAGCAGTCTAGTGAGAGTGTGGACACAGATTCCACACTGGTGGATTTCAAATTTGCAACAGCTAGAAACTGTCAGGTGACTACACTGCTCACAGCAGGATCTCCGAGTGAGATCTGAGCAGCAAACTCCCATAACTATCAATACAAGGATCCACTTCTCCATCCATATTTGCTCATCCAAAGTTCATCTGCGGTTCTCCTTCTTAGTGGAAATTTAAAGGAGAAGGGATAAATATTTCTTCTCCCAAAGAAAATATATAGACACATGAAAATGTTCAATATTGCTAATTATTAGAGAATTGCAAATCAAAACCACAATGAAAATCAACTCACACCAGTCATAATGGCCATCATTAAAAAGTCTACAGACAAATACATCAAGAATAAATCTAGAGAGGACTTCCAAGGTGGTGGAGGAATAAGATAGGGAGATCATCTCCCTCTCCACAAATACATCAAAACTTCATCTGCATATGCAACAGCTACAGAACACCTTCTGAACAAGGCAGAAGAAACCAGACTTCAAAAAGGCAAGCCAATCTCCTTAGAATGAGGAAGGGCAAAAGATGAAGATTTAAAAAAGAGAGAGATAAAAGATTTTAGGACAGAGAACTGTGCTCCCAGAAGGGAGTCCTGAAAAGTTTCCACACACCCACAGATCCCCACATGGGTGGGGATAGGAAGGAACTTGGGAATTTCAGTGGGGAGCATAGCAACAGGTGTTCAGAAGGCAAAGCAAAAAGAATTCACAATGAACAGGACTTCCCAGTCAAGAAAAGGCTTACATGCTCATGCCTACAGTAGTGAGTAGGGGCAGGGTGATCAGGCTCAGGCTTTGGGGGTAGGGCCCAGGGAGAGGACTGCAGTTGACTCCCATGAAGATACTCTGAGGAGGCTAGTATGACACAGCTGAAGGAATCCAGAGAAAAGCCTGGACCTCCCAGAGAGGCAAGAGATAATTGCTATTGGTACATTCTAATACCACATGCTTGCCCCCAGTGGCGGTCAACAAAGCCGGCAGGAGCACCAGTGGTGGGACTAGATTCAACTGCAGTTTACTACCTCAGATGGGGAAACATAAGCCAGTAGTCATTGCCAAACCCAGGTAGAGTGCCTGAGGCAGTGAGCAAAATGCTGCCACTACAGTCCTGACCCCAGAGGTGGCAGCTGCCACCAAGCTGTGAATGGGCACAGGGCTCACACCTTGCCAAGAGCCTTATCAACTTGGATCAACCTAGGAACCCGTGACTCTAGGCTAGTTCCTTGAGGGAAGTGCACAACCTCCTTCAGACTGTAAAAAATCTGGCAGATATCTAATGCCACATGCAGTACCTACTACATCCTAATTGTGGCTGTCATACCACCTCTCCCCACTTGACTGAGCAAATTAGCTCTAATAAGCCTCATCTCTTGTCTGGGCAGTGAAGAGAAACCAGAAGGTACCCTACAAGCAGAGGCAGGCACAAAACCAAAGCACAATACCTGGGGTTGTGTGACCAAAGAAGTAGAATGGAATGAACTCCAGCAGCCACAGGTGCAGCAGATTAAACTGCCACAATTAGCCTGAGACTGTGGACTATGGGAGCAATTATTGACTCTGGAAGCAAGTACAAATTAGAGTAAGGCCAAATCTGAATCTGAGCTGATCTCACACTGCCCACAACAGGTCCAGAGATATTCCTAGGAATCAATTCAGTTCAGTTGCTCAGTCAGGTTCGACTGTTTGCAATGCCATGGACTGCAGCATGCCAGGTCTCCCTGCCCATCACCAACTCCCGGAATTTACTCAAACTCATGTCCACTGAGTCAGTGATGCCATCCAACCATCTCATCCTCTGTCATTCCCTTCTCTTCCCACCTTCAATCTTTCCTAGCATTAGGGTCTTTTCAAATAAGTCAGTTCTTTGCATTGGGTGGCCAAAGTATTAGAGTTTCAGCTTCAGCATCAGTCCTTCCGATGAATATTCAGGATGGATTTCCTTTAGGATGGACTGGTTGGATTTCCTTGTAGTCCAAGGGACTCTCAAGAGTCTTCTCTAACACCACAGATCAAAAGCATCAATCCTTCAGTGCTCAGCTTTCTTTATAATCTAACTCTCACATCCATAATGACTACTGGATAAACCATAACCTTGACTAGATGGACCTTTGTTGGCAAAGTGATGTCTCTGGGTCCCACACCTTCACCATGAAATCATATGCTCCACTCAAAACCCTCCTGCCATCATATTGAACACAGCAGACTTCTGCTACATGACCCATTAACACATGTAAACACTGGCCTGTCTCAATATCCCAAACCCTAAGGGTGGCATCTTGAGAATCACTAACAACTCTTTTTTTCATGAAGATGCATAGAACGCACAGTGGAAGTATGACCATATAAGGTGTGTATATATTTTCCCATGTCTGCATTCCACACTTTGAGAGTCCAATCTGTAGATCTACTAATTATGATATGTGGATTTCATACGTGATGGCCATACTCCACCTGTGTGTCCCACTAATATTCTCAGACATTTGCCTGTGACTACTGATCAAACTTCTAAATTGTTATCATCAGAACCACTAACTATTCAGTTACCACAAAACCGTAAGCATGTGATCACGTGATCATTATGTCCTTTCAGCACCTTAGGAGACCTGCATTCTCCTCGCCTCTAGTTAGTATCAATTCTGCACTGTCTGATGTATTCACTTTTCCATGGACTATGAATGAAACCTCCTTTTATTACTTTTCTTCTCTTGATGTATAATTGTTCATCAATACCCTTTTCTTTGCATTTTTCTCTCCAGAGAAAGTTGTCTTCAGCCAATATTCTCCAGTAAAGACAAGTCTGAGCTGCTTGTAGCAGGTCTTCAGGTTCCGGGAATTAAAGTACATAAAGTGCCAGCTATTTAGGGAGCAAGGAAATGAAGTCTCATTGAAACTGGGATTCTATCACTTGCATCATATATTTTACATATGATGTTCACAGCTATCAATAAGTTCATCTAAACCAAGCAATTTCTCTGGTCCACTCCAGCTCTGAAACATTTTCAACCATTCCTGGAGGCCTGTAGGTAGTTGCACAGAAGTAATCCAATGTCATTGTGCCCTTGACCATTGGCTGCTCTCAGGTCTCCAAAAGTTGTTGGTGTTCCTGAACATGATACTTTTATATTCTGAGACTTTGCATGGTTACTTTCCCAAAGAAAAACGGCAGATCTCAGAACCATGGTCCAACTTTCTTTTCATTTTTGTTGTCTTTGTATAGAACTGGGAGGAGAGTTGGTGAATAGGCAGGTCCACAATACTGTTAGAGTTTGTGACACTGTTACTATATGTATGTTCATCTTCCCTGCTGCTGTCATAAGACTGATAAAAAATCATCACTCTCCTGGTCCATTTCTTCTTCCTCCTCATCCTCCTCATCTTTTTCAACAGCATTTTCTTCCACTTCCTCCTGTTCTTCCTGGTTTCTGGAGGAGTCTTCATCTACCAAAATAAACCAGTTGTTGTTTCCTGCCAGCTGTCCTTGCTGAGAATCATTTTGGTGTCCAGGTCTAGGTTCTGCTTCAACGACTTCACCATTCCTCACAATGTGCTCTGCCTCTCAGTGTCTGAACTGCTGCTGCTCTTCCTCTTCCACCACATGATTCATCTGCTCCTCATCTGCCTGACTTGAGGAAGGGTTACCTCTCAGAGAGCCTCCAGTTTGTTGTCTTTTGCTGCCCACAGAGAGCAATTCTTGATTCATTTCCAAAAGCCAGCTTGCTACTTCTTGAACTTTGGCTAGACTATCAGAAGATGCAAAGGTTTTCACATTCCTCTCACCCACTTCTGGCAATTTATCCTAAGGAAGTATTCCAAATATTTGATAGCCTTTTATAAATCTCTCTGATGGTTGAGACTCCAATTTAGAGAAGAACCAGTGGTGCTGAGAAAATGGGGTGCTTCCTGTCCTTCTTGGGACTCAGGCAGCAGCCTCGGGAGCTCCACTGTGTTACTGAGCACGAAGTGGGGCTGGGATCACCAATCCGGGCCACCTGGGTCTCTTCCACAGAGGTGGCTGGGGCCCTGCTTACCTCCTCTTTTCTTCTTCCTGGGTCTCTTCAAGCTCGGTACCGTCCCAGGCCACTCTCTCCAACAATCACTTTTGGGAGGCTCCGGATTTTTGTTTTTTAGTTTTTTCTGGGCGGAGGCTGCAGCCTGCCCCCCCCCCCGTTTCTGGGTCCCCGCCCTGGCACCACAGTCCTTGGGGCTAGAGCAGGGAGGGAGCGCTAAGAACTCCTCCCTGAGTCAAGCCAAGAAGCCAGGAGTCGGGCGATTGGCCCAGAAAGAAGACCCCCGAGGGGTCAGAGGGCAGGGGGGAGGGAAGGAAAGGACTGCAGTACCAGTCCTGCTGTCCCCACCGCCCCAGATGCTGCTTCACATCGGGGTTCCCACCCCCACCCCTCCATCAGGGGGCGTTTGCCTAGCTTGAAGCCCCAGCTGTTACACTCTGGGGGCGAGATGTTATGGCCCCCTGCATAACATTAGAAAGAATGAAACAATAAGAAAAAGAGTTCCCTAAGGAGGTGAATGGAAAAGGCAATGGCACTTCACTCCAGTACTCTTGCCTGGAAAATCCCATGGATGGAGGAGCCTGGTGGGCTACATTCCATGGGGTCCTAAGAGTCAGACACGACTGAGCAACTTCACTTTCACTTTTCACTTTCCTGCATTGGAGAAGGAAATGGCAACCCACTCCAGTGTTCTTGCCTGGAGAATCCCAGGGACGGGGGAGCCTGGTGGGCTGCCATCTATGGGGTCGCACAGAGTCAGACACGACTGAAGCAACTTAGCAGCAGCAGCAGCAGCAAGGAGGTGAAAGACCTATACTCTGAACAGTACGGAAAATTAATGAAGGAATTTGAAGATTCTGTAATGAAATGGAAAGAATTCAATGTTCTTGGAATGGAAGGATTCATATTTTTTTTTTTAATGTTCATACTACCCATATAATCTACTGGATTTAATGGACTCCCTATCAAAATATCCATGACATTTTTCACAGAAGTATAACAAATAAACCTAAAATTCAGATGGAACTATAAAAGACACAGAATTGCAAAATGAACTTGAGAAAAGGGGAGAAAGTTAGAGTTCTAACCCTCCTGGACTGCAGAATATAAAACAAATCTCTAGTAATCAAAATGGCATGGTACTGACACAAAAGCATAATGGAAAAGAGTGTCTCTTATGTGGTGTTAAAACAACAACAACCTGGACATCAGGGCGAGGAAGACAGTGAACTGAGCGGCAGTGAAGTGGGGAGTGCTGGCTCCACTTGGTGCTGCCCCAGCTCCCAGCTCCCGAACATGTCACTGTGGCTGGGACCCCCTCCCTCCACCTTGGGAGTCCCTTGCCCCATGCCCCGGGAGGAATAGATGCTCTGGCCCCTCCTCAGCATCCTCTCACCTTGGAGCAGCCAACTAGTCCTGGCCACTTCCCTGTCTCCAGCCACAGGCTCCGGCTCAGTCACCAGAAAGGTGAGGGAGGGAGAGGAGGGGTGACCACGGCTGCCTTTGGCCCAGGTTAATACAGAGGTCTTGGCTGCAGCCAGTGCACGGGCCAGTGCACGGGCTCTGGGTCTCTCAGATGCTCCTTGGCTCTTACGCTCTCCGAGGTGGCCACAGCAGCAGTAGCCACCGGAGATCAGTTTGCTGTCTCTCTCCCTCCAATGTCAGGATGATGTTGTTGTCTCTTCAACACCACATGTAGAAGAGACACTCTTTTCCATATTCTTACCTACTTTGTCATGGATTAGTTGACCATTGGTGCATGGGTACTTCTGGGCTGTGTATTCTGTTCAATTGATCTATATATTTGCTTTTGTGTCAGTACCATGCCATTTTGATTACTAGAGATTTGTTTTATATTCTGCAGTCCAGGAGGGTTAGAACTCTAACTTTCTCCCCTTTTCTCAAGTTCATTTTGCAATTCTGTCTTTTGTAGTTCCATCTGAATTTTAGGTTTATTTGTTATACTTCTGTGAAAAATGTCATGGATATTTTGATAGGGATTCCATTAAATCAGTAGATTACTTTGGGTAGT
Organism: Ovis aries; assembly: GCF_016772045.2. Lineage (NCBI taxonomy): Eukaryota > Metazoa > Chordata > Mammalia > Artiodactyla > Bovidae > Ovis > Ovis aries. The sequence goes on from NC_056080.1 coordinate 74,828,873, forward strand.
ATGAAAATTTTAAAAACATGAATCCTTCCATTCCAAGACCATTGGATGTCTGTCCATTTCATTACAGAATCTCCAAATTTCTTCATCAATTTTCTATACTTTTCAGAGTATAGGTCTTTCACCTCCTTAGGGAACTCTTTTTTTGTTGTTGTTGCTTCATTCTTTCTGATGTGATTTTAGCTGGATTTTTAAATTTTATACTTTTAATATTTTATTATTCATGTATAGAAAAGCAAGAGCTTTCTGTATATCAATCTTGCATCTTTCAATTCTGCTAAATTAATTTATTAGTTCTAACATTTTTTGAATGGAGGCTTTAGGTTTCTCTATACAAAGTATTAAGTCATCTCCTAATAGTTACAGTTTTGTCTTCCAATTTGGATTCATTTTATTTCTTTCTCTTGTCTGACTGTTGTGGCTATTACTTCCAATGCTATTTTAAATAGTGTTGGCAAGAGTTTTACCTTTGTTTCACATTCAAAAAAATCATTAACAGAAGTTGGGCAGGTTGATGCAGTCTGGTGGAGGTGGGACAGTCTGGCTTCTCCTCGCACCACCTGGGAAGGCCCAGTCAGCTGGGCCACTGTGCCCTTTCCACAGCCCCAGCTTAGGAGCCTGGCTCCACATCCTGACAAGGGGGAGCATCACTGTGGCCCACTGTTCAAAGCACTCCTGGCTTCCTGGGTCAAGGCAGTGGCAGTGGTGGAGGTGGAGACTGACCAGGAACAGTCCACACTGCCACTCGAGAGGAGACTGATGCATCCAAAAAATAAATAAATGAATCATTACCAAAAGAAACCACTCGTTACACACAATAAACAATTTCAATATTTAATAGAAGATTCATTGACTTAATTTCAATATATGATCATTAAAGGAAGAGGAATAGAAACAATAGGAAAGAGTAACAGTACATATATCACCAAATTGGGCCAATCAACATCCAGATTAACAGCAATCTGGAGTCCCAATTGGGAAAAAGTCCCAAGAAATGTGTCTAAGCCACAGGTGAAACTTCAAAATTGCAGTTTCAGGGGTTCCCACTTATAATCCCAGGGCACAAAGTGATATCATTATCAGTTTTCAGGCAAAGATGCAGCTCTGGTTTTACTTTATTTATTTTTTTTTTATGTGGAAATGCAGAACTCTTTTTTTTTTTTTTTGGTGCTCAGCTTTCTTTATTTTATTTTATTTTTTAAGTTTTTTATTTTTTAAATTTTAAAATCTTTAATTCTTACATGCATTCCCAAACATGAACCCCCCTCCCACCTCCCTCCCCATAACATCTTTCTGGGTCATCCCCATGAATCAGCCCCAAGCATGCTGCATCCTGCGTCAGACATAGACTGGTGATTCAATTCACATGATAGTATACATGTTAGAATGTCATTCTCCCAAATCATCCCACCCTCTCCCTCTCCCTCTGAGTCCAAAAGTCCGTTATACACATCTGTGTCTCTTTCCCTGTCTTGCATACAGGGTCGTCATTGCCATCTTCCTAAATTCCATATATATGTGTTAGTATACTGTATTGGTGTTTTTCTTTCTGGCTGACTTCACTCTGTATAATCGGCTCCAGTTTCATCCATCTCATCAGAACTGATTCAAATGAATTCTTTTTAACGGCTGAGTAATACTCCATTGTGTATATGTACCACAGCTTTCTTATCCATTCATCTACTGATGGACATCTAGGTTGTTTCCATGTCCTGGCTATTATAAACAGTGCTGCGATGAACATTGGGGTACATGTGTCTCTTTCAATTCTGGTTTCCTCGGTGTGTATGCCCAGAAGTGGGATTGCTGGGTCATAAGGTAGTTCTATTTGCAATTTTTTAAGGAATCTCCACACTGTTTTCCATAGTGGCTGTACTAGTTTGCATTCCCACCAACAGTGTAGGAGGGTTCCCTTTTCTCCACACCCTCGCCAGCATTTATTGCTTGCAGATTTTTGGATCGCAGCCATTCTGACTGGTGTGAAGTGGTACCTCATTGTGGTTTTGATTTGCATTTCTCTAATAATGAGTGATGTTGAGCATCTTTTCATGTGTTTGTTAGCCATCCGTATGTCTTCTTTGGAGAAATGTCTATTTAGTTCTTTGGCCCATTTTTTGATTGGGTCGTTTATTTTTCTGGAGTTGAGCTGCATAAGTTGCTTGTATATTTTTGAGATTAGTTGTTTGTCAGTTGCTTCATTTGCTATTATTTTCTCCCATTCAGAAGGCTGTCTTTTCACCTTGCTTATATTTTCCTTTGTTGTGCAGAAGCTTTTAATTTTAATTAGATCCCATTTGTTTATTTTTGCTTTTATTTCCAGAATTCTGGGAGGTGAATCATAGAGGATCCTGCTGTGATTTATGTCTGAGAGTGTTTTGCCTATGTTCTCCTCTAGGAGTTTTATAGTTTCTGATCTTACATTTAGATCTTTAATCCATTTTGAGTTTATTTTTGTGTGTGGTGTTAGAAAGTGATCTAGTTTCATTCTTTTACAAGTGGTTGACCAGTTTTCCCAGCACCACTTGTTAAAGAGATTGTCTTTACTCCATTGTATATTCTTGCCTCCTTTGTCAAAGATAAGGTGTCCATATGTGTGTGGATTTACCTCTGGGCTTTCTATTTTGTTCCATTGATCTATATGTCTGTCTTTGTGCCAGTACCATACTGTCTTGATGACTGTGGCTTTGTAGTAGAGCCTGAAGTCAGGCAAGTTGATTCCTCCAGTTCCATTCTTCTTTCTCAAGATTGCTTTGGCTATTCGAGGTTTTTTGTATTTCCATACAAATCTTGAAATAATTTGTTCTAGTTCTGTGAAAAATGTGGCTGGTAGCTTGATAGGGATTGCATTGAATTTGTAAATTGCTTTGGGTAGTATACTCATTTTCACTATATTGATTCTTCCAATCCATGAACATGGTATATTTCTCCATCTATTAGTGTCCTCTTTGATTTCTTTCATCAGTGTTTTATAGTTTTCTATATATAGGTCTTTAGTTTCTTTAGGTAGATATATTCCTAAGTATTTTATTCTTTTCGTTGCAATGGTGAATGGAATTGTTTCCTTAATTTCTTTTTCTACTTTCTCATTATTCGTGTATAGGAATGCAAGGGATTTCTGTGTGTTGATTTTATATCCTGCAACTTTACTATATTCATTGTGGTTTTACTTTAATCTTGTTACAATGTTGTTTGCTTTATCTTGTGAGTCATAGGATTTATTAAGCCCTGAGTGGTGGGCCAGACCTCTAGGGGCTCAAGAACTCCAAGACACACTCCTCTTCGTATTTAAAGTACTTCTTGCCTTGCTGTGCTTACAGGCAGCATTTAATCTGGGCAATGTACAGGCAGGTCAGAAGAAAGGTTTGAGGCCTGCTCTCCTGCTTCTGAAATCTGAACAAGACTACCTCCATTTTAATTTCCTTAGCAAATAGAAGTGTTTAGAGTGGGTGTTTTTGTCTTGTTCTTGAATCTAGTGGGCAGTCTTGCATCTTTTCATTGTTGAGTATGATGTTGGCTGTGGGTTTGTCATAAATGGCTTTTATTATGTTGAGATGTTTCCTCTCTACCTGCTTCGATGAGAATTTTTTTATCATAATGGATGTTAAATTTTTTCCAGTGCTTTTACTGTGTTTTTTGAGATGATAAGGTGATTTTTATTCTACCTTTTGTTAATGTAGTACATCACACTTGTTGATTAGCTTTTAAAATATCACACTATTTTTGTAACCCTGGAATGAATCCAGTTTGATCAAAGTGTTTGATCCTTTTTATATATTGTTGGATTTGGTTTTCTAGCACTTTCTTAAAAATATTTGCATCTGTTTTTATCAGAGATACTGTCTTCTAATTTTCTTTTTCTACAGTATCATTGGTTTTGTGTCAGGATAATGCCTTGTAGAATATCCCTCCTCTTAAATTTTTTGTAATAGCTTCAGAAGGATAGGTATTAGTTTTCTGTATATCTGATAAAAATCCACTGTAAAGCCACCTGGTCTTAGACTTGTGTTTGCTAGAAGTTTATATGAAAAAAAATTAAAATAAATTGATTTTTAAATGCAGATATATATAAAATAAATTTCATATGGACTGTTCCCAGGGGATCAGTTGGTAAAGAACCCACCTGCCAATGCAGGAGATGCAAGAGACATGGGTTCAATCCCTGGGTTGAGAAAAATTTCCTGGAGCAGAAAATAGCAACCTGCTCTAGTATTCTTGCCTGAAAAATTCCATGGACAGAGGAGCCTGGTGGGCTACAGTCCATGGGGTTGCAAAGAGTCAGACAGGACTGAGTGCACACATACACACACAGACCTATATATGAAAGGTAAGGCTATAATGTTTAGGAGAAAATATGAAATATCACGACATGAAGTAAGCAAAGATTTCTTAAACAGCAAAAGCTATTGCTGGCAGTAAGTTTCAAAACTTGGCAAATGTGACTAAATTAAGATTAATAATTTCTTCCATCATATGCTATATAAAGTGAGTGAAAGAGTAAGCCACAGACAGCAGGAAGATACTTTCTATTCTAGTAAAGAAAAAGGATTGGATCTAGACTGCATAGAGAGCTCCTACAAATCTTTAAGAAATAAATGAAATTCCTACAATAAAGATGTGCAAAATACTTGAATATGCACTTCATAAAAGAAGACATTCAAATTCCCAATAAACAAAATAGACAGGTGACCAAACATAATGATCATCAGGAAAATAGAATTAAAATTATTTAAGTAACATTGTGTTTATGGATCTTGTTGCTGGACCTATTTATTTAGGTCATCAATAAATTTTTTTAAACTACAGTCAATTGAAACAATTGTTTTCTCTGTGTAGTTGTGCCACAGTTATTATAAAGATTTTTTGTTTATTTGTAAAGATGTCATTACAGTTAAGTGACATAGCAGATCTGTCAGGGTGTGACTAAGATGATGGAGAAGTGAGAAGAGATTGCTCTGTATAGTAGATATATATAAAATGCAGTTAAGATTATTTGCCACATTTAATTTTCAATTTCTAAGGGTTGCTTTTTAAATTTTATTTTTAATTATGTAAAAATTTTGTATTCTTGAAAAATAAAATTGATGTAACATACTGCACTCCAAAATCTCATTTCTACCCCTCTATATTGCACACTATTGCCTCTCTCCCACAGATAAATACTTGTATTAGCTTTTTGTTTACTCTTTAATTTTTACATATTGAAAACATGAACTGATATTTATATCCCCTGTATTTACAAAAGGCAGCATAAAACTAAACTCTAATTTCACTTTTTTCACTTAACAATACACCCTGAAGATAGTTTCAGCAAAAAACACAGATGTTTTCCTCACTTCTTTTGCATTTACTTGGTAGCCCATTATGTGGATGTTCCTTATTTACTTCTATATTCCCCTTGTACTTCATAACAACAGACAACCTTACGTGTGAAAGTAGTTTCAATTTTTTATGTATATTTTTTGGATATCTTTTAGAAATGGAATTAGTAGCTCAAATATTAAACATAGGTTTCTATTTTGTCTCAATAAAGTAGCAAGAGTGAGTTTCCCTAGCACCTTGAAAGTGAATGTTAGTCACCCAGTTATGTCTGACTCTTGCAACCCCATGGACTGTAGCCCACCAGACTTCTCTGTCCATGGAATTCCCTAGGAAAGAATACTGGAGAGGATAGCCATTCCCTTCCCCAGAGGAGATTGAACCTTTCCACTTTAAACAACTTAAAAAAAAAATAGACAAGGGAGTGGCATCACCAAGATGACAGCATAGGTTGTTTCTGACTTTGTTCTTCTTCACAAGAAGAACTAACACATTTCTAGAAAAAGACACCAATAAATGAATCCTAGAATATGAACATGAGGCTAAAGGACCACAGAGACTGAGACAGACTACATTAGAAGGGCTAAGAGAAGCAGTTACAAAGTGACTACCTTCCCCATCCACTAGGCGAGAAGAGACAACATGGAGAGTTCTCCCCTGAATCAAAGATCACTCAAAGGAGAAAAGAGAACATTAATGGGACACCTAGAATCTCCCCATCATTGTGGGTTGCTCTGTGGGAGTCATTACTCTGACCCTGTGAGGATTGCAAGTGAGCAATGATAATAAAAAAAAAAAGAAAATTTACAGGTAAATATTACTCATGAGCATAGATGCAAAAATTCTCAACAAAATACTACAAAACAAATCCAATAATACATTCAAAGGATCATACACCATAATCAAGAGGGATTTATTCCAGGGATGCAAAGATTTTACAGTATTTGAAAACCAATCAATTTGATATACCACATCAACAAATTGAAGAATAACAATCATATGAACATCTCAATAGATGCAGAAAAACCTTCTGATGAAATTCAACACACATTTATGATTTTAAAAAAAATAGACCCTCCAGAAGCGGGCATAGAGGGCAAATCCCTAAACATAATAATAATTACCTACAGCTAACATCATGCTTCAGGGTGAAAAGCTAAAAGCATTTACTCTAAAATTAGGAACAAGACAAGAATATCCAATCTCACCACTTTTATTCAACATAATGTTGGAAGTCCTAGCCTCAACAATCAGAGAAGAAAAAGAAATAAAACAATCTAAATTGGAAAAGAGAAGGGTAACTCTCACTGTTCATAGATGTCATAATATTATACATGGAAAATCATAAAGATCCTACTAGAAAACTGCTAGAGTTCATCAATGAATTGGACAAAGTTACAGGATACAAAAAAATAGAGAAATCTTTTGTATTTCTGTACACCACCAATGAAAAATGAGAAACAGAAATTTAAAAAAATTTTTTCATTTTACATAGCCTCAAAAAGAATACAATAACTAGAAATAAACCTACCTTAGGAGAGAGGAAAAACCTGTACCCTGAAAGTTATAAGATGCTGATTTAAAAAATCAACGATGACACAAAAATTGGAGAGAGATACCATATTCTTGGGCTTCCATGGTGGCTCAGTGGTAAAGAATTCACCTTCAATGAGGAAACCACAGGAGACATGGGCTTGATCCTTGCGTCTGGAAAATCCCTTGGAAGAGGGCATGGCAACCTGCTCCAGTATACTTACCTGGAAAACCCCAATAAACAGAGGAGCCTGGCAAGCTACAGTCCACTGGGTCATAAAGAGTCAGACACGACTGAAGTGACTTAGCATGCACACATGCACCATGTTCTTGATAGAAGAATCAATATTGTCAAAATGAGTATACCACAGAAAACAATCTACAGAATCAATACAATCCCTACCAAATTACCAAAGGCATTTTTCACAGAACTGGGACCAAAAAGGACTGTCCAAACTATAAGACAATTGCACTCATTTCACATGCTGGTAAGGTTATGCCCAAAATCCTTCAAGCTGGCTTCAGCAATATATGAACCAAGAACTTTCAGATGTACAAGCTTGGTTTAGAAAAGTCAGAGGAAACAGAGAGTAAATATCAAACATTTGATGGATCATAGGGAAAGCAATGGAATTTCAGAAAAAAGAAATCTACATATGCTTCATTAACTATGCTAAAGCCTTAGACTGTGTGGATCACAACAAATTGTGGAAAATTCTCAAACAGATGGGAATACCAGACCACGTTACTTGTCTCTTGAGAATGTTGTATGTGGGTCAGGAAGCAACAGTTAGAATTGGACATGGAATAACTGACTGGTTCAAAATTGGGAAAGGACTATGAAAAGGCTGCATGTTACCACCCTTCTTTTTAAACTTATAAGCAGAACGTATCATGTGAAGTCCTGGGCTGAATGAATCACAGGCTGGAATCAAGATTTCCAGGAGAAATATCAACAACCTCAGAAATATCAACAACCTAGGAGTTGGAAAATTCAATCTCCATGACTTCAGATGACACCACTCTAATAACAGACAGTGAGGAGAAACTAAGGAACCTCTTGATGAGGGTGAAAAAGGAGAATAAAAAATTAACATTAAAGCTCAACATTAAAAAAAACTAAGATCATGACATTCAGTCCCATCACTTCAGGACAAATAAAAGGGGGAAAAGTGGAAGCAGTGATAGATTTTATTTTCTTGGACTCCAAAGTCACTGCAGATGGTGATTGCAACTTTGAAATTAAAAGATGCTTGCTCCTTCTAAGAAAAGCTATGGCAAACCTAGACAGTATATTAAAAAGCAGAGAAATCACTTTGCCAACAAAGATCCATACAGTCAAAGCTATGGTTTTTCCAGTAGTCATGTATGGATGTGAGAGTTTGACCATAAAAAAGGCTGAGCATCAAAGAATTTATGCCTTTGAATTGTGGTGCTGGAGAAGACCCTTGAGAATCTCTTGGACAGCAAAGACATCAAACCAGTAAATTCTAAATGAAAGCATCCCTGAATAGTCATTGGAATGACTGATGAAGCTAAAGCTCCAATAATTTGGCCACTTAATGTGAAGAGCTAATTCATTAGGAAAGACCCTGATTCTGGGAAAGATTGAAGGCAAAAGGAGAAGGGAGTAGCAGAGGATGAGGAGATTAGATATCAACATTGACTCAATGAACACGAAATTGAGCAAACTCTGGCAAATAGTGAAGGACAGTGGAGCTTGTTGCATTGCAGCCCATGAAGTCATAACGAACTGGACATGATTTAGTGACTGAACAAAGCATGTATGGAATCACAAGAGATCTTGAATAGTCAAAGAAATCTTGAGAAAGAAAAATGGAGCTAGAGGAATCAGGCTCCCTTACTTCAGACTATACTACAAAGCTAGCAACATCAGAGTAATATGGTACAGGCAGAAAAACAGAAATATAGATCAATGGAAAATGACCACAAATACAGTGATAAACACATGCACCTATGGCCAAGTAATGTTTGACAAAGGATACAAGACTCTACTATGGAGTAAAGACGGTCTCTTCAAAATGTCATGCTGGGAAAACTGGACAGCTACATTTAAAAAGTGAAATTAGTACATTTTTAAAAACCATTCATAAGAATAAAATCAAAGTGGATTAGAGACCTAAATATAAGACTGAATACTATAAAACTTTTAGGGAGAAACTTAGGTAGAAGACACACTGACACAAATCACAAGAAAATCTTTTTCAGTCTGTTTACTAGAGTGTAGAAAATAAAAACAAAAATAAATAAGTAGGAACTACTTAACTCAAAAGTTTTGCACAGCAAGGGAAACCATGAAGAAAATGAAAAGATGATCCACAGAATGGAAGAAAATCTTTGCAAATGACATGGCTGACAAGAGGTAATTCTTCAAAATTTACAAACTATTCGTGTGCTCAATATTTTTAAAAAATTTAAAAAAATGGGCAAATGATCTAAATAGAAATTTCTACACAGAAGACATACAGATGCAAAACATACACACACACACACACACACACACACACACACACACACACGAAAGGTGCTCAGTTCAGTTCAGTTCAGTTCAGTCACTCAGTCACGTATGACTCTTTGCAACCCCATGGACTGCATCACGCCAGGCTTTCTTGTCCCTCACCAACTCCCAGACCTTGCTCAAACTCATGTCCATAGAGTCAGTGATGCCATACAACCATCTCATCCTCTGTCATCCCCTTCTCTTCCCAACTTCAATCTTTCCCTGCATCAGGGTCTTTTCAAATGAGTCAGTTCTTCGTATCAGGTGGCCAAAGTATTGGAGCTTCAGCTTCAGCAACAGTTCTTCCAAAGAATGTTCAGCATTGATTTCCTTTAGGATGGACTGGTTGGATCTCCTTGCAGTCCAAGGAACTCTCAAGAGTGTTCTCCAACACTACAGTTCAAAAGCATCAATTCATCGGTGCTCAATGTAGAAGGCAATGGCAACCCACTCCAGTGTTCTTGCCTGGAGAATCCCAGGGATGGGGGAGCCAGGTGGGCTGCCATCTATGGGGTTGCATAGAGTCGGACACGACTGAAGTGACTTAGCAGCAGCAGCAGCTTTCCTTAAGGTCCAACTTTCACATCCATACGTGACTAGTGCAAAAAATATAGCTTTGACTAGACAGGCCTTCATTGGCAAAGTAATTTTCCTGCTTTTCAATATGCTGTCTAGTTTGGTCATAGCTTTTCTTCCAAAGGGCAAGTGTCTTTTAATTTCATGACTACAACGTGACAGAGTACAAGGACATGTGCTCATCTTCTTCTGTAAGAACTCCAAAATTACAAACGGCTGCTGAACAACCATCAAAAGTAGAATGTCCACTTCAGGTCAGTTCAGTCGCTCACTTGTGTGCGACTCTTTGTGACCCCATGAATTGCAGCAAGCCAGGCCTCCCTATCCATCACCAACTCCCAGAGTTCACTCAAACTCACGTCCATCGAGTCAGTGATGCCTTCCCGCCATCTCATCCTCTGTCGTCTTCCTGCCCCAAATCCCTCCCAGCCTCAGAGTCTTTTCCAATGAGCCAACTCTTCGCATGAGGTGGCCAAAGTACTGGAGTTTCAGCTATAGCATCATTCCTTCCAAAGAATACCCAGGACTGATCTCTTTAGAATGGACTGGTTGGATCTTCTTGCAGTCCAAGGGACTGTCAAGAGTCTTCTCCAACACCACAGTTCAAAAGAATCAATTCTTCGGTGTTCAGCTTTCTTCATAGTCCAACTCTCACATCCATACATGACCACTGGAAAAACCATAGCCTTGACTAGATGGACATTTGTTGACAAAGTAATGTCTCTGCTTTTAAATATGCTATCTAGGTTGGTCATAATTTTCCTTCTAAGGAGTAAGCGTCTTTTAATTTCATGGCTGCAATCACCACTTGCGTGATTTTGGAGCCCAAAAAAATAAAGTCTGACACTGTTTCCACTGTTTCCCCATCTATTTCCCATGAAGTGATGGGACCAAATGCCATAATCTTCATTTTCTGAATGTTGATCTTTAAGCCAACTTTTTCACTCTCCTCTTTCACTTTCATCAAGAGGCTTTTTAGCTCCTCTTCACTTTCTGCCATAAGGGTGGTGTCATCTGCATATCTGAGGTTATTCATATTTCTCCCGTGAATCTTGTTTCCAGCTTGTGGTTCTTCCAGCCCAGTGTTTCTCATGATGTACTCTGCATATAATTTAAATAAGCAGGGTGACAATATACAGCCTTGACGTATTCCTTTTCCTATTTAGAACCAGTCTGTTGTTCTATGTCCAGTTCTAACTGCTGCTTCCTGACCTGCATATAGGTTTCTCAAGAGGCAGGTCAGGTGGTCTGGTATTCCCATCTCTTTCAGAATTTTCCACGGTTTATTGTGATCCACACAGTCAAAGGCTTTGGCATAGTCAATAAAGCAGAAGTAGATGTTTTTCTGGAACTCTGTTGCTTTTTCCATGATCCAGGGGATGTTGGCAGTTTGATGTTTGCTTCCACTGCCTTTTCTAAAATCAGCTTGAACATCTCAAAGTTCACGGTTCATTTATTGCTAAAGCCTGGCTTGGAGAATTTTGAGCATTACTTTACTAGTGTGTGAGATGAGAGCAATAGTGCAGTAGTTTGAGCATTCTTTGACATTGCCTTTCTTTGGGATTGGAATGAAAACTGACCATTTCCAGTCCTGTGGCCACTGCTGAGTTTTCCAAATTTGCTGGCATATTGAGTGCAGCACTTTCACAGCATCATCTTTCAGGATTTGAAAGCTCCACTGGAACTCAATCGCCTCCACTGGCTTTGTTCATAGTGATGCTCTCTAAGGCCCACTTGACTTCACATTCCAGGATGTGTGGCTCTAGATGAGTGATCACACCATCGTGACTATCCTGATTGTGAAGATCTTTTTTGTACAGTTCTTCTGTGTATTTTTGCCACCTCTTCTTAATACCTTCTGCTTCTGTTAGGTCCAGACCATTTTTGTCCTTTATCGAGCCCATATTTTCATGAAATGTTCCCTTGGTATCTCTAATTTTCTTGACGAGACCTCTAGTCATTCTTATTCCGTTCTTTTCCTCTATTTCTTTGCATTGATCATTGAGGAAGGCTTTCTTATCTCTCCTTGCTATTCTTTGGAACTCTGCATTCAGATGCTTATATCTTTCCTTTTCTCCTCTGCTTTTCACTTCTCTTCTTTTTACAGCTAGTTGTAAAGCCTCCCCAGACAGCCATTTTGCTTTTTTGCATTTCTTTTCCATGGAGATGGTCTTGATCCCTGTCTCCTGTACAATGTCACGAACCTCCATTCATAGTTCATCAGGCACTCTATCCGTCAGATATACTCCCTTAAATCTATTTCTCACTTACTCTGTAATCATAAGGGATTTGATTTAGGTCATACATGAATGATCTAGTGGTTTCCCCTACTTTATTCAATTTAAGTCTTAATTTGGCAATAAGGAGTTCATGATCTGAGCCACAGTCAGCTCCCAGTCTTGTTTTTGCTGACTGTAGATACCACCAAAAATGATCCCCCAAGCCCAAGGGCAAAGAAGAAGCTCCATCAAGGGTAGGAGGAGAAAAACTTCATTTAGAATAAAACTCCATACCTGCCAGAGACACTCAGAGGGCTCAAAAAAAAAAAAAAAAAACTTTTGCAAATCGGGAGATCCCAGAAAGACTGAGCCAGGTCTGTCTTTGAGTGTTTGAGTGTCTCCTGCAGAGGTATGGGTCAGCAGTGGCCTGCTGCAGGGGCAGGGGCTCTGGGTGCAGCAGACCTCAGTATGGCAAAAGCCCTCTTGGGAGAGGTCACCATTAACCCCACCACAGAGCCACCAGAACTTACACAGGACTGGGGAAACATACTCTTGGATGGCACAAACAAAACGTTGTGCCCACCAGGACCCAGGAGAAAGGAGCAGTGACCCCACAGGAGACTGATCCAGACTTGCCTGGGAGTGTCCAGGAATCTCCAATAGAGGTTTGTGTTGGTGGTGGCCTGCTGCAAGGTCAGGGACACTGAGTGTGGCAGTGGGTACAAGGGACCTTTTGAAGGAGGTCGCCATTATCTTCATTACCTCCACCATAGTTTGGCCTCAGGTAAAACAACAGGGAGGGAACACAATCTTGCCCATCAACAAAAAATTGATTTACTGAGCATGGCTCCGACCATCAGAACAAGACCCAGTTTCCCCCACAGTCAGTCTCTCCCATCAGGAAGTTTCCATAAGCCTCTCATCCTTATCAATCAGAGGGAAGATAGAATGAAAACCATAATCACAGAAAATTAATCAAACTGATCACATGGACCACAGCTTTATCTAATTCAATGAAACTATGAGCCATGCTGTGTAAGGCCACCCAAGATGGACTGGTCATGGTGGAGAATTCTGACAAAACATGGTCCACTGGAGAAGGGAATGGCAAACCACGTCAGTATTCTTGCCTTGAGAATCCCATGGAAGGTGCTCATATGACTAATTATTAGAGAAATGAAAATCAAAACTGCACTGAGATATCATCTCACTCCAGTCAGATAGCCATTATCAAAATGTCTACAAACAATAAATGCCAAGAAAGGACGTGGGGATAAGGGAACCCACCTATTCTGTTGGTGGAAATGAAAATCATTGCAGGCACTATGGAAAACAGTATGGAGCTTCCTTAAGAAAGCTAAAAACAGTCTACCATGTCATCCAGCAATCCCATTCCTGGGCATATATCTGGAGAAAACCATGGTTCAAGAGGATACATGCGCCCAAATGTTCATTGTAGCACTATTTACGTTAGTCAAGACATGGAAGCAAACTAAACGTCCATTGACAGATAAATAGATAAAGTATATGTGGTACTTGTATAAAATGGATTATTATTCAGCCATGAAAAATAATGAAATAATACCATTTGCAGCCACATAGATGGACCTGGTGATTATCATACTAAGTGAAATTTCAGATTAAAAAATACAAATATTATATGATATTTCTTATCATGTAAGCAATATCACATAAGACTCTGATTTATCAGAATTTAAAAATATATGATACAAATGAACTTATTACAAAACAGAAAGAGACTCAAAGAATTTTGAATGAAATTATGGTTGCATGCATCCTAAGTTGCTTCAGGCATGTCCAACTCCTTGGGACCCACCCTATGGACTATAACCCACAGGCTCCTCTGCCCATGGGATTCTCCAGGCAAGAACAATGGAGTGGATTACCATGCCCCCCTCCAGGGAACATTCTCAACCCAGGGATTGAACCTGTGTCTCTTATATCTCATGCACTGGCAGGTGGGTTCTTTACCACTAGTGCCACCTGGGAAGCCCTGAAATTATGGAAGTTTAACTTTCATGGAGAGGGATACAATGAGAGTTTTGCATTGACATGTATACACTTAAATATTTAAAAGATAAACAAAAAAGACCTACTGTCTAGCACAGGGATCTCTGCTCAATATTCTGTAATAGCCTAAATGAGAACAGAATCTGAAAAAGAATAAATGCAAGTATATGTCAAACTGAAACACTTTTTCCCTAAAGCAGAAACTAACACAATATTGTTAAGCAACTATCCTCCAATATAAAATACTTTTCTCAGAATAGCAACATTACAAATGATAACACAGAAATACAAAGTATCATAAAAGGCTACTATGAACAATTATATACCAATGAAGTGGGCTACCTAGGAGAAATGGAATAATTCTTAGAAATATGCAAGACTGAATCAGGAAGAAACAGAAAATCTGAATAAACCAATTACTGGCAATGAGGTTGTACCAGTAATCAAAAATTTTCTAATGAAGTAAAACTTAAGACCAGATTGCTTTACTGGTAAATATACCAAATATTTAAACAAAAATTATGCCATGAGTGCGTGCAAGCTGAGTTACATCAGTCATCTCTGACTCTTTGCAACACTACAGACTGTAGCCCACCAGCCTCCTCTGTCCTCGGAGTTCTTCAGGCAAGAATCCTGGAGTGGGTTGCCATGCCCTCCTCCATGGGACCTTCCTAACCCAGAGACTGAACCCTCATCTCTTATATCTCCTGCACTGGCAGGTGGTTCTTTACCACTAGCGTCAACTGGGAAGCCCCAAGAATTATACCAATCCTTCTCAAACTCTTCTTAAAGATAGAAAAGGAGGAGACACTCTCAAACTCATTTTAAGAATTTTATTACCATTATTATTATTTTGATGCCAAGGCTTAATAAGGAAACTTCTAGTAAAGAAAATTACAGGGCAATGTTCTCAATTAATATAGATACAAAAATTGTCAACAAATTACTAGAAAAGCAAGTATCAGATTGGAAAATAATAAAAATGATATCCATATGTTGATGACAAGAGTTTAAAGTCTTGAAAACTGAAGAGAAAACTTCTAGACATAATCAATGAATTCACTAATGTTTCTGGATGTGAAATTAAGTTGCAAAAATCAGTGTATTGGCATTCATACCCACAGTAGTAAGCTAGTCAAACAGAAGGAACAATGCAGGCAACATAGAGGGCAACCTGAGAACATACAGCCCTGGTGAAAGGTGGGCAGTGAGCTGTTGTGCCTCATAGAACACTTACTGCATAAGAATTTGGAAGTGTAACCAGTGTAACCAGTGTAGAAAATAAATATAAATAAAAACAGCAAATTAGGCAAAATGTGGCAACAGAGGAATAGCTCCCAAGTGAAGGACCAAGATTAAATCCTAGAAGAATTAAGTGAAGTGGAGATAAGCAAACTGCCTGATAGAGTCCTAGGTAATGTACGTATAGATACTGAAATGACTTGGGAGAAGAATGGATTAGCAGAGTGAAAGTTAGAAGTTTTTAACATAGAGTTAGAACATATAAAGAACAAAGCAGCAATAAAAAATAAAATAAATGAAGTAAATACACACGGAGTCGACAATATATTTGATGAAACAGGGGAACCTATCAACTAACTTGGAAAATAATGTAGTAGAAATCACTCTGTGTGTGATAGAGAAATAGAATATATGAAAAGAGAAATCAAAAGCACAGAAATTGAAGCTGTAATAAAAAATCAGCATCCATATCAAACTACCAATGATATTGTTCACAGAACTAGAACAAATAATTTCACAATTTTTATGGAAACAAAAAAGACCCTGAATAGCTAAAGCAGTCATGAGAAAGAAGAATGGACCTGGAGGAATCAGTCTTTCAGACATCAGACTATACTACAAAGCTACAGTCATCAAGACAGTATGGTACTTGTACAAAGACAGAAATATACATCAGTGGAACAAAATAGAAAGTCCAGAGATAAATCCACACACCTATGGACACCTTATCTTTGAGAAAAGAAGCAAAAATGTACAATGGACAAAAGACAGTCTCTTCAACAAGTGGTGTTGGGAAAACTGGTCAACTACGTGTAAAAGAATGAAACTAGAACACTTTCTAATACCAAACACAAAAATAAACTCAAAATGGATTAAAGATATAAAGGTAAGACCAGAGAAGAACAGAGACTATAAAACTCTTAGAGGACAATATAGGCAGAACACATTCTGACATAAATCACAGCAAGATCCTCTATGATGCACCTCTAAGAGTAATAGAAATAAGAACAAAAATAAACAAATCGGACCTAATTAAACTTAAAAACTTTTGCACAACGAAGGGAACTATAAGTAATGTGAAAAGACAGCCCTAAGAATGGGAGAAAATAATAGCAAATGAAAGAGCTGGAAAGAGTTAATCTCCAAAATATGCAAGCAGCTCATGCAGCTCAATATCAGAAAAATGAACAACCCAATCAAAAAGTGGGTGAAAGACCTAAACAGACATTTCTCCAAAAAAGACATATAGATGGCTGATAAACACATGGAAAAATGCTCAGCTTCACTCATTAGAAAAATGTAAATCAAAACCACAGTGAGGTATCTCACATCAGTCAGAATGGCCATCATCAAAAGTCCACAAACAATAAATGCTAGAGAGGTTGTGGATAAAAAGGAACCCTCTTACACTGTTGATGGGAATGCATACTGGCACAGCCACTCTGGAAACAGTGTGAAAATTCCTTAAAAAACTAGGAATAGAACTGCCATATGACCCAACAATCCAGTGCTGGGCATACACCCCAAAGAAACCAGACTTTAAAGAGAAACATGTATCCCAATGTTCATTGCAGCACTACTTACAATAGCTAGGATATGGAAGCAACCTAAATGGCCATCAGCAGATGAATGGATAAGGAAGTTGTGGTACATATATACAATGGGATATTACTCAGCATTTGAGTCAGGTCTAATGAAGTGGATGAACCTGGAACCTATTATACAGAGTGAAGCAAGTCAGAAAAAGAAAGGTAAATACTGTATGTTAACCCATTTATATGGAATTTAGAAAAATGGTACCAATGATTCTACATGCAGGGCAGCAAAGGAGACATAGATGTAAAGAAATTTTTGGACTTAGTGGGAAAGGGCAAGGGTGGAATGATTTGAGAAAATAACATTGAAACATGTACATTATCATATGTAAGATAGATGACCAGTGCAAGTTCGATGCATGAGGCAGGGGCACCCAAAGCCAGTGCTCTGGAACAACCCAGAGAGATAAGGTGGGGAGGGAGGTGGGAGGTAGGTTCAGGATGGGGGGAACACATGTTGGCCAATTCATGTTGATGTACGGCAAAAACCATCATGGTATTGTAAAGTATCATCCAATCAAAAATAAAAAAATTGAAATAAATAAAATGAAGCATTATGAGAGACAAGATGGTGGAGGATTTGGTGAACATGGAGTACATCTCTCTCCACGCATGCATCAACAATACATCCTCAGATGCAGAGGCTTTCACAGAGCACAAACTGAGTGCTGGCAGGAGCCTCTGATCACCAGAAAACTCGATATCAGTTCAGTTCAGTTCAGTTCAGTCACTCAGTCGTGTCCAACTCTTTGCGATCCAATGAATTGCAGCACGCCAGGCCTCCCTGTCTATCACAATCTCCCGGAGTTCACTCAAACTCACATCCATCGAGGCGGTGATGCCATCCAGCCATCTCACCCTCTGTCATTCCTTTCTCCTCCTGTCCTCAATCTTTCCCAGCTTCAGGGTCTTTTCAAATGAGTAAGCTCTTCACATCACGTGGCCAAAGTATTGGAGTTTCAGCTTCAACATCAGTCTTTCCAATGAATACCCAGGACTGATCTCCTTTAGGATGGATTGGTTGGATCTCCTTGTAGTCCAAGGGGCTCTCAAGAGTCTTCTCCAACACCACAGTTAAAAAGCATTAATTCTTCTGCACTCAGCTTTCTTTATAGTCCAACTCTCACATCCATACATGACTACTGGAAAAACCATAGCCTTAACTAGACGGACCTTTGTTGACAAAGTAATGTCTCTGCTTTTTAATATGCTGTCTAGCTTGGTCATAACTTTCCTTCCAAGGAGTAAGCATCTTTTAATTTCTTGGCTGCAATCACCATCTGCAGTGATTTTGGAGCCCCCCAAAATAAAATCAGCCACTGTTTCACCATCTATTTGCCATAAAGTGATGGGACCGGATGCCATGATCTTAGTTTTCTGAATGTTGAGCTTTAAGCCAATTTTTTGACTCTCCTTTTTCACTTTCACCAAGAGGCTTTTTAGTTCTTCACTTTCTGCCATAAGGGTTAGTGTTAGGGTTAGATCCACTCAAAACTCAGTAGGATGAAAGAAGGAAGGGAAAAATAGGAGAGCAAGCAGGAGTGGTCCTGCACACAGGCAGTGGGACAGCTGAAGTAGGAGTGATATCCCCACATCAAGGCCAAGCAGTTCAGACAGACGGGAAGCATTTGAGGCTGTCAAGGTGAAGAAGCTGATCTGTGACAGTCTAAATGGAGTGAGAACCACACAGACTTCCATGTTGCGGCCCTACATACCCTTGACAGGGACACAAGTTCACCAGAATGTATAGTGGCTAGGAGTTGGAATGGGGCATTTGAGAGCAATCCCATGGCAAAAACTATTGTTGACTCTGGGGAAATGGCCTAAGGCCTGAGAGAGTGGGAAAGAGGAGATTGCTGTGGGGAATGCCTTTGAAGGAAAGCTGGACAGCCATGTAGGCAGGGCACTACTGCTCAGCCACATGCAGGTAGTGGGGCCATCACTATAGTCACTCTGTCCCTACATGCCAGCACTGGCATGCTGACTAATAGAAAAAAAAAAAAACAGCAAGGGCGGCCCTTTGGAAGTCTGAAGTACAAAGCAATAGAAAAGGACCCCATCTAGAAGCCCCTTTGAAAAGTGCCTCCTCCCAGAGGCTACAAAAGATCCTAATAGCACCATATCTTCTGCACCTGTGGCTGCTGCCTTCCCTGCACACCTGGTGCTGCTGGGGTCCCTGCCATCTGTGCTACATCCATGCTCAGTCCTCACAGGGGCAGAGCTGCCAGAGGTTAGGAAAGAACCTTAATATCACCATATCTCTTACACCCATGCCGTTGGCTTCCCTGCATACCTGACACTGGCAGGGTTCCAGTGATCCTAGCAGCCATGCTATCTACCTGCCTTCTCCTCATTGGGGCAGAGCTGCCAGAGTCTAGGAAAGAACCCTAATAACATGATATCTCCAGTTCCTGTGGCTTCCCTGTGAACCAGGCACTGCCAGGGCCCATGCAATCCAAGCAGCTGCACCACCTCTATGCCTAGTCCTAACTGTGGCAGACTCAAGTCCTCCAGGGCAACCTCAGGAGCAAACTCCTATGGATAACCCCCATGGAAAGATGGGGATAAATCTCTGTTGAGCTTCAGGGTGCAGTGCATAAGAAAGAGGATTGAAATCCTTTTCACCAGCTGTACAAGCTACAGATTAAATCCATGTGATTAACTGAGTCTGGTTTTGGAATATGTAAAAGGACAATGAATGTTCTCAAAAAGAAAATGCTCTAGCTCTGGAAGCTATGGACATTGGAAGCAAGAACAGGTAGGAGTAGGGACAGATTAGTCCGTGCAGTCCCATAGCAGGTCCAGAGACAGCCCTCCCCAGTATCAGAGGTCCTCCTAGGGAGGTGCAGGTGGTCTGGCCTCCTAGGGAGATGGAGGTGGGCTGTGGCTTACAGCAAGGGAAAGGACACTGACAGCTGAGATCCAAGAAAAACATTTAATATTAGTCTTAAAATTTGATTATTTCTGTAGTAAGTTCTGGAGTATTTTTCTCTTCTTTTTTTCCTTTATTGCTGTGATTGATTTATTATCTCTATTTAAGCTTTGTGGAATTTTTTAAAAAATCATACATTTAACTTATTTTATGTATTTCTACTTTAACTTTGGCTTTCTATAGTTATTTGAAGTGTTTTTGGTTGTTTTGTTGTTGTTCTTTCCTTGTTGCACTTTGTTCTTTAATATATATAGATCTTTTTATATAATTACATTTAACTTTCCTTCTCTGTTCTTTTTTCCTTTTTTCCACTATGTTTGTTTCCTTGTTTTCTTTTCTATATTTCTCAGCTGACACTCTGTTTTGGTCTTGCTTACTCTTTTGAGTTTGAGATATTTTTGTTTCTAATTGGTTGATATTTTTTGGATTTCCTTTGCTCCCTGGGTAACTCTCTTTTTTTTTTTTTTCTTTTTGGTCTATTTGGCTCTCTCTATGTGTGTGTGTATGTTTGTGTGTGTCTGTTCCTTTGTTTTTGTCTCTATTTGTATGATTTTGCTTTTATCATTTGTCTGGTGTTCACTTTTTGTTTCCTTTTTTTGTAGATATTTTGTTCTGTGCTTTTCGGTTGTAATCCCCTTTACTGCCATAATAAAGCAGCTTTGTAGGATTTTGGTGCCTAAGTCAGGTCTGAACCTCTGGGATTGGAGTGCTGAGTCCAGGACACTAGACCACCAGGGACTGTTAATCCATAAGAACTCCCACAAAGGCCTTCACCTATATCCAAGACCTGGTACCACCCAACTAGCTGCAGAACCCAGTGCAGGATGCCTCATCTAAACAACAAGCAAGACTGGAATACAAACCCAATAATCAGCAGACAGACTTCCCACAGACATTCCAAAACAAATCACTTCACATGACCCTACCAATCAGAGGGGAAAAAATTCACCTCCTTCCACCAGAATGCAGTCACCAGTTCCTCCCAACATGGAGCCTACACAAACCACTGAACCAACTATATCCACCAGAGGAAAAGACCAAAAGCAAGAGGAAGTGCAACCCTATAGCCTTGGGGAAAGCGATCTCAAACTTGATAAGTGAGAAAAAAATGAAAAGACAGAGAAATATTGTGCAGGTGAAAGAACAGTGTGAAAATCCAAAAGATGAAATAAACAAAGAGGAAATAGGCAAACTACCTGAAAAACAATTCAGAGTAATGAGAGTGAAGATAATCCAAAATTGTGAAAATCGAATGGAGAAAATGAAAGAATCATTTAAGACATTTAACAAAGACCTAGAAGAAATAAAAAATGACCAAACAATGAAGAATAAAATAATTAATGAAATTTAAAATACTTGAGGAGAAATAAACAGCAGAATAACTGACAAAATAGTGGATAATAGACCTGGAAGATAGAATGGTGGAAATAACTGCTGAATAGCAAAATAAAGAAAACAAATGAAAATAATTGAGGATAACCTCAGAAACATCAGGGGCAATATTAAATGCACCAACATTTGAAGCGTAGGGGTCTGAAAAGAAGATGAGAAAAAGAAAGGATCTGAAAAAATTTTTGAAGAGATTATAATCAGAAAGTACTCTAACATGGGTAAGGAAATAGTCAATCAAGTCCAGGCAAAGCAGAGAGTCCCATAACAGGAGAAATCCAAAGGGAAATACTCTGAGACACATATTAATCAAGCTAACAAAAATTAAACACAAATAAGAAATGTTAAAAGCAGAGAAGGAAAAGCAACAAATAACATAAAAAGGAAACCCCAGAAGGTTAAAAGCTGAACTTTCAGTACAAATTCTGAAGTCTAGAAGGGAATGGAAGGATACATTTAAAGTAATGAAAGGGGAAAACCTACAACCAAGATTACTCAACTAAACAAAGATTTCATTAAAAATTTACAGAGAAATCAACAGTTTTGTAGACAAGCAAAAGTTATGAGAATTCAACACCAGCAAACCAACTTTACAAAAAATGCTAAAGGGATTTCTATAGGCAGGAAACATTAAAAAAAAAAAGGAAAGACATACTAAAATAAATGCAAAGCAATTAAGAAAATGTGAATAGGAATATACATATCAATAATTACTTTAAATATAAATGAATTAAACACACCAACAAAAAGACACAGATTGGCTGAATGTATACAAAATCAGGACCCCTGTATGTGATGTCTACAAGAGAACAACAGACATAGAGACACACAGAGACTGAGAGGGAGAGTATGGAAAAATATATTTTATGAAAATATAAATCAAAAGAAAATCATACAAACAATTCTTTTTGTTGTTGTTGCTGCTGCTTTCCTTTTTAATTCAATTTATTTATTTTAATTGAAGGCGAATTAGTTTACAATATTGTAGTGGTTTTTGCAATAATTGACATGAATCAACCATAGGTGTACGTGTGTTCCCCATCCTGAAACCCCCTCCTACTTCCCTCTCCATCCCATCCCTCTGGGTCATCCCACTGCACCAGCCTGGAGTACCCTGTTTCTTACATATAGGGTTATCATTAGCATCTTTTTAAATTCCATATATATATATGCATTAGTGTACTGTATTGGTGTTTTCTTTCTGGAACTTTACTCTGTATAATAGGCTCCAGTTTTATCCACTTCATGAGAACTTATTCGAATGTATTCTTTTTAATGGCTGAGTAAAACTCCATTGTGTATATGTATCACAGCTTTCTTATCCATTTATCTGCCAATGTACATCTAGGTTGCTTCCATGTCCTAGCTGTTACAAACAGTGCTGCAATGAACATTGAGGTGCATGTGTCTCTTTCAATTCTGGTATCCTTGGTGTGTATGCCCAGCAGTGGGATTTCTGGGCCATATGGCAGTTCTATTTCCAGTTTTTTTAAGGAATCTCCACACTGTTCTCCATAGTGTCTGGACTACTTTGCATTCCCACTAACAGTGTAAGAGGGTTCCCTTTTCTCCACACCCTCTCCAGCATTTATTGCTTGTAGACTTTTGGATAGTAGCCATTCTGACTGGCATGAAATGGTACCTCATTGTGGTTGATTTGCATTTCTCTGATGCTGAGCATCTTTTCATGTGTTTGTTAGCCACCTGTATGTCTTCTTTGGAGAAATATCTGTTTAGTTCTTTGGCCCACTTTTTGATTGGGTTGTTTATTTTTCTGGAATTGAGCTGCAGGTTTTGCTTGTATATTTTTGAGATTAATTATTTGTCAGTTATTTTTCTATAATTTTCTCCCATTCTGAAACCTGTCTTTTCACCTTGCTTATAGTTTCCTGCTGGGGTCCAGCTCCTGCAGGATCCAGGGGAACCTGAAGGAAAAATGGCGTTGGAGGATGATTTAGAGAGAGATAAGGAAAGAATATTGTAGATAAGAAAATAGAGGAGAGAAAGAGGCTGATATGCCTTGGTTTATATAGAAAGCCAATAAAACTTCAGGACAAAAATTTTGCCCTGTTCATGGAGGCCACAGGTGCCTTCCCAGTCTCCTGAGGGAGTGAAGATGCAGAACATCTTCCTGTTCAGGTCTTAGAAACCCGGGCAGATAAGTGAATACAGGGAGCCTTTATGCTCCAAAGGATCAGCCTGAAAAAAGAAAGTAAAAGAGAAAAAAAGAGAAAAAAATGAAAAACATGGGGTGGCCAAGCTTCTTCAAGCGAGGCCCAATAGCGTTATTTTTAAAAGGTACTTTTATACCTTGTCTTATACATAGAGGGAAATGAAAGATGCAAAGTCATACAGAGTCAGCCCAAACATTACATCTGTTTTGTCTTTATCAAAACCAGGACTTTTCTGCAAACCTTTCCCATACACAATGTTGTGTACATTATCTTCTGGCCTTGGAGGCCTGTGAACATTTTATGACCCTCTTTTGATAAAGGCTGTTCAACCAAAAAACTTATTTTCCCTTGAAATGTTTTTTTCTTATATTTCTAATCTATGTCAGTCTCAAAAAGTATTAAACAAATTACATTTCTCATGGAGCAAAGGTACAGTGAGTTATAAGAAAGAACCAATTAGCTCAAAAGTTTGATGTGGTTAATTTCAAGGCTACACTTGTTTTTCTTACTTTCCAACTATGTTAACTAATGCACTCCCAGGTGCGCAGTGGATAAGAGATATGGGAACTTAGCAACAAGCATTGGCCCAATAATGAAATCCTACACCAGAACTACTCTAATAACTTTTAACTCTTTAAAAGGCTCTATGTTTTAGGCTTTCCATGCCTCTCACAATTGGGAGGCTGTAAATAATCATATGCATAGCTGCAAAAGTCTGGATATACCTGCCAAGCAAGCTAGAATGTTAACAGAGGGGGTTTGATTTGAAATATTTCTCTCATGTGCAGGAGACTTATTAGCTATAGCCCTAAGTTTATTTTCTTCAGAAAAAGGTGGTCAGGAATAGCCCCCTGTTAATGTCAGAGGAGTTGGTGAAAGTCATGAAATAGTGAAACAGACAGATTCTGGTTTGGGGGTAGATGCTTGAGAAAGCCTAGGGAGCCCCTTAAGTTCTGAAGCCTTGCTTAACAGTTCTCTTCCACATGACTTTTGTCATGGGTGGGATCTCCCTTGGTGGCTCCCAGCAGTTTCCTTTGCTGTGCAAAAGCATTTAAGGTTAATTAGGTCCCATTTGTTTATTTTTGCTTTTACTTCCAATATTCTGTGAGGTGAGTCAGAGAGGATCCTGCTGTGATTTATGCCAGAAAGTGTTTTGCCTATGTTCTCCTCTAGGAGTTTTATAGATTCTGGTCTTATGTTTAGATTTTTAGTCAATTTTGAATTTATTTTGTGTATGGAAAAGTTATGATCAACCTAGATAGCATATTCAAAAGCAGAAACATTACTTTGCTGACTAGGTCCATCTAGTCAAGGCTATGGTTTTTCCTGCGGTCACGGATGGATGTGAGAGTTGGACTGTGAAGAAGGCTGAACACCGAAGAATTGATGCTTTTGAACTGTGGTGTTGGAGAAGACTCTTGAGAGTCCCTTGTACTGCAAGGAGATCCAACCAGTCCATTCTGAGGGAGATCAGCCCTGGGATTTCTTTGGAAGAAATGATGCAAAAGCTGAAACTCCAGTACTTTGGCTACCTCATGCAAAGAGTTGACTCATTGGAAAAGACTCCGATGCTGGGAAGGATTGGGGGCAGGTGGAGAAGGGGATGACAGAGGATGAGATGGCTGGATGGCATCACTGACCTGATGGACGTGAGTCTGAGTGAACTCTGGGAGTTGGTGATGGACAGGGAGTACTGGCGTGCTGCAATTCATGGGGTTACAAAGAGTCGGACACAACTGAGCAACTGAACTGAACTGAACTGATGGTGTTAGAAAGTTTTCTAGTTTCATTCTTTTACAAGTGGTTGACCAGTTTTCCCATCACCGCTTGTTAAGGAGATTTTCTTTCTTCCATTGTATATTCTTGCCTCCTTTGTCAAAGATAAGTTGTCCATAGGTGCATGGATTTATCTCTGGGCTTCCTATTTTGTTCCATTGATCTATATTTCTGTCTTTGTGCCAGGACCATACTGTCTTGATGACTGTAGCTTTGTAGTAGAGCCTGAAGTCAAGTAGGTTGATTCCTCCAGTTTCATTCTTCTTTCTCAAGATTGCTTTGGCTATTCGAGGTTTTTTGTATATCCACACATATTGTGAAATTATTTTTTCTAGTTCTGTGAAAATACCATTGGTAGCTTGATAGGGATTACATTGAATCTATAAATTCCTTTGGATAGTATACTGGTTTTCAATATATTGATTCTTCCAATCCATGAGCATGGTATATTTCTCCATCTATTTGTGTCATCTGTGATTTCTTTCACCAGTGTTTGATATATATATATATATATATATATATATATATATATATATATATATATATATGTCTTTTGTTTCTCTAGGTAGATATATTCATAAGTATTTTATTATTTTTGTTGCAATGGTTAATGGAATTATTTCCTTAATTTCTCTTTCTGTTTTTTCATTGTTAGTGTATAAGAATACAAGGGACTTCTGTGTGTTAATTTTATATCCTGCAACTTTACTATATTAATTGATTAGCTCTAATAATTTTCTGTTGGAATCACTAGAGTTTTCTATGTAGAGGATCGTGTCATCTGCAAATAGTGAGAGATTTACTTATTTTCCAATCTGGATTCCTTTTATTTATTTTTCTTCTTTGATTGCTGTGAGCAAAACTTCCAAAGCTGTTGAATAGCAATTGTGAGAGTGGGCACCCTTGCCTTCTTCCTGACTTTAGGGGAAATTCTTTTTATTTTTCACCATTGAGAATAATGTTTGCTGTGGGTTTGTCATATGCAGCTTTTATTGTGTTCAGTTATGTTCCTTTTATTCCTACTTTCTGTAGGGTTTTTATCATAAATGGATGTTGAATTTTGTCAAAGGCTTCTTCTGCATCTATTGAAATAATCATATGCTTATCTTTTAATTTGCTAATGTATATTACATTGTTTGATTTGCAGATATTAAAGAATCCTTGCATCCCTGGCATAAAGCCCACTTGATCATGATTTATGATCTTTTTATTATGTTGTTGGATTCTGTTTGCTAGAATTTTGTTAAGGATTTTTTCATATATGTTCATCACTGATATTGGCCTGTGGTTTTCTTTTTGTGTGGCATTTTTGTCAGGTTTTGGTATTAGGGTGATGGTGGCCTCATATAATGAGTTTGGAAGTTTACCTTCCTCTGCCATTTTCTGGAAGAGTTTAAGTAGGATAGGTGTTAGCTCTTCTCTAATTCTTTAGTAGAATTCATATGTGAAGCCTTCTGCTCCTGGGCTTTATTTTTGCCCAGATTTCTGATTACAGTTTTTATTTTCGTCTTATGATGGGTCTGTTAAGATTTTCTATTTCTTTCTGCTTCAGTTTTGGAAAGTTATCCTTTTGTAAGAATTTGTCCATTTCTTCCAAGTTGTCCATTCTATTGGAATATATTTCCTGATAGTAGTCTCTTGTGATCCTTTGTATTTCTGTGTTGTCTGTTGTGATTTCTCCATTTTCATTTCTAATTTTGTTGATTTGGTTCTTCTCCCTTTGTTTCTTGATGAGTCTGGCTAATGGTTTGTCTGTTTTATTTACCTTCTCAACGAACCAGCGTTTAGCTTTGTTGATTTTTGCTATGGTCTCTTTTGTTACTTTTGCATTTATGTGTGCCCTAATTTTTAAGATTTCTTTCCTTCTACTAACCCTGGGGTTAGGTTATTTATTTGACTTTTTTCTTGTTTCTTGAGGTAAGCCTGTATTGTTATGAACCTTCCCCTTAGCACCGCTTTTGCAGTGTCCCATAGGTTTGAGGTTGTTGTGTTTTCATTTTCATTTGTTTCTATGCATTTTGATTTATTTTTTTAATTTCTTCTGTGATTTGTTGTTATTCAGCAGTGTGTTGTTTAGCCTACATATGATGGAATTTTTAATAGTTTTTTTTTTCCTGTAATTGACATCTAATCTTACCTCTTTTTGATCAGAAAAGATGCTTGGAATGATTTCAATTTTTTTGAAATTGCCAAGGCTAGATTTCTAGCCCAGGATGTGATCTATCATGGAGAAGTTACCATGTGCACTTGGGGAAAAGGTGAAATTCATTTTTGGGGGATGAAATGTCCTATACATATCAGTTAGGTCTAACAGGTCCATTGTATCACTTAAAGACTGTGTCCTTGTTAATTTTCTGTCTAGTTGATTTATCCATAGGTGTGAGTGGGGTATTAAAGTCTCCCACTATTATCGTGTTATTGTTAATTTCCCGTTTCATAGTTGTTAGCATTTGTCTTACATAACCTGGTGCTCCTATGTTGAGTGCATATATATTTTTGATTGTCATATCTTCTTCCTGGATTGATCTTTTGATCATTATGTAGTGTCCTTCTTTGTCACTTTTTACAGCCTTTATTTTGAAGTCTATTTTATTTCATATGAGTATTGCTACTCCTGCTTTCTTTTGGTATCTATTTGCATGAAATATCTTTTCCAACCCTTCACTTTCAGTCTGTATGTATCCCTAGTTTTGAGGTTGGTCTCTTTTAGACAGCATATTTAGGGTGTTTTTTTTTTTTTTTTAATCCATTCAGCCAGTCTTTGTCTTTTGGTTGGGGCATTCAACCCATTTACATTTAAGGAATTATTGATAAGTGTGAACAGGTTGCCATTTAGTTTGTTGTTTGGGGTTTGAGTTTATACACTCTTTTTGTGTTTCCTGTCTAGAGAAGATCCTTTAGTATTTGTTGAAGAGCTGGTTTGGTGGTGCTGAGTTCTCTCAGCTTTTGCTTGTCTGTAAAGCTTTTGATTTCTCCTTCATATTTGAATGAGATCCTTGCTGGGTACAGTAATCTGTGTTGTAGGTTTTCCTCTTTCATCACTTTAAGTATGCCCTGTCAGTTCCTTCTGGCCTGAAGAGTTTCTATTGAAATGCCCTTGTGTATTATTTGTTGTTTTTCCCTTGCTGCTTTTAATATTTGTTCTTTGTGTTTGATCTTTGTTATTCTGATTAATATGTGTCTGGGGTGTTTTGCCTTGGGTTTACCCTGATTGGGACTCTCTGGGTTTCTTGGACTTGGGTAGCTATTTCCTCCCCCATTGTAGGGAAGTTTTCAACTATTTTCTCCTCATGTATTTTCTCATGGTCTTTATTTTTGTCTTCTTCTTCTGGGACTCCTATGAGTCGAATGTTGGGGCATTTAACATTGTTCCAGAGGTCTCTGTGGTTGTCCTCATGTCTTTTAATTCTTTTTTATCTTCCCTCTGTTTCATTTATTTCTACCATTCTATCTTCTACCTCACTTATCCTATCTTCTGCCTCTGTTATTCTACTGTTTGTTTCCTCCAGAGTGTTTTTTATCTCATTTATTGCATTATTCATTATTGATCGACTCTTTTTTATTTCTTCTAGATCCTTGTTAAACATGTCTTGCATCTTCTCAATCCCTGTCTCCAGACTATTTATCTGTAACTCTATTTTATTTTTAAGATTTTGGATGATTGATACTATCATTATTCTGAATTCTTTTTGAGGTAGACTCCCTATCTCCTCCTCTTTTGTTTTGTTTGTTGGGCATTTATCATGTCCTTTTACCTGCTGAATATCTCTCTGCCTTTTCATCTTGTTTAGATTGTTCTGTATGTGGTGGCCTCTCTGTATTCTGGAAGTTTGTGGTTCCTCTTTTTGGTGGAGGTTCCTCCCTGTGGGTGGGGTTGGATGAGTAGCTTGTCAAGTTTTCCTGGTCAGGGAAGCTTCCATCAATGGTCTGGCGGGTGGAGCTGGATTTCTTCCCTCTGTAGTGCACTGAAGTGTCCAGTAATGAGTTCTGAGATGTCTGTGGGTTTGGTGTGACTTTGCGCAGTCTGTATATTGAAGCTCAGGGCTATGTTCCTGTGTTGCTGGAGAATTTGCATGGTATGTCTTGCTCTGGAACTTGTGGCTCTTGGGTGTTGCTTGGTTTCAGTGTAGGTATGGAGGCTTTTGGATGATTTCTTATAAATTAATGTACCCTGGAGTCAGGAGTTTTCTGGTGTTCTCAGATTTGGGGCTTAAGCCTCCTAGCTCTGGTTTTCAGTCTTATTCTTATAGTAGCCTCAAGACTTCTCCATCTATATGGCAATGATGATAAAACACCTAGGTTAATGGTGAAAAGATTCTCCATGGTGAGTGAGAGGTTCACAGAGTTGCATGAAGAAGAGAACAGGGAGGAGGGAGACAGAGTTGACCAGGAGGAGAAATGGGGGATTCAAAAGGTGAGAGACAGATCTAGGCAGTAATCAGTTGCCTAAGTGTTCTCCACAGCCTGGAACACACACAAAGATTCAAATTTGGGTAGAGAAGAGAAGGGGGAGGGAGGAGATAGAGATGACCTAGGGGAGAAAAAGGAGAGTCAAAAGGGGAGAGAGCAATCAAGCCAGTAATCACATTCCGAAGTAAAAATGGATACTTAAGATTGAATTTTTAAAGGTACAAAATTGATAACAAATACCCAAAAGCAAAGATTAAAAATCTAGAGTAGAGGTTAGACTCTGGAGCTGTTGAGGGCAGTGTAGGGTCAGTTAACTTTCAGATAGTTACTTGTTCCAGCTTATATTTTTCAAGATCTATAGGCCCCTTCTAATGTAGTTGGTGCTAACTAGAGGGTTTTAATCTGTTGCACCTGTCACTTGCAAAGTGGTTCCCTCTGTTTATTTTGGCTTCTTCTGTTTGCAGATCTCTTCATTGTCTACTTTCTGCCCTGACACAAGGGGGTGAAGGTGGTCACTTATTTAGGCTCACTTGGTCAGTTGTCCTGTGGGGAGGGAGGAACAATGCAAACACATCACTGGCGTGTGTGGGGAGTGCTTGCAGTGATTCAGACACACTAGGTTTGTGTCCTAGCACACATGGCCTGTGTGCTTTCCCAGTCTACACTGCTCAGACTCCAGGTTTCTCTCCAGGGGAGCTATCTAAACCAGGCGCTGGTTGCGAGCACTTCCCAATTCTAAGCTGCTCAGGTTCAGATTTTCGGGTACTCCACAAAGGCACAGACTCAGTTAGGCCTGTGTTTTGTACCTTTCCCAGGTCTGAGCAGCTCAGACGACCAGGTGCTTGGTAAGCACACTCTTCTCAGGTAGGAGGTGGATCTTATCACCTCCCCCATCTCAGCTGCTCAGTCTCCTGGTGCGTAGTGGTCCTGCCTTCTCAGGTGTGCCGTGTGTCTCTTCTGGGGAGCTGATCTCTGGCTGTGACCCTCCCAGCAGATGCCATCCATCCAGAATCCCAGGAAGTCTTGGTTAGAAAATGGGAGCTCACTCACAGTTTGGTATAGGATGCTGTCTCTGTGGCCGAGATTGCCCCTTTCCACCTCTGGCTGCCCCCTGCCTGCCTCCCTGCCTCTGGTGGGGAATGGGCAGGTCCACAGCTGGCTATCTCTCCTCTGGTATTTGCTCAGTCCTTTGTTCTGTGAGCAGGCCTGGCAGTGCCTTAGGTTAGGGCTTCTCGTGGGATAGTTCTCTCTCTCTTTCTCTCTCTCTCTCTTTTTTTTTTTTTCTTCTCTCTCTCTGGCTATTCCACAGTTTGGGTTGCTATTTCATGGTTGCTCCCTCAGATTGCCCTCAGGGAATTCAGGACCAGTCATTATCCTAAGCAATGCAGCCCGTGCCTCCCTGTTCAGCTCCTGCTTGCTGGTGGTGGATGCGAGCATCTGGGCTACCTCTCTGCTGGGAGATAGAGTTAGGCACATAATCTGTGGGGATTATTTATTTATTTATTTATTTTTCCTCCCAATTATATTGCCCTCTGAGATTCCAAAACTCCCCACAGACCCACCAGTGAGACTGTTTCCTGGTGTTTGGAAATGTCTCCTCTTTTATGACTCCCTTCCTGGGACAGGTCTCCATCCCTAACTCTTTTGTCTCTTTTTATATGTTAAATTTTATCCTACCTCCTTTTGAAGACAATGGACTGCATTTTCTGGGTGCCTGATGTCTTCTGCCAGCATTTAGAAGTTGTTTTGTGGAATTCTCTCAGTGTTTAAATGTTTCTTTGATGAATTTGTGGGGGAGAAAGTGGTCTCCCCATCCTATTCCTCTGCCATCCTAGGACTGACCCAAAACAATTCTCATATCAGATAAAATAGACCTTAAATTAAAGACTATTATAAGAGATAAGGAAAGACCTACATAAAGATCAAGGGTCAATTCAAGAAGGATATGTAGCAATTGTAAAAATGTATGCACCCAACATAAGAGCACCTCATTACATAAG
Organism: Ovis aries; assembly: GCF_016772045.2. Classification (NCBI taxonomy): domain Eukaryota; kingdom Metazoa; phylum Chordata; class Mammalia; order Artiodactyla; family Bovidae; genus Ovis; species Ovis aries. The sequence goes on from NC_056080.1 coordinate 74,860,584, forward strand.
ACAAATGTTAATTTTTTAAAAAAGTGAAATTAACAGTACCACAATAATAGTAGTATATATTAATGCCCAACTTTCAACAATAGACTGATCATCAAGATAGAAAATTAATAAGGAAACAAAAATCCTAAATGACACATTAGTGTCATTGGTAATCTTCAGGACATTCCATCCAAATGCAGAGGAATACACCTTCTTTTCAAGGGCACACAGAACATTCTCCAGGATAGACCACATCATAGGTTACAAGATAAGCCTTTATAAATTAAAAAAAAATTGAAATCATATCAAACATCTTTTCTGACCACAATGCTATAAGACTGGTTATCATTTACAGGAACAAAACTATGTAAAACACAAATACATAGAAGTTAAGCAATGCACTTCTAAATAGCCAACAGTAATTTAAAGAAAATCAAGTTCAGTTCAGTTCAGTTCAGTCACTCAGTCGTGTCCGACTCTTTGCAACCCCATGAATCGCAGCATGCCAGGCCTCCCTGTCCATCACCATCTCCCGGAGTTCACTCAGACTCACGTCCATTGAGTCCGTGATGCCATCCAGCCATGTCATCCTCTGTCGTCCCCTTCTCCTCCTGCCCCCAATCCCTCCCAGCATCAGAGTCTTTTCCAATGAGTCAACTCTTCACATGAGGTGACAAAAGTACTGGAGATTCAGCTTTAGCAACATTACTTCCAAAGAAAACCCAGGACCAATCTCTTTCAGAATGGACTGGTTGGATCTCCTTGCAGTCCAAGGGACTCTCAAGAGTCTTCTTCAACACCACAGTTCAAAAGCATCAATTCTTTGGCGCTCAGCCTTCTTCACAGTCCAACTCTCACATCCATACATGACCACAGGAAAAACCATAGCCTTGACCAGACGGACCTTAGTTGGCAAAGTAATGTCTCTTCTTTTGAATATACTATCTAGGTTGGTCATAACTTTTTTTCCAAGGAGTGTCTTTAAATTTCATGGCTGCAGTCGCCATCTGCAGTGATTTTGGAGCCCCCCCCCCCACAAAATAAAGTCTGACACTGTTTCCACTGTTTCCCCATCTATTTCCCATGAAGTAATGGGACTGGATGCCATGATATTCGTTTTCTGAATATTGAGCTTTAAGCCAACTTTTTCGCTCTCCTCTTTCACTTTCATCAAGAGGCTTTTAGCTCCTCTTCACTTTCTGCCATAAGGGTGGTGTCATCTGCATATCTGATGTTATTTATATTTCTCCTGGCAATCTTGATTCCAGCTTGTGTTTCTTCCTTAATGGTTATACATGACAAAATCCCAGCAAACATTAATCTCTATGGTGAAAATCTGAAAGCATTTCTTCTCAAATCAGGAATAAGATAAGAGTGCCCAGTCTCACTGCTAGTGTTTATCATAGTTTTGGAAGTCCTAGCCATGACAATCAGAAAAGAAAAAGAAATAAAAAGAATTCAGATTGGAAAAGAAGTAAAACTCTCACTGTTTGCAGAAACATGATACCATAAATACAAAATCTTAGAGATATTATCAGAAAATGTCTAGAGCTAATCAATGAATTCATCAAAGTCACAGAATACAGAATCAATATATAGAAATCACTTGCACCCTAATACACTAACAATGAAAAATTAGAAAGAGAAATTAGGGAAACAGTTCCATTCACCATTATAACAAAAATAATAAAATACCTAGGAATAAACCTAACTATTTGACAAAATATAAAATGCTCAAGAAAGAAATCAATGACACAAACAGATGGAGAGTTGTTCCATGTTCTTGGGTTGGAAAATCAATATTGTGAAAATAATTATACTACCTAAAGCAATCCACAGATTCAATGCAATCCTTATCAAATTACCATTGCCATTTTCCACAGAATTAGATTAAAATATTTCACAATTTGCATAGAAACACAAAAGATCCCAAATAGCCAAAGCAATTTGAGACAGGAAAACAAAGCTGGAGGAATCAACCTTCCTGCATTCAGACTATACTAGGAAGTTTCAGTCATCAAGACAATATGGTACTGCCACAAAAATAGAAATATTGACTAACAGAAAAAGACAGATTGCCCAGAGATAAGCCCATGCATCTATGGACATCTTATTTTTGAAAAAGGAGGTGAGATTATACAATGGAGAAAAGACAAACTCTTCAATAAGTGGTATTGGAAAAACTAGATAGATGCATGTCAAGAATAAACATAGAACATTTCCTAACACCATATACAAAAATAAAATCAAATGGATTAAAGATCTGAATAGAGGGCTAGAAACCATTAAACTCATAGAGTAAAACATAGGTATAACAATGTATGACAAAAATTAAAGCAAGGTCCCCTACGACCAGCTTCCTGGAGTAATGGAAACAAAAACAAAAATAAACAAAAGCGACTTAATTATACTTAAAAGATTTGCACAGCAAAGGAAACTATGAATTAGATTAAAAGACAACCCAAAGAATGGGAGAAAATAATTGTAAATGAAGCAACTGACAAAGGATTGATCTTCAAAATATAAACAAAACTCATGCAGCTCAAAATCAGGAAAAAAAATAAAAATAAAAATATGCAAAAGACAAAATATGCATAGAAAAGAATGAAAATGAAAACTCAACAATCCAAAACCTATTCAGTAAAAGCAGTGAAAAGGGGAAGGTTCATAGCAATATGAGCCTACCTCAAGAAACAGGAAAGAAATCAAATAAATAACCTAACTAGATTGATTATATTCTTTGCAGCCAAAGATGAGAAGCTCTAGACAGTCAGCAAAAACAAGACCAGGAGCTGACTGTGGTTCCGATCATGAACTCCTTATTATCAGATTCAGACATAAATTGAAAAAAGTAGGGAAAACCGCTAGACCATTCAGGTATGACCTAAATCAAATCCCTTATGATTATACAGTAGAAGTGAGAAATAGATTTGAGATTATATCTGATGGATGCAGTGCCTGATGAACTATGCACGGAGGTTCGTGACATTGAAGAGGAGACAGGGATCAAGATCATACCCATGGAAAAGAAATGCAAAAAGGCAAAATGGCTGGGGGGAGGGGGCTTGCAATAAGCTGTGAAAAGAAGAGAAACAAAAAGCAAAGGAGAAAAGGAAAGATATAAGCATCTGAATGCAGAGTTCCAAAGAATAGCAAGAGGAGATAAGAAAGCCTTCTTCACCAATCAATGCAAAGAATTAGAGGAAAAGAACAGAATGGGAAAGACTAGCGATCTCGTCAAGAAAATTAGAGATACCCAGGGAACATTTCATGCAAAGATGGGCTTGATAAAGGACAGAAATGGTTTGGACTTAACAGAAGCAGAAGATATTAAGAAGAGGTGGCAAGAATACACAGAAGAACTGTACAAAAAAGATCTTCATGACTCGGATAATCACAATGGTGTGATCACTCATCTAGAGCCAGACATCCTGGAATGTGAAGTCAAGTGGGCCTTAGAAAGCATCACTATGAATAAAGCTAGTGGAGGTGATGGAATTTCAGTTGAGCTATTTCAAATCCTGGAAGATGATGCTGTGAAAGTGTTGCACTCAATATGCCAGCAAATTTGGAAAACTCAGCCGTGGCCACAGGACTGGAAAAGGTCCGTTTTCATTTCAATCCCAAAGAAAAGACATGCCAAAGAATGCTCAAACTACCACAAAATTGCACTCATCTCACATGATAGTAAAGTAATGCTCAAAATTCTCCAAGCCAGGCTTCAGCAATACATGAACCGTGATGTTCAACCTGGTTTTAGAAAAGACAGAGGAACCAGATATCAAATTACCAACATCCACTGGATCATCAAAAAGGCAAGAGAGTTCCAGAAAAACATCTACTTCTGCTTTATTGACTATGCCAAACCTTTGACTCTGTGGATCACAATAAACTGTGGAAAATTCTGAAACAGATGGGAACACCAGACCACCTGACCTGCCTCTTGAGAAACCTACCTGCAGACACAGAAGCAACAGTTAGAACTGGACATGGAAGAACAGACTGGTTCCAAATAGGAAAAGGGGTATGACAAGGCTGTATATTGTCACCCTGTTAATTTACCATATATGCAGAGTACATCATGAGAAATGCTGGGCTGGAAGAAGCACAAGCTGGAATCAAGAATGCCAGGAAAAATATCAATAACCTCAGATATGCAGATGACACCACCCTTATAGCAGAAAGTGAAGAGGAACTAAAAGCCTCTTGATGAAAGTGAAAGAGGAGAGTGGAAAAGTTGGCTTAAAGATCGATATTCAGAAGATGAAGATCATGGCATCTGGCCCCATCACTTCATGGGAAATAGATGGGGAAACAGTGGAAACAGTTTCAAACTTTATTTGGGCTCCAAAATCACTGGAGATGGTGATTGCAGCCATGAAATTAAAAGACACCTACTCCTTGGAAGGAAAGTTATGACCAAACTAGACAGCATATTCAAAAACAGAGACATTACTTTGTCAAAAAAAAAGTCCATCTAGTCAAGTTTTTCCTGTGGTCATGTATGGATGTGAGAGTTGGACGGTGAAGAAAGCTGAACACCAAAGAATTGATGCTTTTGAACTGTGATGTTGGAGAAGACTCTCAAGAGTCCCTTGGACTGCAAGGAAATCCAACCACCCATTCTAAAGGAGATTAGTCCTGTGTGTTCTTTGGAAAGAATGATGCTAAATCAGAAACTCCAATACTTTGGCCACCTCATGTAAAGAATTGACTCATTGGAAAAGACTCTGATGCTGGGAGGAATTGGGGGTAGGAGGAGAAGGAGACGACAGAGGATGATATGGCTGGATGGCATCACCGACTCGATGGACATGAGTCTGAGTGAACTCCAGGAGCTGGTGATGGACAGGGAGGCCTGGCGTGCTGCGATTCTGGGGTCACAAAGAGTCAGACATGGCTGAGTGACTGAACTGAACTGAACTGAACTAAAATCTAAAGCAACTAGAAAAAGAAAAAAATGAAGCACCCCAATGTTAGTAGAAGGAAAGAAATCATAAACATTGGGGCAGAAATATATTCAAAAGTAACAAGGTTGACGATAGACAAAATTAACAAATCTAAAAGCTGATTCTTTGAGAATATAAATAAAATAGACAAAATATTAGTAAGACTTATCAAGAAAAAAGGGAGCAGAATCAAATCAACACAATAGAAATAAAAATGATGAAATCCCAATAGACAACACAGAAATACAAAGGATCATAAGAAACCACTATCACCAATTATATGACAATAAATTGGACGACTTGGAAGAAATGAACAAAGTCTGAGAGAAGCATAACTTTCTAAAACTGAACCAAGAAGAAATAAAAAATCTGAACAAATCCATCACAAGCATGGAAATCAAAACTGTAATCAGTAATCTTCCACCACACAAAAGCCCAGGACCAGATGGCTTCACAGCTGAATTCTACCAAAAATTTAGAGAAGAGCTAACACCTAACTTACACAAACTCTTCCAGAAAATGGTAGAGGAAGGTAAACTTCCGAACTCATTCTATGAGTCCACCATCACCCTAATACCAAATCCAGACAAAGATGCCACAAAAAAAGAAACCTACAGGCCAATATCACTGATGAACACATATGCAAAAATCCTTAATAAAATTCTAGCACAGAGAATCCAACAACATATTAAGAAGATCGTACATCATGACCTTATGGGTTTTATCCCAGGGATGCAAGGATTCTTCAATATTTGCAAATCAATCAATGGGATACACCACATTAACAAATTGAGAGATAAAAACCATATGATTATCTCCATAGATGCAGAGAAAGCCTTAGACAAAATTCAACATTCATGTACGATAAAAACCCTCCAGAAAGCATATATAGAAGAAACATCCCTCAACATAATGAAGGCCATATATAATAAACCCACAGCAAACATTATCCTCAATGGTGAATCATTGAAAAATTTTCCCCTAAAGTGAGGAACAAGACAAGGGTGACCATTCTCACCACTACTATTCAACGTAGATTTGGAAATTTTGACCAGAGCAATCAGATAAGAAAAAGAAATAAAAGAAATCCAGATTGGAAAAGAAGTAAAACTCTCACTGTTTGCAGATGACATGATCGTCTACAGAGAGAACCCTAATGACTCCACCAGAAAATTAATAGAGCCAATCAATAAATATAGTAAAGTTTCAGGATATAAAGTTAACACACAGAAATCCCTTTCATTCGTATACACTAACAATGAGTAAACAGAAAGAGAAATAAGGAAACAATTTAATTTACCACTGTAACGAAAATAAAATACTTAGGAATAAATCTACCTAAAGAAACAAAAGATTGCTATATAGAAAACTATAAAAGACTGATAAGGATATCAAGATGACACAAATAGACGGAGAAATATACCATGTTCATGGATTGGAAGTATCAATATAGTGAATATGAGTATACTACACAAAGCAATCCATAGATTCAATGTAATCCCTATCAAGCTATTAACGGTATTTTCACAGAAATAGAAAAAAATATTTTCACAATTTGTATGGAAATACAGAAAACCTTGAATAGCCAAAGCAATCTTGAGAAAGAAGAATGGAACTGGAGGAATCAACCTGCCTGACTTCAGGGTCAGCTACAAACCTAGAGTCATCAAAACAGTATGGTCCTGGAACAAAGACAGAAATATAGATCAATGGAACAAAGTAGAAAACCCAGAGATAAATCCATGCATCTATGGACACCTTATCTTTGACAAAGGAGGAAAGAATATACAATAGAGAAAAGACAATCTCTTTCACAAGTGGTGATGGGAAAACTGGTCAACCAGTTGTAAAAGAATGAAACTAGAACACTTTCTAACACCATAGACAAAAATAAACTCAAAATGGATTAAAGATCCAAACCTAAGACCAGAAACTATAAAACTCCTAGAGGAAAATGAAGACAAAACACTCTCCGACATAAATCACAGCATGATCCTCTCTGACACACCTCCCAGAATATTGGAAATAAAAGCAAAAATAAACAAATAGGACCTAATTAAAATTAAAAGCTTCTGCACAACAAAGGAAACTATGAGCAAGGTGAAAAGACAGCCTTCGGAGTGGGAGAAAATAATAGCAAATGAAGCAACTGAAAGAATTAATTTCAAAATTATACAAGCAACTCCTGCAGCTCAATTCCAGAAAAATAAACAGCCCAATCAAAAATGGGCCAAAGACCTAAACAGACATTTCTCCAAAGAAGACATACAGATGGCTAACAAACACATGAAAAGATGCTCAACATCACTCATTATCAGAAAAATGCAAATCAAAACCACAATGAGGTCCCATTTCACGCTGGTCAAAATGGCTTCTATCCAAAAGTCTACAAGCAATAAATGCTGGAGAGGGTGTGGAGAAAAGGGAACCCTCTTACACAGTTGGTGGGAATGCAAACTAATCCAGGTACTATGAAGAACAATGTGGAGATTCCTCAAAAATCTGGAAATAGAACTGCCTTATGACCTAGCAATCCCACTGCTGGTCGTGCACACTGAGGAAACCAGAATTGAAAGAGACATGTGTATCCCAATATTCATCACAGCACTATTTTACAATAGCTAGGACATGGAAGCGATCTAGATATCCATCGGCAGACTAATGGATAAGAAAGCTGTGGTATATATACACAATGGAATATTCAGTTCAATTCAGTTCAGTTGCTCAGTAGTGTCCAACTCTTTGAGACCCCATAAATCAGCACGCCAGGCCTTCCTGTCCATCACCAACTTCCGGAGTTCACTCAAACTCACGTCCATCAAGTAGCTGATGCCAACCAGCCATCTCATCCTCTGTCATCCCCTTTTCCTCCTGCGCCCAATCCCTCCCAACATCAGAGTCTTTTCCAATGAGTCAACTCTTCTCATGAAGTGGCCAAAGTACTGGAGCTTCAGCTTTAGCATCATTCCTTCCAAAGAGCACCCAGGGTTAATCACCTTCAGATTGGACTGGTTGGATCTCCTTGCAGTCCAAGGGACTCTGAGGAGTCTTCTCCAACACCACAGTTCAAAAAGCATCAATTCTTTGGCACTCAGCTTTCTTTATAGTCCGACTCTCACATCCATACATGACCACTGGAAAAAACATAACCTTGACTAGACGGACCTTTGTTGGCAAAGTAATGTCTCTGCTTTTCAACATGCTATCTAGTTTGGTCATAACTTTTCTTCCAAGGAGTAAGCGTCTTTTAATTTCAGCTATTAAAAATAATGCATTTGAATCAGTTCTAATGAGGTGGATGAAATTGGAGTCTCTTTTACAGAGTGAAGTAAGTCAGAAAGAAAAACACCAATACAGTATATTTACACATATATATGGAATTTAGAAAGATGATAATGATGGTACTATATGCGAGACAGCAAAAGAGACACAGATGTAAAGAACAGATTTTGGACTCTGTGGGAGAAGTCAAGGGCGGGATAATTTGAGAGAATGGCATTGAAACATGTATATTATCTATCATATGTGAAATAGATCACCAGCCCAGGTTCAGTACATGAGACAGGGTGCTCACGGCTAGTGTACTTGGATGACCCTGAGGGTTAGGGATGGGATGGGAATGGAGGTGGGAGGGAGGGTCAGGATGGGGAACACATGTACACACATAGCTGATTCATGTGAATGTATAGCAAATACCACCACAGTATTGCAAAGTAATTAGCCTCCAATTAAAAAAAAAGTGGTTTAAAAAAAGTTCCTATTGATATATGTACACTACTATATAAAATAGATAACTAATAAGGACCTACTCCGTAGCACAGAGTTCTACTCAATACACTGTAATTACCTACATGGGAAAAGAATATTAAAAAGAGGGGATATATGTATATGTATAACTTATTCACTTTGCTGTACACCTGAAACTGCCACAATATTGTAAATCAACTATATTCCAATAACATTTTTTTAAAAAGAATGAAAAACTTTAAAAAAATAGAAAAATTTAATAGACATTTCTCCAAAGAAGACATACAAATGTCCAATAAACACAGGAAAAAATGCTCAACATTGTTCATTATGAGAGAAATGCAAATTGAAATACAATGAGGTATCATCTCACATCTGTCAAAATCACCATCATCAAAAAGCTATAAACAATAAATGCTGGAGAAGATGTGCAGAAAAGGGAATCCTTTGGCACAATGGGTTGTAATGTGCATGCATTATAAGTTGCTTCAGTTTTGTCTCTTTTTGACCTTATGGACTTCTGTCCATGGGATTCTGTAGGCAAGAATACTGGGATGGGTTTCCATGTCCTCCTCCAGGGGATCTTCCCAACCCAGGGAACAAATTCACTTCTCTTCTGTATTGGCATGCAGGTTTTTTACCACTAGCCCCACCTGGGAAGCTCAAAACTACCATATTGCCCAGCAGTCTCACTACTGAACCTATAATCTTGTTGTTGTTTAGTCACTACGTCATATCTGACTTTTCATGACCTCATGAACTGCAGCATGCCAGGCCTCTCTGTCCCTCATCATCTCCCAGAGTTTGCCCAAGTTAATATCTATTGCATCAGTGATGCCAACCGATCAGCTCATCTTCTGTCACCGTATTCTCCTTCTGCATTTAATCTTTCCCAGGGTCTTTTCCAATGAGTCAGCTGTTCACTTCAGGTGGTCAAAGTCTCGGAGCTTCAACTTTAGCATCAGTCCTTCCAATGAGTATTCAGGGTTTCCTTTAACATTAAGGAAATGTTTAACATTTTCTTTAACATGGTTTGATCTCCTTGCTGTCTAAGGGACTCTTAAGAGTCTTCTTCAGCATCATAGCTCAAAAGAATCAACTCTTTGGTGCCCTGCCTTCTTCATGGTCCAACTCTCACAACCATATGTGACTACTGGAAAGACCATAACCTTGACATACGGACCTTTGACAGCAAATGATGTCTTTGTTTTTAATACACTGTCTAGGTTTATCATAGTTTTCCTGCCAAGAAGCAATCCTCTTCTAATTTCATGGCTACAATTCAAAAAGTTACATGTACCCTCAATGTTCATTGCTGTACTATGTACAATTTACAGTAGCTAGGACATGGTAGCAACCAAGATGTCCATCAACAGATAAATGAATAAAGAAGTTGGAGTACATGTATAAATGACATATTATTCAGACATAAAAAGGAGTGAATGTGAGTTTGTTCTAGTGAGATGGATGAAACTAAAGCCTATTATACAGAGTGAAGTAAGTCAAAGAAAAAAATCATATAACTATATATATCATAGAAAAATGTTACTGATGAACCCATTTTCAGGGCAGGAATAGAGACACAGATACAGAGAACATACTTGTGGATACAGCAAGAAAAGGAGAGGATGGGCCAAATTAAGACAGGAGCGTTGAAACATATATAGTATTGTACGTAAAATAGGTAGTTGGAGTTTCTGTATAACAGAGGAAGATCAACCCAGTCATCTGTAATAACCTAGAAGGGTGTGATGGGGTGAGGTGTGAGAGGAAAGTTCATGAGGGAGAAGACATATGTATACTTATGCCTGATTTCTGTTGTTGTATGGCAGAACAGTTGAAAATTAAATTGAAAGTGAAACATCATGTTCCCTGATTTCAAACTATATACTACAAACCTATAGTATCCAAATCAGTATAGTACTTGTATAAAAACAGACACATAGGTCAATGAAACAGAACACAGAACTCAGAAATAACTCACACTTTTATGGAAAGTTAATCTATAATAAAGAAGGTGAGAATTTACAATGAGAAACAGATAGCCTCTTCAAACAATGGTGCTAGGAAAACTGGACACCTATATGTAAATGAATCGGTCTGTACTACTTTCTCACACCATGTACAAAAATAAATGCAAAGTGGATTAAAGACTTAAATATAAGACCCCCAAACCTTAACACTTCTACAAGAAAATATAGGCAGTATGTCTTTTACAGTGATCTTTGTAGTGTCTATTTTTTATATGTCTCCTCAAGCAAGGGAAAGATAAAAATAGCAAAATAAACTTATAAACATAGGAAAAATAAACATGTAAAAGCTACATCAAACTATAAAGTTTTGCACAGTGAAAATAATCAACAAAACAAAGAGATGGCCTGTTGAGTGGGAAAAGATATTGTTGGACCATATAAATGATCAGAGACTAATATTCACACTATACAGAGAACTTATACAACTCAACATGAAACAATTCAATTTTTTTTTTAAATGGGCAGAGGACCTAAATTGGCATTTTTACAAAGAAGGTACACAGATGGCTGACAGGTACATGAAAAGATATTCAAAGCCATTAATCATCAGGGAAATGTAAATCAAAACCACAATGAGATATCGATTTACATCTCTCATAATGGCTATTATCAAGAAGACAACACATAACAAGAAATTAGAAGATGTATAACAAAGATGAAGAAGTTCTATACAGTCAGCTAAAACAAGACCGGGAGCTGACTGTGGCACAAACCATGAACTCCTTATTGCCAAATTCAGATTTAAATTGAAGAAAGTAGAGAAAACCACTAGATAATTCAGGCATGACCTAAATCAAATCTCTAATGATTATACAGTGAAAGTAAGAATAGATTCAAGGAATTAGATCTGATACAGTGCCTGAAGAACTATATTCGGAGGTTGACATTGTACAGGAGTCAGGGATCAGAACCATTCCCAAGGAAAAGAAATGGAAAAAGGCAAAATGGTTGTCTGAAAAGGCCTTAGAAATAGCTGTGAAAAGAAGGGAAGCGAAAAGCAAAGGAGAAAAGGAAAGATATAAGCATCTGAATGCAGAGTTCCAAAGAATAACAAAAAGAGATAAGAAAGCCTTCCTCAGTGATCAATGCAAAGAAATAGAGGAAAACAATAGAATGGTAAAGACTAGAGATCTCTTAAAGAAAATTAGAGATCCCAAGGGAATATCTCATGCAAAGATGGGCGCAATAAAGAACAGAAATGGTATGGACTTAACAGAAGCAGAAGATATTAAGAAGAGGTGGCAAGAATACATAGAAGAACTACACTAAAAAGATCTTCATGACCCTGATAATCCCGATGGTGTGATCACCAACCTCAAGCCAGACATCTTGGAATGTGAAATCAAGTGGGCCTTGGGAAGCAGAACTATGAACAAAGCTAATGGAGGTGATGGAATTCCAGTTGAGCTATTTCAAATTCTGGAAGATGATTCTGTGAAAGTGCTGCATTCAATATGCCAGCAAATCTGGAAAACTCAGCAGTGGCCACAGGACTGGAAAAGATCAGTTTTCATTCCAATTCCAAAGAAAGGCAATGCCAAAGAATGCTCAAACTACTACAGAATTGCACTCATCTCACATAAATTCTCCAAGCCAGGCTTCAGCAATACATGAACCATGAGCTTCCAGATGTTCAAGCTGGATTTAGAAAAGGCAGAAGAACCAGAGATAAAATTGCCAACATCCACTGGATCATCGAAAAAGCAAGAGAGTTCCAGAAAAACATCTATTTCAGCTTTATTGGCTATGCAAAGCCTTTGACTATGTGAACCACAGCAAACTCTGGAAAATTCTTAAAGAAATGGGAATACCAAACCATCTGACCTGCCTCCTGAGAAATCTGTATGCAGGTCAGGAAGGAACAGTTAGAACTGTACATGGAACAACGGACTGGTTCCAAATAGGAAAAGGAGCACATCAAGGCTGTATATTGTCACCCTGCTTATTTAATTTATATGCAGAGGACATCATGAGAAACACTGGGCTGGATAAAGCACAAGCTGGAATCAAGATTGGAGGAGAAATATCAATACCACAGATATGCAGATGACACCACCTTTATGGCAGAAAGCAAAGAAGAACTAAAAAGCCTCTTGATGAAAGTGAAAGAAGAGAGTGCAAATGTTGGCTTCAAACTCAACATTCAGAAAACTAAGATCATGGCATCTGGTCCCATCACTTCATGGCAAATTGATGGGGAAACAGTGGAAAAAGTGACAGACTTTATTTTTTGGGCTCCAAAATCACTGTAGGTGGTGACTGTAGCCATGAAATTAAAAGATGTTTACTCCTTGAAAGAAAAGTTATGACCAACCTAGACAGCATATTAAAAAGCAGAGACATTACTTTGTCAGCAAAGGTCTGTATAGTCAAGGCTATGGTATTTCCAGTAGTCATGTATGGATGTGAGAGTTGGACTGTAAAGAAAGCTGGGCTTTAAAGAATCGATGCTTTTGAACTGTGGTGTTGGAGAAGACTCTTGAGAGTCCCTTGGATTGCAAGGAGATCCAACCAGTCAATCCTAAAGGAAATCAGTCCTGAATATTCATTTGAAGGACTGATGTTGAAGCTAAAACTCCAATACTTTGGCCACTGATACGAAAAACTGACTTATTTGAAAAGACCCTGATGCAGGGAAAGATTGAAGGTGAGAGGAGAAGGGGACGACAGAGAATGAGATGGTTGAATGGTATCACCGACTCAATGGATGTGAGTTTGAGTAAACTCTGTAAGTTGGTGATGGATGGGAGGGCTGGCATGTTGCAATCCACGGTGTCCCAAAGAGTTGGACACAACTGAGTGACTGAACTTAACTGAATGTGTGTTGACAAGGATGTACAGAAAGAGAAAGCCTCATGTACTGTTGGTGGAAATTTAAATGGGTGCTAGCAGCCACTTTGGAAAATAGTATGGAGATTCCTCACAAAATTCAAAATAGAGGTAAAATATGATTCATCAATTCTGGATATTTATTCAAAGAAAATGAAAAAAAAACTAATTTGAAAAAGTATATGCACCCCTATGTAAGTTGCAGAATTACTTACAACAACCAAGATACAGATGCAATGTAAATGCTCATTAATAGATAAATGTATAAAGAACAAGTGGTGTGTATCTGAAATGGAATATTATTTAGCCATGGAAAAGAATAAAATCTTGCTATTTCTGAAGACATGAAGGGACATAGAGCATATTATGCTCTGTGAAATAAGTCAGACAGAGAAATACAAATGGTATAATATGTCAATTATGTATGGCATCTGAAAAAAATAAACATAACTGAAAAATAGTCACAAATACAGAGAACAAATAGGGCAGGATGATAATAAGAGGAAATAAATAAGTGAAGGAGACTAAGGTACAAACTTTCAGTTACAAACTAAATGAATCACAGGTATGAAATTCACAATGTAGGGAATACAGTTAGTAATTATGTAATACCTTTGTATAGTGACAGATGGTAATTAGACTTTAGTGGTGGTCATTTTGTAATGTATAGAAATATCAAATCACTATGTTTTGTTTTGTTTTGTTTTGTTTTTTAACCAGGAACTAACATATTGTTGTAGTTTAATGATAGCTCAAATGCAAGCAAACAAACTCATATGAAAAGGAATCAGATTTGTGGCCACCAGAGTCTGGGGGTGGGTGGAAGGGAATTGCATTAAGGTAGTTAAAAGGTATAAATGTCTTTTATATGATAAATAAGTAATAGGTATATAATTTACAATATGATAAATATTACTAACACTGTTTTAAATATGAAAGTTGTAGAAGAAATCTTGAGTCCTCACACAAGGAAAAGAATGTTTTTCCCTTTTTAAAATTTTGTTTTAGTGTGAGATGATGGATATGCTTATTGTGGCAATCATTTCATGATACACACATCAAATAATTATGTTGTATACCTTAAACTTACACACTGCTATATGTCAATTGCATTTCAACAGAACTGTAAGAAAAAAATGAGAAAACAAATGCAGGAAAAGATGGGAAGAAAAGATGTGGATGTGGAAAGATGTGGAAAATAGTATGGAGGAATATGAAAAACTAAAAAATAGAGCATATATGATCCAGTAATTTCATTTATGGGACTATATCCAAAGGGAAAGAAAACACTAACTGAAAAAGAAATATGTACTCCATGATCATAGTACCATTGTTTACTATAAACATGGCATGGATGTAACCTAAATGTCGATGAATGAATGAATAGATAAAGTATTTGTAGTACACAATGGAATATTATTTATCCATAAAAAAACAGAGAATTTCTGCCATTTGCAACAATATGAATAGATCTTTTATTATGCTATATGAAATGTCAGGCATAGAAAGACAAATACTGTAGGATTTCATTTATATGTGATATTAAAAAAAAAACACTCAAGAGTAAGGGAGGGGATAATCAGAGCAAGGTGTTCAGAAAGTACATATTTTGAGTTATAAGATAAATAAATACTAGAAATATAATGTGCAACTTCATGACCATAATTAGCACTACAGTTGATATATAAGAATGTTGTTCAATAAGACAATGCTACGAGTTCTCATCACAAGAAAAATTTTTCCTTTGTTTTTTCTTTCTTTTTATTGTATCTATATGAAAAAAATCAATGTTAGCTGAATGTATTATTGTAATTACTTAATAATATATGTAAATAAAGCTGTCATGCTGTACACCCTAAATTTACACAAGGATGTATTATTCCTCAGTAAAACTGGAAAAAAAAAACATACAAAAATATATGAAACAATTATTTTTAAACATTGGACAAGGCCTCACAGTGTCCCTGAGACTAGGAAAACAATAATGTAAGCCCTACAATTGCCCTAGCATGCTGCAGGAAAAGAGTCTTCAATATATAATACAGAAGGCAAGAATCCAAACAGTCTGATATTCTCACTCAGTTGAGGTGACAGGGCAGAGGATTTGAGGAGGCCAAAGTGAAGAGGACTAAGAGATCAATGCAAAGAAATAGAGGTAAATAATAGAATGGGAAACACTAGAGATCTCTTCAAGAAAATTAGAGATCCAAGGGAATATTTCATGCAAAGATGGGCCCAATAAAGGACAGAAACGGTATGGATCTAACAGAAGCAGAAGATATTAAGAACAGATGGCAAGAATACACAGAACTATACAAAAAAAAAAAAAAAAAAGATATTCATGACCCAGATAACCACAGTGGTGTGATCACTCACCTAGAGCCAGACATCTTGGAATGTGAAGTCAAGTGGACCTAAGAAGCATCACTATGAAAAAAGCTAGTGGAGGTGATGGAATTCCAGTTGAGCTATTTCAAATCATAAAAGATGATGCTGTTAAAGTGCTGCACTAAATATGGCAACATATTTTGAAAACTCATCAGTAGCCATGGGACTGGAAACGGTCAGTTTTCATTCCAATCCCAAAGAAAGGCAATGCCAAAGAATGTTCAAACTACTCTACAATTGCACTTGAATCACACACTAGCAAAGTGATGCTCAAAATTCTCAAAGCCAGGCTTCAGCAGTATGTGAACTGAGAACTTCCAGATGTTCAAGCTGGATTTTAAAAAGGCAGAGGAAACAGAGATCAAATTGCCAACATTGGTTGGATCATAGAAAAAGCAAGAGAATTCCAGAAAAACATCTACTTCTGCTTTACTGAATACACCAAAGCTTTTGACTATGTGGATCACAACAAACTTTGGAAAATTCTTAAAGAGATGGAAATACCAGACCACCTTACCTGCCTCCTGAGAAATCTGTATGCCAGTCAAGAAGCAATAGTTAGAACCAAACGTTGAACAACAGATAGGTTTCAAATTGTAAAAGGAGCACATCAACACTATACATTCTTACCCTGCTTATTTAACTTGTATGCAGAGTACATCATGTAAAGTGCTGGGCTAGATGAAGCACAATCTGGAATCAAGATTTCTGGGAGAGACATTAATAACCTAGGATATTCAGATGACACCACCCTTATAGCAGAAAGTTAAGAGGAACTAAAGAGCCTCTTGATGAAAGTGAAAGAGGAGAGTGGAAAAGCTTGGTTAAAATTCAGCATTCAAAAAACAAAGATCTGGTCCCATCACTTCATGTCGGATAAATGGGGAAACAATAGAAACAGTGCCAGACATAATTTTTGGGGGGCTCCAAAATCACTGCAGATGGTGATGCAGCCATGAGATTAAAGGAGGCTTACTCCTTGGAAGAAAAGCAATTACCAAGCTTGACAGCATATTAAAATGCAGAGGCATTACTTTGCCAGCAAACATCCATCCAGTCAAAGCTATGGTTTTTCCACTAGTCATGTACGGACGTTAGACCATAAAGAAAGCTGAACACTGAAGAATTAATGGCTTTGAACTGTGGTGTTGCAGAAGACTCTTGAGAGTCCTTGGATTGCAAGGAGATCAAACCAGTCAATTGAAAAACAAATCAGTCCTGAATATTCATTGGAAGGACTGTTGCCGAAGCTGAAGTTCCAATAATTTGGCCACCTGTTGTGAAAAACTGACTCATTGGTAAAGACTCTGATGCTGGGAAAGACTGAAGGCAGGAGAAGGGGACAACAGAGGATGGATTGCACCACTGACTCAATGGTCATGAGTTTGAGCAAGATCTGGGAATGGGTCATGGACAGGGAATCCTGGTGTGCAGCAGTCCATGGGGTCACAAAGAATTGGACACTACTTCTACACATGAACATCACCAGATGGTCAACACCGAAATCAGATTGATTATATTCTTTGCAGCCAAAGATGGAGAAGCTCTATAGAGTCAACAAAAACAAGACCAGGAGCTGACTCTGGCTCAGATCATGAATTCCTCATTACCAAATTCAGACTCAAATTGAAGAAAATAGGGAAAACCACTAGACCATTCAGGTATGACCTAAATCAAATCCCTCATGATTATACAGTGGAAGTCAGAAATAGATTTAAGGGACTAGATCCGATAGATAGAATGCCTGATGAACTATGGAATGAGGGTCGTGACATTGTAAAGGACACAGGGAACAAGACCATCCCCATGGAAAAGAAATGCAAAAAAGCAAAATGGCTGTATGGGGAGGCCTTACAAATCGCTGTGAAAAGAAGAGAGGCAAAAAGCAAAGGAGAAAAGGAAAGATAAGCATCTGAATGCAGAGTTCCAAAGAATAGCAAGAAGAGATAAGAAAGCCTTCTTCAGCAATCAATGCAAAGAAATAGAGGACAAGAACAGAATGGGAAAGACTAGAGGCCTCTTTAAGAAAATTAGAGATACAACGGGAACATTTCATGCAAAGATGGGCTCCATAAAGGACAGACATGGTCTGGTCCTAACAGAAGCAGAAGATATTAAGATTTGGAAAGAATACATGGAAGAACTGTACAAAAAAGATCTTCAGGACCCAGATAATCATGATGATGTGATCACTCATCTGGAGCCAGACATCCTGGAATGTGAAGTCAAGTGGGCCTTAGAAAGCATCACTACGAACAAAGCTAGTGGAGGTGATCGAATTCCAGTTGAGTTGTTTCAAATCCTGAAATCTGATGCTGTGAAAGTGCTGCACTCAATATGCCAGCAAATTTGGAAAACTCAGCAGTGGCCACAGGACTGGAAAAGGTCAGTTTTCATTCCAATCCCAAAGAAAGGCAATGCCAAAGAATGCTCAAACTACTGCACAATTGCACTCATCTCACATGCTAGTAAAGTAATGCTCAAAATTCTCCAAGCCAGGCTTCAACAATACATGAACCGTGAACTCCCTGATGTTCAAGCTGGTTTTAGAAAAGGCAGAGGAACCAGAGATCAAATTGCCAACATCCTCTAGATCATCAAAAAAGCAAGAGAGTTCCAGAAAAACATCTATTTCTGCTTTATTGACTATGCCAAAGCCTTTGACTCTGTAGATCACAATAAACTGTGGAAAATTCTGAAAGAGATGGGAATCCAAGACCACCTGACCGGCCTCTTGAGAAATCTGTTTGCAGGTCAGGAAGCAGCAGTTAGAACTGGACATGGAACAACAGACTGGTTCCAAATAGGAAAAGAAGTACATCAAGGCTGTATATTGTCACCCTGCTTATTGAACTTCTATGCAAAGTACATCATGATACACGCTGGACTGTAAGAAACACAAGCTGGAATCAAGATTGCTGGGAGAAATATGAATAACCTCAGATATGCATATGACACCACCCTTATGGCAGAAAGTGAAGAGGAGCTAAACATCCTCTTGATGAAAGCGAAAGAGGAGAGTGAAAAAGTTGGCTTAAAGCTCAACATTCAGAAAACGAAGATCATGGCATCCAGTCCCATCACTCCATGGGAAATAGATGGGGAAACTGTCAGACTTTATTTTTGGGGGCTCCAAAATCATTGCAGATGGTGATTGCAGCCATGAAATTAAAAGACGCTTACACATTGGAAGAAAAGTTATGAACAACCTAGATAGTATATTCAAAAGCAGAGACATTACATTACATTACATTACATTACATTACATTACATTACATTACATTACATTACTGAACAGAAATTGTTATATAGGGCATAGCACTAGTGAGGAAGTCTGCACAGAGTGTGAGCTCTGGAGATCTTCAGAGGCCTCTCCCATCTTGGACTGAGTTCTGATCATGTGTATGAATAAACTACCATCAGATTATTAGAAACGAGTAGGCAGAACAATTCTTGATGCTTAAACATGGTTGTGAAGAGTTCCCATTTCCAAAAATGGACTTTTATGTACATTCATAACAGAAATCAAGATTCAAACATTTATTTTTTACTATATGGCTATCCAATCGGCCAAGAATCATTAATGGACAAAGAACATCTCTGCCACAAATGAAGTTTTCTCATATGAATGTCTCCTTTTGGTCTATTCTGTTAGTCTATTTTTCTAAATCCCAAGAACTGTCTTATATTAAAACTTTTCAAGGAAAACTGATACTTTGGTTTCTTTCCACATGTTCCCTGGTTGCCAACGTATAGATCCACAGATTAGACTAAGCAGATACTTACCTGTCTCTTTTTCTGCAGTTTGGCTTAGACTCATGGGAAACTGGGTAATATCTGTCATGGCTGACTCATATCTACAGGAGACAATGAGGAAGAATAATTTTTGCCTTCTTTCAATCAGTGATGTAACTTTGCCCAAAGGTCATTTCTCAAAACTTGGCCTGCTTGTACTAGAGTTCTCAGACATTAACCAAAGAATGAGATGCCTGTTGCTCCTTCATTGCTGCTGCTGCTAAGTCGCTTCAGTCATGTCCGACTCTGTGCAACCCCATAGACGGCAGCCCACCAGGCTCCTCTGTCCCTGGGATTCTCCAGTCAAGAATACTGGAGTGGGTTGCCATTTCCTTCTCCAATGCATGCACACATGCTAAGTCACTTCATTCGTGTCTGATTCTGCGTGACCCCATGGACAGCAGCCCAGCAGGCTCCTCTGGCCATGGTATGCCTAAAAGATTTTGCCTTCAGCACTGAACCACCTTTAAAATAATGTTTGCATTAGCTCCTGTAAAACTCAATTACATTTATGAAGACTCATTTCAGCATTGGATACTTTTTATATGGCTCATACCTAAACTCCTTTATTGGAGAGACATGGTGGCATTCTTCTCTATCTCCACTAGGGGTCAGAATGCTCCTAAATTTTTTATGCAACTGAGGTTTCAAAGTAACCAAACCATTTTCAAACGTTTTGACTACACTTTGTAGTTTTCAGCTGCACAATGATTCTTGTGAACCACAGACAAGGTGAACAAATGTTTGGTTAAGCAATATGTGCAGAGATATGTGTAGGGAGGAAGATCTCTGTTTTCATAATTTTATGGACGTTTTAACATTTCATTTATTTTTTGGATTATTTTCCCATTCCCTAATTATTTTCTCTGTAACATGGTTTTTATGAAGCTTCAAGGCAGAATGCTAATGATGAAATCAACTCCTCCCTAATTTAACAGTAAACTACATATGAGTAGTTAAAGAAAGCTAAAATCAGCAAAATGATAGATACTTGATGTGTTATTATTCAAATGTTGTGACTCTCTTCAAATGTGTTTTGTTAACATCCTTTTAATAGAGTTTTATTAATGTTTGCTGCAGGACTTGTCCTCTCCTCTCCTTCACCAATCTCAGGCTTATTTAGCTATTATTGACACATCACATTATGTAAATTTAAGGTGCACAGCATGATAATTCAACACACATATTTATTGTGAAATTATTCCCCAAATAAGGTCAGTTAATATATCCATTACCTCAAATAATCACATTTTTGGTAATGAAAACATTTAAGAAAATCTCTTAGCAACTTTCAAGTATAATCCAGTGTAATTAACTACAATCACCAGGCTGAATATTAGACCTGCAGAATTTATTCATCTTTTAACTTGAAGTTTATAGCATTGTACCAATATCTCTTCATTTCCTACAACCTCTAGCCCCTAAAAGATGATGCTGTGAATGTGCTGCAATAAATATGCCAGCAAATGGCCACAGGACTGGAAAAGGTCAGTTTTCATTCCAGTCCCAAAGAAAGTCATTGCCAAAGAATGCTCAAACTACCACACAATTGCACTTATATCACACGATAGTAAAGTAATGCTCAAAATTCTCCAAGTCAGGCTTCAGCAGTATGTGAACTGGGAACTTCCAGATGTTCAAGCTGGTTTTAGAAAAGGCAGAGGAACCGGAGATCGTGCTGCAGTTCATGGGGTCACAAAGAGTTGGACATGACCGAGCAAATGAGCTGAACTGAACTGAACTGAACTGAACTGAACCGAACTGAACCATCCCCTGGAAAACTGACTCTATTTTGTCTCTATGAATTTGAGTTACATTTTTCTTTAGTATATTCCACATGAAAGTGAGATCTTATGGTATTTGTTTTTCACTGTGTGACTTACTTCACTTATCAATAATGCCCTCAGGTTCCATCATGTTATCAAAAATGTCAGGATTTCCTACATTTTATGCCTGAATAATAATACTATCATATGCAATGGGATATTATCCAGGAATTATATATATGTCATGTGTGTGTATATACATACATATATATCTATATATCTATATATAGATATATATACCATATATATATACCACATTTCCTTTGTTTATTGATCCATGGATGAACTTAGGCTGTTTCTGTGTCTTGTCTATGCTGAATAATCTGCAATGAACTTGGGGTGCAAACAGCACTTTTAAATGGTGATTTCACTTCTTTGGATATATACTCAGAAACAGGAATTGTTGTATGATATGCCAGGTCAATTTTTAATATTTTGAGAATTTGCCATACTGTTTACCATAGTAGTTGCATCCACATTCTAATCAAAAGTGCACCAGGGTTCCCTTTTCTCTGTATACTTGCCAATACGTATTTTCTCATTATTTTGATAATAGCCTTTGCAACAGGTTTGAGGTGGTATCTCATTACTGTTTTGATTTGCCTTTTCCTGTTTATTATCGATGTTTATCATCTTTTCATATAATTGTTGGCCACTTATAAGATTTCTTAGGGAAAACTGTCTATTCAGAATCATTGCTCATTTTTAATTAGATTATTTGAGGGTGCTATTAATTCGTAGGAGTTTCTTAGGCATTTTGGATATTAACCTTATAACAGATATATATATATTTATAAGTACTCTCTATTCTTTAAGTTACTTTTAATTTTGTTGATTGTTAGTTTTGCTGTACAGAAACATCTTAGTATGATGTAGTCCCATTTGTTAACTTTTACTTTGATTGCTTCTGCTATTGGTGTCAAATTAAAAAAATAAAATATTTGTCAAAATCAATACCAAGGAGCTCTTCCCTTGAGTTGTCTTCTAGGAATTTCATGGCTTCAGTGAAGTGAAGTTCAGTCTCTCAGTTGTGTCCAACTCATTGAGACCCATGAATTGCAGCACACCAGGCCTCCCTATCCATCACCAACTTACGGAGTCTACCCAAACTCATGTCCATTGAGTCGATGATGTCATCCAACCATCTCACCCTCTGTCGTTCCCTTCTCCTCCTGCCTCCAATCCCTCCCAGCATCAGGGTCTTTTCAAATGAGTCAGCTCTTCTCATCAGGTGACCAAAGTATTGGAGTTTTAGTTTCAACATCAGTTCTTCCAATGAATACCCAGGACTGAACTCCTTTAGGATGGACTGGTAGGATCTCCTTAGAATCCAAGGGATTCTCAAGAGTCTTCTCCAACACCACAGTTCAAAAGCATCAATTCTTTGGCACTCAGCTTTCTTTATAGTTCAACTCTAACATCCATACTTGACCACTGGAAAAACCATAGCCTTGACTAGACAGACCTTTGTTGGCAAAGTAATGTCTCTGCTTTGGAATATGCTATCTAGGTTGGTCATAACTTTCCTTTCAAGGAGTAAGCATCTTAATTCAATGGCTGCAAGCACCATCTGCAGTGATTTTGGAGTCCAGAAAAATAGTCTGACACTGTTTCCACTGTTTCCCCATCTATTTCCCATGAAGTGATGGGACCAGATCCCACGATCTTAGTTTTCTGAATGTTGAGCTTTAAGCCAACTTTTTCACTCTCCACTTTCACTTTCATCAAAAAGCTATTTAGTTCTTCTTAACTTTCTGCCATATGGGTGGTGTCATCTGCATATGTGAGGTTATTGATATTTCTCCCAACAATCTTGATTCCAGTTTGTGCTTCCTCCAGCCCAGGGTTTCACATGATGTACTGTGCATATAAGTTAAATGAGCAGGGTGACAATGTACAGCCTTGACATACTCCTTTACCTATTTGGAACCGGTCTGTTGTTCCATGTCCAGTTCTAACTGTTGCTTCTTGACCTTCACACAGGCTTCTCAATAGGCAGATAAAGTGGTCTGGAATGCCCATATATTTCAGTGTTTTCCACAGTTTATTGTGATCCACACAGTCAAAGGCTTTGGCACAGTCAATAAAGCAGAAGTTGATGTTTTTCTGGAACTCTCTTGCTTTTTTGATGATCCAGCAGATGTTGGCAATTTGATCTCTGGTTCCTCTGCCTTTTCTAAATCCAGCTTGAACATCTGGAAGTTCATGGTTCACTTATTGCTGAAGCGTGGCTTGGAGAATTTTGAGCATTACTTAACTGGTGTGTCAGATGAGTGCAATTGTGCAGTAGTTTGAGCATTCTTTGGCATTGCCTTTCTTTGGGATTGGCATGAAAACTGACCTTTTCCAGTCCTGTGGTCACTGCTGAGTTTTCCAAATTTGCTGGCATATTGAGTGCAGCATTTTCACAGCATCATCTTTCAGGATCTGAAATAGCTCCACTGGAATTCCATCGCGTTCACTACCTTTGTTCGTAGTGATGCTTCCTAAGGCCCACTTGACTTCATTTTCCAGGATGTCTGGCTCTAGGTGAGTGATCACACCATCGTGATTATCTGGGTTATGAAGATCTTTTTTGTGCAGTTCTTCTGTGTATTCTTGCCACCTCTTCTTAATATCTTCTGCTTCTGTTAGGTCCTTACCATTTATGTCCTTTATTGAGCCCATATTTGTTTGAAATATTCCCTTGATATCTCTCATTTTCTTTTTTTTTTTTTTTAAATTTTAGTTTTTTATTTTTTAAATTTTAAAATCTTTAATTCTTACATGCATTCCCAAACATGAACCCCCTCCCACCTCCCTCCCCATAACAACTTTCTGGGTCATCCCCATGCACCAGCCCCAAGCATGCTGCATCCTGCGTCAGACATAGACTAGCGATTCAATTCACATGATAGTATACATGTTAGAATGTCATTCTCCCAAATCATCCCACCCTCTCCCTCTCCCTCTGAGTCCAAAAGTCCGTTATACACATCTGTGTCTCTTTCCCTGTCTTGCATACAGGGTCGTCATTGCCCTCTTCCTAAATTCCATATATATGTGTTAGTATACTGTATTGGTGTTTTTCTTTCTGGCTGACTTCACTCTGTATAATCGGCTCCAGTTTCATCCATCTCATCAGAACTGATTCAAATGAATTCTTTTAACGGCTGAGTAATACTCCATTGTGTATATGTACCACAGCTTTCTTATCCATTCATCTACTGATGGACATCTAGGTTGTTTCCATGTCCTGGCTATTATAAACAGTGCTGCGATGAACATTGGGGTACATGTGTCTCTTTCAATTCTGGTTTCCTCGGTGTGTATGCCCAGAAGTGGGATTGCTGGGTCATAAGGTAGTTCTATTTGCAATTTTTTAAGGAATCTCCACACTGTTCTCCATAGTGGCTGTACTAGTTTGCATTCCCACCAACAGTGTATGAGGGTTCCCTTTTCTCCACACCCTCTCCAGCATTTATTGCTTGCAGATTTTTGGATCGCAGCCATTCTGACTGGTGTGAAGTGGTACCTCATTGTGGTTTTGATTTGCATTTCTCTAATAATGAGTGATGTTGAGCATCTTTTCATGTGTTTGTTAGCCATCCGTATGTCTTCTTTGGAGAAATGTCTATTTAGTTCTTTGGCCCATTTTTTGATTGGGTGGTTTATTTTTCTGGAATTGAGCTGCATAAGTTGCTTGTATATTTTTGAGATTAGTTGTTTGTCAGTTGCTTCATTTGCTATTATTTTCTCCCATTCAGAAGGCTGTCTTTTCACCTTGCTTATAGTTTCCTTTGTTGTGCAGAAGCTTTTAATTTTAATTAGATCCCATTTGTTTATTTTTGCTTTTATTTCCAGAATTCTGGGAGGTGGATCATAGAGGATCCTGCTGTGATTTATGTCTGAGAGTGTTTTGCCTATGTTCTCCTCTAGGAGTTTTATAGTTTCTGATCTTACATTTAGATCTTTAATCCATTTTGAGTTTATTTTTGTGTGCGGTGTTAGAAAGTGATCTAGTTTCATTCTTTTACAAGTGGTTGACCAGTTTTCCCAGCACCACTTGTTAAAGAGATTGTCTTTACTCCATTGTATATTCTTGCCTCCTTTGTCAAAGATAAGGTGTCCATATGTGTGTGGATTTATCTCTGGGCTTTCTATTTTGTTCCATTGATCTATATGTCTGTCTTTGTGCCAGTACCATACTGTCTTGATGACTGTGGCTTTGTAGTAGAGCCTGAAGTCAGGTAAGTTGATTCCTCCAGTTCCATTCTTCTTTCTCAAGATTGCTTTGGCTATTCGAGGTTTTTGTATTTCCATACAAATCTTGAAATTATTTGTTCTAGTTCTGTGAAAAATGTGGCTGGTAGCTTGATAGGGATTGCATTGAATTTGTAAATTGCTTTGGGTAGTATACTCATTTTCACTATATTGATTCTTCCAATCCATGAACATGGTATATTTCTCCATCTATTAGTGTCCTCTTTGATTTCTTTCATCAGTGTTTTATAGTTTTCTATATACAGATCTTTAGTTTCTTTAGGTAGATATATTCCTAAGTATTTTATTCTTTTCGTTGCAATGGTGAATGGAATTGTTTCCTTAATTTCTTTTCTACTTTCTCATTATTCGTGTATAGGAATGCAAGGGATTTCTGTGTGTTGATTTTATATCCTGCAACTTTACTATATTCATTGATGAGCTCTAGTAATTTTCTGGTGGAGTCTTTAGGGTTTTCCATGTAGAGGATCATGTCATCTGCAAACAGTGAGAGTTTTACTTCTTCTTTTCCAATTTGGATTCCTTTTATTTCTTTTTCTGCTCTGATTGCTGTGGCCAAAACTTCCAGAACTATGTTGAATAGTAGCGGTGAAAGTGGACACCCTTGTCTTGTTCCTGACTTTAGGGGAAATGCTTTCAATTTTTCACCATGTCTCTAGTCTTTCCTATTCTATTGTTTTCCTCTATTTTTTTGCATTGATCACTGAGGAAAGCTTTCTTATCTCTCCTTGCTATTCTTTGGAACTCTGCATTCAAATGGGCATATCTTTCCTTTTCTCCTTTACTTTTCACTTTCCTTCTTTTCACAGCTATTTATAAGACCTCCTCAGACAGCCATTTTGCTTTTTTGCATTTCTTTTTCTTGGGGATGGTCTTGATTCCTGTCTCCTGTACAATGTCACAAACCTCCATCCATAGTTCATCAGGCACTCTGTCTATCAGATCTAGTCCCTTCAAAATATTTCTCACTTCCACTGTGTAGTCATAAAAGATTTGATTTAGGTCATACCTAAATGGTTTAGTGATTTCTCCACTTTCTTCAATTTCAGTCTAAATTTGGCAGTAAGGAGTTCATGATCTGAGCCACAGTCAGCTCCCGGTTTTGTTTTTGCTTACTGTATAGAGCTTCTCCACCTTTGACTGAAAGAATATAATCAAACTGATTTCAGGGTTGACCATCTAGTGATGTCCATGTGTAGAATCTTCTCTTATGTTGTTGGAAGACTGTGTTTGCTATGTGTTCTGCCAAGAGGATGTGTTCTCTTGGCAGAATTTTATTAGAGTTTGCCCTGTTTCAGTCTGTACTCCAATGCCAAATTTGCCTGTTATTCCAGGTGTTTCTGGACCTCCTACTTTTGCATTTCAGTCCCCTATAATGAAAAGGACATCTTTTTGGGGTTTTAGTTCTAGAAGGTCTTGTAGGTCTTCATAGAACTGTTCAATTTCAGCTTCTTCAGCATTACTGGTCAGGGCATAGACTGATTGAAATTTGGAAAGGCGTATGTCAATGCGGGTGCAGGAGAGCAGAGAGGAGCTACTCCACGTTCAAGGTCAGGAGGGGCAACGGTAAGGAGATACGCCTCATCCAACATTAGGAGCAGAGGCTGAGCTTTGCTGGAGAAGCCGTTAAGAGATACCCCATGTCCAAGGTAAAAGAAACCCAAGCAAGATGGTAGGTGTTGTGAGAGGGCATTAGAGGGCAGACACACTGAAAGCATAATCACAGAAAAATAGTCAATCTAATCACATGGACCACAGCATTGTCTAACTCAGTGAAACTAAGCCACGTCTTGTGGGGCCACCCAAAACAGGCAGGTCATAGTGGAGAGGTCTGACAAAATGTGGCCCACTGGAGAAAAGAATGGCAAACCACTACAGTATTCTTGCCTTGAGAACCCCATGAGCAGTATGAAAAGGCAAAATGATAGGATATTGAAAGAGGAAATCCCCAGGTCAGTAGGTGCCCAATATGCTACTCGAGATCAGTGGAGAAATAACTCCAGAAAGAATGAAGGGATGGAGCCAAAGCAAAAATAATACCCAGCTGTGGATGTGACTGCTGATAGAAGCAAGGTCTGATGCTGTAAAGAGCAATATTGCCTAGGAACCTGGAATGTTAGGTCCAGGAATCAAGAGAAATTGGAAGTGGTCAAACAGGAGATGGCAAGAGTGAATGTCTACATTCTAGGAATCAGCCAACTAAAATGGACTGGAATGGGTGAATTTAACTTAGATGACCATTATATCTACTACTGTGGGCAGAATCCCATAGAAGAGATGGAGTAGTCACCATGTTCAACAAAAGACTCCAAAATACAGTACTTGGATGCAATCTCAAAAATGACAGAATGATCTCCATTCATTTCCAAGGCA
Source organism: Ovis aries (assembly GCF_016772045.2). Classification (NCBI taxonomy): domain Eukaryota; kingdom Metazoa; phylum Chordata; class Mammalia; order Artiodactyla; family Bovidae; genus Ovis; species Ovis aries. Next base: position 74,888,766 of record NC_056080.1, read on the forward strand.
AACCATTCAATATCAGAGTTATCCAAGTCTATGCCCCAACCAGTAACGCTGAAGAAGCTGAAGCTGAACTGTTCTATGACGATCTACAAGACATTTTAGAACTAAAATCCAAAAAAGATGTCCTTTTCATTATAGGGGACTGGAATGCAAAAGTAGGAAGTCAAGAAACACCTGGAGTAACAGGAAAACTTGGCCTTGAAATATGGAATGAAGCAGGGCAAAAGCTAACAGAGTTTTGCCAAAAGAATGCACTAGTCATAGCAAACACCTTCTTCCAACAACACAAGAGAAGACTCTACACATGGACATCACAAGATGGTCAACACCGAAATCAGATTGATTATATTCTTTGCAGCCAAAGATGGAGAAGCTCTATACAGTCAGCAAAAACAAGACTGGGAGCTGACAGTGGCTCTGATCATGAACGCCTTATTGCCAAATTCAGAGTTAAATTGAAGAAAGTAGGGAAAACCACTAGACCATTCAGGTATCACTTAAATCAAATCCCTTATAATTATACAGTGGAAGTGAGAAATAGATTTAAGGGCCTAGATCTGATAGATAGAGTGTCTGATGAACTATGGACAGAGGTTCATGGCATTGTACAGGAGACAGTTATCAGCACCATCCCAATGGAAAAGAAATGCAAAAAGAAAAAAAAAAAGGCTGTCTGGGGAGGCCAAACAAATAGCTGTGAAAAGAAGAGAGGCCATACATTGACATGAATCCACCATGGTGTATGGCAAAACCAATACAGTATTGTAAAGTAAAATAAAGTAAAAATAAAAATTTAATTTAAAAAAAGGAAAAGAAAAGAAGAGAGGCAAAAAACAAAGGAGAAAAAAGAAAGATATAAGCATTTGAATGCAGAGTTCCAAAGAATAGCAAGAAGAGATAAGAAAGCCTTCTTCAGCGATCAATGCAAAGAAATAGAGGAAAAGAACAGAATGGGAAAGACTAGAGATCTCTTCATGAAAATTAGAGATACCAAGGGAACATTTCTTGCAATGATATGCTCAATAAAGAATAGAAATTGTATGGACCTAACAGAAGCAGAAGATATTAAGAAGAGGTGGCAAAAATACACGGAAGATTTGTACAAAAAAGATCTTCACGACCAAGACAATCACGATGGTGTGATCACTCATCTAGAGCCACACATCCTGGAATGTGAAGTCAAGTGGGCCTTAGAAAGTATCACTACGACAAAGCTAGTGGAGGTGATGGCATTCCAGTGCAGCTATTTCAAATCCTGAAAGATGATGCTGTGAAAGTGCTGCACTCAATATGCCATCAAATTTGGAAAACTCAGCAGTGACCACAGGACTGGAAAAGATCAGTTTTCATGCCAATCCCAAAGAAAGGCAATGCCAAAGAATACTCAAACTACCGCACACTTGCACTCATTTCACATGCTAGTAAAGTAACGTTCAAATTTCTCCAAGCCAGTCTTCAGCAATACGTGAACCGTGAAATTCCAGATTTTCAAGCTGGTTTTAGAAAAGGCAGAGGAACCAGAGATCAAATTGCCAACATCCACTGGATCATCCAAAAAGCAAGAGAGTTCCAGAAAAACATCTACTTCTGCTTTATTGACTGTGCCAAAGCCTTTGACTCTATGGATCACAATAAACTGTGGAAAATTCCAAAAGAGATGGGAATACCAGACCACTTGACCTGCCTCTTGAGAAACCTATATGCAGGTCAGGAAGCAACAGTTAGAACTGGACACGGAACAACAGACTGTTTCCAAATAGGAAAAGGGGTATGTCAAGGCTGTATATTGTCACCCTGCTTATTTTACTTCTATGCAGAGTGCATCATGAGAAACGCTGGACTGGAAGAAGCACAAGCTGGAATCAAATTTCCGGGAGAAATCTCAATAACCTCAGATATGCAGATGACACCACCCTTAAAGCAGAAAGTGAAGAGGAAATAAAAAGTCTCTTGATGAAAGTGAAAGAGAAGAGTGAAAAAGTTGGCTTAAAGCTCAACATTCAGAAAACTAAGATCGTGGCATCTGGCCCCATCACTTCATGGCAAATAGATGGGAAACAGTGGAAACAGTGTCAGACTTTATTTTGGGGGGCTCCAAAATCACTACAGATGGTGATTGCAGCCATAAAATTAAAAGATACTTAGTCCTTGGAAGGTAAGTTATGACCAGCCTAGATAGAATATTCAAAAGCAAAGACATACTTTGCCAAAAATGGTCAGTCTAGTCAAAGCTATGGTTTTCCCAGTGGTCATGTATGGATGTGAGAGTTGGACTATGAAGAAAGCTGAACACCATAGAATTGATGCTTTTGAACTGTGGTGTTGGAGAAGACTCTTAAGAGTCCCATGGACTGCAAGGAGGCCCAACAAGTCCATTCTAAAGGAGATTGGTCCTGGGTTTTCTTTGGAAGTAATGTTGCTAAAGCTGAATCTCCAGTACTTTGGTCGCCTTATGTGAAGAGTTGACTCATTGGAAAAGACTCTCATGCTGGGAGGGATTGGGGGTCAGGAGGAGAAGGGGACGACAGAGGATGAGATGGCTGGATGGCATCACCGACTCAATGGATGTGAGTTTGAGTGAACTCCAGGGGTTGGTGATGGACAAGGAAACCTGGTGTGCTGTAATTCATGGAGTCCCAAAGAGTCGCACACGACTGAGTCACTGAACTGAACTAAACTGATGTCAATGTTGTATATGGTCCCCCTGTTTTCTTTTACTTATACGTAGAGTTCTGGGTTGGATGAATCACAACCTGGAATCAAGATTACTGGGAGAAATATCAACCACCTCAGATATGCAAATGATACCACTTTAATGGGAGAAAGTGAAGAGTAGCTAAAGAGCCTCTTGATGAGGGTGAAAGAGAATTGGAACCTGACATATAACTTAACATTCAAAAAACTAAGTTCACGGCATCTGGTCCCATCACTTCATGGCAAATAAAAGGGGAAAAGGTGAAAAGAGTAACAGATTTTATTTTCTTGAGCTCCACAATCACTGTGGATTTTAACTGCATTCACGAATTTAAAAGACACTAATTCCTTGAAAGAAAAACTGTGAGAAACACAGAAAGTGTATTAAAAAGCAAAGACATCACTTTGCCATATTGTCAAAGGTATGGTTTTTCCAATAGTCATGAATGGATGCACGAGTTGGACCATAAAGAAGCCTGAGTGCCAAAAAAGTGATGATTTCAAATTGCAGTGCTCAAGAAGACTCTTGAGACTCTCTTGGACTGCAAGGAGATCAAACCAGTCAGTTCTAAAGGAAATCATCCTTGAATATTCATTGGAAGCCGTGATGCTGAAGCTTAAGCTCCAGGATTTTGGACACCTGATGCAAAGAGCTGACTCACTGGAAAAGACCTTAATGCTGGGAAAATTTAGGGGAAAAGGAGAAGGTGGCAGAGGATGAGATTTTTAGACAGTGTCCCTTACTCAATGGACATGAATCTGAGCCATCTGAAATAGTGAAGGACAGGGGAACTTGGCATGCTGCAGTCCATGGGGTCTCAGAGAGTTGAACATGACTTAGCGACTGAACAACAACAATAACTGGTAATGCTGAGCATATTTTCATATGCCTTTTGGAAATCTGTATGACCTCTTTTTAAAGATAATTATTTAGATTAGCCATTTTCTAATCAGAGTTTTTGTCTTCTTGCTCTTTAATTATTTGTGTTATTTATGTATTTTGGAATATAAACATTTATCAAACATATTTGCAAATATTTTTCCATATATTAAGTTGCTTTTTCATTTTTTTATGGTTTCCTTTGCTTCCCTTTGCTGTGAAGAAGCTTTTTAGTTCAATGTAGTCCCACATGTTTATTTTTGCTTTTGTTAACTTTTACCAATGTTTGAAATCAAGGAGCATGGTACTTCCAGCTTTGTTCTTCTTCCTCAAGATTGTTTTAGCTACTCAGGTTCTGTTGTGATTCCTTACAAATTTTAGAAATACTTGTTCTTGTATGTCTTCTTTGGAGAAATGTTTGTTTAGGTCTTCTGGCCATTTTTTAAAATTTAATTGTTTTTCTGATACTGATCTTTATGAGTCACTTATGCATTTTGGAGAGTAATTCTTTGTCAGTTGCTTTGTTTGCAATTATTTTCTCCAATTCTGAAGATTTTCTTTTCATCTTGTTTATAGTTTCCTTTACTGTGCAAAAGCTTTTAAGTTTATTTAAGTCCCATTTGTCTAATTTTACTTTAATTTCCATTACTGTAGGAGGTGGGTCAGAGAGGATCTTGGTGTGATTTCTGTCAAAGAGTATACTGCCTATGTTTTCCTCTAAGACTTTTACAGTTTCTGGCCTTATATTTAAGTGTTTAATCCATTTTGAGCTTATTTTTGTGTATGGTGTTAGGAAATGTTCTAATTTCATTCTTTTACATATGGCTCTTTAGTTTTCACAGCACCATTTATTGAGGAGACTATCTTTTATCCATTGTATATTCTTGTATCCCTTATCAAAGATAAAGTGTCCATATGTTTGAGGGTTAATCTCTGGGCTTTCTATCTTATTCCATTGGTCTATATTTTTGCCTTTGTGCCAGCACCATACTGTATTGATGACCATAGCTTTGTCATATAGTCTGAGGTCAAGAAAACTAATTCTTCCAGTTCTGATTTTCTTTCTCAAGGTTGTTTGGTCATTTTGGGTCTTCTGTTCTTCCATACAAATCATAAATTTTTTTTGTTTTGTTTTGTTTTGGTTCTGTGAAAAAACTGTGTATAACAGAGAATTACACTAAGTACTAAGGGTAATAGGTGGGAAGGCTAGGGGTCCCTAAACAGAGGAAAGAGGGTGCAAGTGTCAGATGTTTTTTATCTCTCTCTTAAGCAGCAGGAGGACTCAAACTACAAGGGTCAGATATTTTTCCCTTCTCTATACAAAATTAAAAGGAGATTTATTTTAAAATTCTGTGTTGCCATGATGATACCTGGTTCCACCTGAACTTAACTTTTCTCAAACCGTGAACCAACCAATGCTTTTTTCTTATGGAAATGTTTTTCTTAAGCTGTGTTAATGAACTATATATTTACCTTAGACTCAGTCTTTCTTCAAGTCGGTTCTGCCTAGGACTCAGAACCAATAACAGCTCAACAGACCAGTACGTTTTACTCATGGAAATGTTCTCTTCAGGTATATTAATGAAGTTTTGTATTTGCTTGGAAATCTGCCTTTCTTCAAGATTCATGTCAATTATTTTATGACCCAGGATGACTCACCTTGTGCCAATGTTATTTCAAAATGCATGTTGTGAGTGAGGTGCCACTCTCTGACTTTTGAGACATTTCCCTTTCTCTAATTAGCAGCTTGCTAATAGTATGTAACTTCTTGCTAAAAATTAGCGAGGGAGTACTCTTTCTGCCCCCGTCTGATGTCTGTGTCAGAAGCTTTCCCTATCTTTTTTATACTTTAATAAAGCTTTATTACACAAAAGTTCTGAGCAGTCAAGCCATGTCACTGGACCCAGATAGAATTCCTCTCTTCTGGAGGCCAAGAATCGCGGTATGATTCACAGCTCATAATGGCAAATTTTCAATACATTATGAAAACTTACAGTGAAACAGAATATATTCAGACAATATGACATATAATAAACATATTCAGATATGTGTTTCTATATATATGTATATTTGAAAGATTTGCTGTACACTTGAATATAACACATTTTAAATCCACCAGATTTCAATAAATATTTTAATTATAAATAAATAAAATTAATTTTTTAATGTCATTAAATTTGATAGGGATTACATTGAATCTGTAGGTTGCTTTGTGTGGTACAGTGATTTTCAAAATATCAGTTCACTCCAGTCTCACAATTGTGTCTCACTCTTTGTGACCTCATGGACTACTCCATGCCAGGCATCCCTGTCCAACATCAACTCCTGGAGCTTGCTCAAACTCATGTCCATTGAGTCGGTGATGCCATCCAACCATCTCATCCTCTGTCATCCCCTTCTCCTCCCACCTTCAATATTTTCTAGCATCAGGGTCTTGTCCAATGAGTCAGTTCCTCACATCAGGTGGTCAAAGTATTGGAGTTTCAGCTTCAGCATCAGTACTTTCAATGAACATTCAGGACTGATTTCCTTTAGGATTGACTGGTTGGATCTCCTTGCAGTCCAAGGGACTCTCAAGAGTCTTCTCCAACATCAAAGTTCAAAGGTGTCAATTCCTTGGCGCTCAGCTTTCTTTATAGTCCAACTCTCACATACATACATGACTACTGGAAAACCCATAGCTTTGACTAGTAATGTCTCTGCTTTTTAATATGGTGTCCAGGTTTGTCATAGTTTTTCTTCCAAGGAGGAAGCATTCATTAATTACAAGTGGCTGCAGTCACCATGTGCAGTTACTTTGGAGCCCCACAAAATATAGCCTATCACTGTTTTCATTGTTTTCCTATCTATTTGACATGAAGTGATGGGACTGGATGCCATGATCTTAGTTTTTTGAATGTTGAGTTTAAAGCCAACATTTTAACTCTCCTCTTTCACTTTCATCAAGAGGCTTTTGAGTTTCTCTTCACTTTCTGCCATAAGGGTGGTGTCATCTGCATATCTGAAGTTATTGATATTTCTCCCAGCAATCTTGATTCCAGCTTGTTCTTCATCCAACCCAGGATTTAGTATGATGTACTCTTCATATAAGTTAAACAAGCAAGGTGACAATATACAGCTTTGATGTATTCCTTTTCCAATTTGGAACCAGTCTGTTGTTCCACATCCAGTTCTGTTGCTTCTTAACCTGAATACAGATTTCTCAGGAGGCAGGTTAGGTCGTCTGGTATTCCCACTTTTTGAAGAATTTTTCACAGTTTGTTGTGATCCACACAGTCTAAGGCTTTGGTGTATTCAATAAAGCAGAAGTAGATTTTTTTCTGGAATTCTCTTGCTTTATTTATGATTCAACAGATGTTGGCTATTTGATCTCTTGTTCCTCTGCTTTTTCTAAACCCAGCTTGGACATCTGGAAGTTCACTGTTCATGTACTGTTTAAGACTTGCTCAGAGAATTTTGAGTATTACATTGCCAGTGTGTGTGATGAGTGCAATTTTGTGGTAGTTTGAACATTGTTTGGCTTTTCCTTTCGTTGGGGTTGGAATCAAAACTGATCTTTTATAGTCCTGCGGCGACTGCTGATTTTTCCAAATTTGCTGGCATATTGAGTGCAGCACTGTCACAGCATCATCTTTCAGGATTTGAAATAGCTCAACTGAATTCCATCACCTCCACTAGCTTCATTCATAGTGATGCATCCTAAGGCCCACTTGACTTCACATTCCAGGATATCTGGCTCTAGGTGAGTGATCACATGTGGAGGAGCTGGAAGGCTTTAAGCAAATACCGAAAATGTATTTGCTCCACTCATGACAAAGGTTGGAAGCTGGGAAGAGCATAACAAAGGGTTATGACCATTCACTGAGTGCCCAAGGCTGGGAACGGATGACGAAGGGTCAATACGCCCGGGCTTGAGGCGTTTGAAGGCTTCCTTCTGACCACCTGTTTCTGAGAGCAAGGATTGTTGTTTCATGATAAGACTCCCTTTAGAGTTTCGCCAAAGCTATGTTATGGTTTGGGCAGTAGGAACTGTATTTTATGCTTGAATGCTTTAATATTTATCTGGAATGGCTACGTGCAAGTCAGCCTTATGCTCTATTCCCTGCAAATTATAAAACTACACAATTGGATAATAAACTTTGTCAGTCCACTAGAGGCTGTCCCTGAGTGTTCTTTTCAGAGTGCGGTTCTCTGAGCCTTACAGTCACACATCATAGTTATCTGGGTTATGAAGATCTTTTTTGTATGTTCTTCTGTGTATTCACAGTCACCATGTGCAGTTGCTTTGGAGCCTCCAAAAATATAGCCTATCACTGTTTCCATTGTTTCTCCATCTATTTCCCATGGACTGATGGGACTGGATGCCATGATCTTTGTTTTCTGAATGTTGAGCTTTAAGCCAACTTTTTCACTCTCCTCTTTTACCTTCATCAAGAGGCTTTTTAGTTCCTTTTCACTTTCTTCCATAAGGGTGGCGTCATCTGCATATCTGAGGTTATTGATATTTCTCCCAGCAATCTTGACTCCAGCTTGTGTTTCTTCCAGTCCAGCGTTTCTCATGATGTACTCTGCATATATGGTAAATAAGCAGGGTGACAATATACAGCCTTGACGCACTCCTTTTCCTATTTGGAACCAGTCTGTTGTTCCATGTCCAGTTCTAACTGTTGCTTCCTGGCCTGAATACAGATTTCTCAAGAAGCAGGTCAGGTGGTCTGGTGTTCCCATCTCTTTCAGAATTTTCCACAGTTTATTTTGATCCACAGGGTCAAAGGCTTTGGCACAGTCAAAAAAGCAGAAATAGATGTTTATCTGGAACTCTCTTGCTTTTTGAATGATCCAGCAGATGTTGGCAATTTGATCTCTGGTTCCTCTGCCTTTTCTAAAACCAGCTTGAACATCTGAAAGTTCACAGTTCACGTATCGCTAAAGCCTAGCTTGGAGAAATTTGAGCATTAATTTACTAGCATGTGAGATGAGTGCAATTGTGCAGTAGTTTGAGCATTCTTTGCCATTGCCTTTCTTTGGGATTGGCATGAAAACTGACTTTTCCAGTCCTGTGGCCACTGCTGAGTTTTTCAAATTTGCTGGCATATTGAGTGCAGCACTTTCACAGCATCATCTTCCAGGATTTGAAGTAGTTCTACTGGAATTCCATCACCTCCACTACCTTTGTTCATAGTGATGCTTTCTAAGGCCCACTTGCCTTCACATTCCAAGATGTCTGGCTCCAGATGAGTGAGCACACCATTGTGATTATCCGAGTCATGAAGATCCTTTTTGTACAGTTCTTCTGTGTATTCTTGCCATCTCTTCTTAATATCTTCTGCTTCTGTTAGGTCCAGACCATTTCTGTCCTTTATCGAGCCCATCTTTGCATGAAATGTTCCCTTGGTATCTCTAATTTTCTTGAAGAGATCTCTAGTCTTTCCCGTTTTGTTGTTTTCCTCTATTTCTTTGCATTGATCGCTGAAGAAGGCTTTCTTATCTCTTCTTGCTATTCCCTGGAACTCTGCATTCAAATATTTATATCTTTCCTTTTCTCCTTTGCTTTCACTTCTCTTCTTTTCACAGCTATTTGTAAGGCCTCCCAAGACAGCCACTTTGCTTTTTTGCATTTCTTTTCCATGGGGATGGTCTTGATCCCTGTCTTCTGTACAATGTCAAGAATGGTCTGGTATTCCCATCTCTTTAAGAATTTTCCACAGTTTGTTGTCATCCACACAGTCAAAGGCTTTAGCCTAGTCAATGAAACAGAAGTAGATGCAATTCTGGAATTCTCTTACTTTTTCTATGATTGAATTGATGTGGCAATTTGATCTCTAGTTCTTCCTTTTCTAAATCCAGCTTGAATATCTTGAAGTTATTTGTTAATGCACTGTTGAAGTATAGCTTGGAGAATTTTGAGCATAACTTTGCTAGCATGTATCCATTCTTCTGTCTCAGTAATTCTGCTCTTGTTTTCTTTAGTATATTTTTAATATCAGTAGTTTTGTTGTTTGTCTCTGTTTGCTTATTCTTTATTTCTGCTAGATCCTTGTTAAATATGTTAAATGTTTCTTGCATTTCCTTCACTCTATTTTTGAGATTTTGTGTCATCTTTACTATCATTACTCTGAATTGTTTTTTTGTGTAGTTTGCCTGTTTTCACCTCATCTATTTGGTCTTGTGAGTTTTTACCTTGTAACTTCATCTGTTTAATATTTATCTGTATTTTCATTTTGTCTTCCTGTTTTTGAGGTCTCATTTCCTCAGGCTATAAGATCATAATTCCTCTTGCTTTTGGTCTCTATTCCTGGTGGGTGAGATTTGTTCTGTGGCTTGAGTAGGCTTCATATTGGGAGGGATTTGTGCTTGTGTTCTGCTTGGAACAGTTGAGATCTTTCCCTCTGATGGGCAAGGCTATGTTAGGTGGTGTGTCTGGGGATGTATGTGGGCAATCTGTCTGCTGATTATTGTGTTTGTGGTCTTGCCTTGCTTGTTATTTGATTTTGGCATCCATTGCTGGGTACAACAAGCAATTGGGTGATTCTGGGTCCTGAAATCCGGTGGATGCTTTTCTGGGAGTTCTCACTGATTAATATTTCCTTGGGTAGGAATTCTCTGGCAGTCTAGTGTCCTGGACTCAGTGCTCCCACCCCAGAAGCTCAGGCCCAACTTCTGTTCAGGGAACCAAAATCCCACAAGATGTTTCATATGTCAATAAAGGGTATTAAAACAAATAGGCATACAAAAATTTAAAAAAAGAACAAAAAACACAGAACACACACACACACACACACACACCAAAAAAGAAAAAACCCACAAGCTCCAGAAAAAAATTGTAAAATGAAAATTAAACAAATAGAAACAAAAACGAAGAAAAATACACATATTTACCCAAATGAAACCAACATAGATTAAAGTAAACAAAGTACAATAGAGATATCCAGTTAGTAAGTTAAGCAAAAATGATATAAACTAATTATAACAAGAGTAACTTAAACGCAAAACTGGAAACAACAAGGGCAGGGTTTCAAATCAGTAATAAAGCAAAGAAAACAAAACAAACATACAAGCATGGTGAAAAAAACAACCAGAAAGGCCAAGTTAAATAGAAATATATAGAAAGATCTATGCATATTAAAGGAAACCTACAAAAAGGAAAGAACCAAAAATCCCCCACGAAAGTGCAGAAAGCCAAGTTACAAGTAGAAATATATAAAAGAAATAAAAGTGTGATTTTTTTAAAAACCTTCCCAAAATCTTAAATAAAGATAATAATAAAACAACAACCACAACAGAGAAAAAAGAAGAGAAAAAATCCAGAACCAACTACTGTAGGAGTCAAAATAGTAGAATAATAATAATGCTTCTCTCAGGTCTCTGCTGTCAGTGTCCTTTCCCTGCACTGTGCACCACAGTCCACTTCTGCCTCACTAGTGTTCCCTCCAGTGCTAAGAAGGGATGGTTTCTGGGTCCTCTGTAATGACAGCTCAAACTCTGTTCTGGCCCTTCTCCTGCATGTGCTTGCCTCCATTATCCATTCCTGCCAGAGCTTGAACATTGTCTTTTGTAGAAACACTCATTTTTCAAATATATTCCTGAGTTTTCCTATTAAATCATGTGGGTTTAATTTGCAGCTGTATAGCTGTTGGAAAGTTTATTGATCCTTTTCTTTAGTCACTCTGCCCCTGTGACATCATGCTCAATTGTGGCATTATCCCCAGCTCTGCAAGTGAGTCATCCACAGGAGTTTGCTCCCAAGGCTGCCCTGGCATCTTGGGTCTGCCCCAGTAAGGACCAGGTGGAAGGTGGCATGGCAACTTGGATTACAGGGACCCTAGCAGTGACAGGTACACAGGGAAGCTGGCAGCCACAGGTGCAGGAGATATGACTCTATCAGGGTTCTGTTCTAGCTTTGATGGCTGGTGCTAAAAGAGCCTCCCTGACTGGCTACAGCGGGCACTCAAGGGATGACCCTGGCTGGCTGTGCACATTAGGTCCTCAAATAGTCACCCTCACTGGGGTCTTTATTGGTCAGATGCCACTGCCGGTGTATGGGGAGAGAGAGGCTACAGTGATGGCTCCCCCTTCTGTATATGATGCAGCAGTAGCTTTCTGTCCCTCCAATGGCATTCCTGGCTGTAGATTTCCTCCCTCCTGTCCCCTTGGGTTGTCTCCCCATAGTCAACAGCAGTCCTAACCTCAGGATTCCTCTCCAATCTTCACACTCCAGCTCCCAGCCACTGTTCATTCTGGTGGACTCACATTACTGTCCTGGGTACATAAGGCCATGGCATGGATCATCTGTGTGATTCTCACTCCATTCAGACTGTCAAAGATAAGCTGTCTCAGAGAGCTTCAAATGTTTTCCTTCTGTCCCAAGCAATTGTCCTGGATGCAGGGATCTCTTTGCTACCTCAGTTCCCATACTCCTGGGTGCAGGTCAGATCCTGCTTGCTCTCCTCCTCCTTCTCCTTTCTTTCATCCTACCAAGCTGTGCATGGATCTACTATATATTCCTTTCTGGTGATCAGGAATGCCTGCCAGTACTCACCTGGTGCTCTGTGAGGACTTCTGCATCTGACAATGTATTCCTGTACATCTATGCATAGAGGTCCACTTACTCCTCCACCATCTTCTGTTGAGGCTGGTTTATATTTTTTTAATCCATAAAATCTAATTTTATTTAGTTTTAAATATTTTTCCAGCTTTACTGAGATACAATTGACAGATAACATTTTGTAAGTTTAAGGTATACAACAATGATGATTAGAAATGATTACCACAATAGTTATTAAACATATCTATCAACTCACATAATTACAATTTGTTTATGTGTGGCTAAAATATTTAAGATATATTCCCTTAGCAACTTTCAGCATATAATACAACATTGTTAACTATTGTCACCTTGCTTTACATTAGATCCCCAAAACATATTCATCTTATAATTGGAAATTTATATACTATGTCCAACATCTCCCCATTTCTCCCACCCTCCATACTCAGGCAATCAACATTCTACTGTCTGCTTCTGAGGTTTTTATTTCACATGTAAGTAGGATCACACAATATTTATCTTATCTGCTGATTTCATTCAACAACATGTCTTTAGTGTCCCTTCATATTTTCACAAATGACAAGCTTCCCATCTTTTATATGGCTAAATGATATTCCAAAGAATCTTCCCATTTTTACAGTGAATTATTTGGTTTTTGTTACTGAGTTGTAGAAATTTCTTATATATTTTACATATTTGCTTCTTATGAGATATAGGATTCTCAAATATTTTCTCCCTTTCCATAGGTTATCTTTTCATTGTGTTGATTATTTCCTTTCATTGCAGAAGCAATCTGGGTTTAGAAATTAAAGTCCTTGACTTCAAGTAGATGTCATGATAGGATGAGATTTAACTTGCCTGATAACTTTTGATTACTCCCTCATGAAGGCATGAGTTTACACTTTACAACTTTGATCACATCACTGGACAGACATTGTCTACAATAGTCTTCTATCTGAATAAAGAAGGAGAGAGACTCAAAAGAGCCTGACTGTTTTGCCATTCCTGGCAAGGCACATTTATATGAGTGAAGTCTTAGAAGCCCAACAGTCAGATGAATACCAGAGATTGAACTCAGTCCATGCCATGTGGAACAGAACTGTTAAGTCAAGTTGTATCTAGATTAATACACAGTCAGATACAAAACAGTTTATGGTGAGATATAGTCCTGTATGCAGACAAACAGGATTGTGTATCCTTTTTTAATATAAATTTATTTATTTTAATTGGAGGCTGATTACAATATTATATCTTCACACATAGACCTGTGTATAGCAAGATACAGCCCTGTGTGTACAGATACAGGCCTGTGTGTCATCATATGGAATACATATGCATATACATATACAAGTAGATCCATATAGGTAATCAGATACTGATTGATCCATGTGTTGTCAGACATAGACCTGTGTTCACATATGTGAAATTGAATACAGATTAACATATCATTGAATATATATATATATATACATGTGGTCATACAGATCCACATGAGACTATTTACAGATCTGAGCATGTGGTGGGATCACACTTGTTTACTGGCGAATACAGCTCTATTAATGTCTGGATACAGATGATTGCAGACATGAACATCACCAAATGGACATTAAAAGAATCATATTGATTACATTCTTTGAAGTCAAAGATAAATAAGCTCTATATAGTGAGCAAAAACAAGACCTGGAACTGACTGGCCCAGATCATCAGACTTATTGGAAAACTCAGGCTTAACTTGAAGAAAGTAGGGGAAACCACTAGGCCATACAGGTATGACCTAAATCAAGTCCCACACAGTGGACGTGACAAATAGATTCAAGGGATTAAATCAGGTAGACAGAGTGCCTGAACTATAGACAGAGGTTAGTAACATTGCACAGGAGATGGTGACAAAAACCATCCTAAAGAAAAAGAAATGCAAAAAAGCAAAAGGTTTCTCTGAGAAGGCTTTGCAAATAGCTGAGGAAAGAAGAGAAGCAAAAAGAAAGGGAGAAAGGGAAAGATATACTAAACTGAATGCAGAGTTCCAGAGAATAGCAAGGAGACATAAGAAGGACTTCTTAAATGAACCAAAGAAGTAGAGGAAAGCAGCAGAATGGGAAAAACTAGAGATCTCATAAAGAAAATTGGAGACATCAAGGGAACATTTTATGCAAGGATGGGTATGATAAAGGACAGAAATTGTAAAAACCTAACCAAAGCAGAAGAGGTCTAGAAGAGTTGACAAGAATGCACAGAAGAACTATACAAAAAAGTCTTAATGACTGGGATAATCATGATGATGTGGTCACTCATTTAGAACCAGACATCCTGGAGTGTGAAGTCAAGTGAGGCTAAGGAAGCATTACTACAACCAAAGCTAGTGAAAGTGATGGAATTCCAGCTGAGTTATTTCAAATCCTAAAAGATGATGCTGTAGAAATGCTTCACTCAATATGTCAGTAAACTTGGAAAACTCAGCAGTGGCCAAAGGACTGGAAAAGTCCAGCTTTTATTCCTATCCCAGAGAATGGCAGTGTCAATGAATGTTTAAACTACCGAGAAATTGCATTCATTTTGCATGACAGTAAAATTATTCTCACAATCCTTCAAGCTAGGCTCCAGCAGTATGTGAATCAAGAACTTCCAGATGTACAAGTAAGGTTTAGAAAAGGCAGAGAAACCAGAGATCAAATTGTCAACGTCCATTGGCTAATAGAGAAAGCAAGAGAATTCCAGAAAAACAATTCTGCTTCATTGACTATGCAAAAATATTTGTGTGGATCACAACAAACTGTGGAAAATTATTAAAGAGATGGGAATGCCAGACAACCTTACCTGACTCCTGATAATCCTGTATGCAGGTCAAGAATCAACAGTTGGAACCAGACATGGAACAACCAATTGGTCTAAAATTGGGAAAGGCGTATAAGGCTGTATATTGTCCCCCTGATTACTTAATTTATAAGCAGAGTACATTATAAAAATGCCAGTCTGAATGAATCACAAGTTGGAATCAAGATTTCTGGGAGAAATATCAACAACTTCAGATATGCATATGATACCACAATAGCAGAATGTGAAGAGGTACTAAGAAATTTCTTGATGAGGGTGAAAGAGGAGAGTGAAAAAGCTGGCTTAAAATTCAGCATTCAGACAACAAAGATCCTAAGAAAATTTAGATAATTTCATGGCAAATAGAAAGGGAAAAAGTAGAAGCAGTGACAAATTTTCTTTTCTTAGGTTCCAAAATCACTATGGCCAGTGACTGCAGCCAAGCAATTAAAAGATGCTTTCTCCTTGGAAGTAATGACAAACCTAGACAGCATATTAAAAAACAGAGACATCACTTTGCTGACAAAGGTCGATATAGTCAAAGTTATAGTTTTTCCAGTAGTCAGGTACAGATGTGAGAATTGGACCATAAAGAAGGCTGAGTGCAGAATAATTGATGATTTAAATTGTGGTGTTGGAGAAGACTCTCAAGAATCCCTTGGACTGCAAGGAGATCAAACCAGTCAATCATAAAATAAATCTACTCTGAATATTCATTGAAAGGTCTGATGCTGAAACTGAAACTCCAGGACATTGACCACCTCGTGTGAAGAGCTGATTCCCTGGAAAGGACTGATGTTGGGAAAGATTGACAGCAAAAAGAAAAGTGGGCAGCAAACAATGAGATGGTTAGATAACATTACCAAATCAATGGCCATGAATTTGAGATAACTCTAGGAGATAGTGAAGAACACAAAATCCCGGTGTGCTTCAGTCCATGAGGTTGCAAATAGTCGGACACAACTTAGCAACTGAACAACACAACACACATATGTCCATGGTTTTGTGGACTGTGATGTAATTTATGCCAGCAAAAGACAGTAGGCTCTTTCTGCCCAACTCGCTGAAAATGTTAATCTAATGTAAATAAGAGAATTCTTTCTTTATATAAGATAACGAAAATTCAGGACTTAAGTACAATTGATGGAGGTAATTACAAATTTTTATTGAGACATCAATCAATTCATCCCAATATATTTTATTTCGGGTGGGAAACCAAGATATTAAAGCATGCAATTTTTCTGAAAAATATTTAGAATAATGATATTATAAATGTATTCATTTTGTTGATGAAAGAATTGAAGATGTCACAAAGAAAATAAACTATGTTCTTGAACAGAAAGAATCAATATTGCTAACATGACCATGATATATATATAAATCTACAGATTCATTGCAATCCCTATCAAATTACCAAGGGCATTTTTCACAGAATTAGAACAAAAAAATTAAATTTGTATTGAAAATAAAAGAGCCTTCCTTGCCAAAATAATCTTGAGAATGAAGAGGAGAACTGGAGGAATCATACTTCCTGGATGTAGACTATACTATAAATATACAATAATCAAAACAGTATAGTACTGGTACAAAAACAGATATACACACCAATGGAAAATTATCAAAAGCCAAGAAATAAATCCATTCACCTCTGGTCAAGTAATCTACAAAAAAGGAAACAAGAATATACAATGGATAAAAGACCATCTCTTCTGTGTGTATGCCCAGCCGTGGGATTGCTGGGTCATATGGCAATTGTATTTCCAGATTTTTAAGGAATATCCACACTGTTCTCCATAGTGGTTGTACTAGTTTGAACTCCCACCAACAGTTTAAGAGTGTTCCATTTTCTCCACACCCTCTCCAGCATTTATTGCTTGTAGACATTTGGATAGCAGCTATTCTGACTGGTGTGAAATGGTACCTCATTGTTGTTTTGATTTGCATTTCTCTTATAATGAGTGATGTTGAGCATCTTTTCATGTGTTTGTTAGCCATCTGTATGCTTTCTTGAACCGCCAATCCAAGTTCAATGCATGATACAGTTTGCTTGGGGCTGGTGTGCTGGGATGACCCAGAGGGATGGTATGGGGAGGGAGGTGGGAGGGGAGTTCAGGATGGGGAACACGTGTACACCCGTGGCAGATTCATGTTGATGTATGGCAAAACCAATAAAATATTGTAAAGTAATTAGCCTTCAGTTAAAATAAATGAATTTATATTTAAAAAAAGAAAAGAAAAAGACCATCTCTGCCAACATCTGCTGGATCATGGAAAAAGGAAGAGACTTCCAGAAAAACATCTACTTCTGCATTATTGACTATGCCAAAGCCTTTGACTGTGTGGATCACCAGAAACTGGAAAATTCTAAAAGAGATGGGAATACCAGACCACCCGACCTGCCTCTTGAGAAACCTATATGCAGGTCAGGAAGCAACAGTTAGAACTGGACATGGAACAACAGACTGGTTCCAGATAGGAAAAGGAGTACATCAAGGCTGTATATTGTCACCCTGCTTATTTACCTTATATGCAGAGTACATCATAGGAAACGCTGGACTGGATGAAGCACAAGCAGGAGTCAAGATTGCTGGGAGAAATATCAATAACCTCAGATATGCAGATAACATATCAGAAAGTGAAGAAGAACTAAAAAGCCTCTTGATGAAAGTGAAAGAGGAGAGTGAAAAAGCTAGCTTAAAGCTCGACATTCAGAAAACTAAGATCATGACATCTGGTCCCATCACTTCATGGGAAATAGATGGGGAAACAGTGGAAACAGTGGCAGACTTTATTTTGGGGGGCTCCAAAATCACTGCACATGGTGATTGCAGCCATGAAATTAAAAGACACTTACTCCTTGGAAGGAAAGTTATGACCAACCTAGATAGCATATTGAAAAGCAGAGACATTACTTTGCCACCAAAGGTCCATCTAGTCAAGGCTATGGTTTTTCCAGTGGTCATGTATGGATGTGAGAATTGGACTGTGAAGAAAGCTGAGCACCGAAGAATTGATGCTTTCAATCTGTGGTGTTGGAGAAGACTCTTGAGAGTCCCTTGTACTGCAAGGAGATCCAACCAATCCATCCTAAAGGAGACCAGTCCTGGGTGTTCATTGGAGGGACTGATCCTGAGGCTGAAACTCCAATACTTTGGCCACCTCATGTGAAGAGTTGATTCATTGGAAAAGACCCTGATGTTGTGAGGGATTAGGGGCAGGAGGAGAAGGGGATGACAGAGAATGAGATGGCTGGATGGCATCACCAACTCGATGGACATAAGTTTGGGTTAACTCCAGGAGTTGGTGATGGACTGGGAGGTCCTGCGTGCTGCAATTCATGGGGTCCCAAAGAGTTGGACACGACTGAGTGACTGAACTGAACTTCAGTTATTGGTCCTTGGAAAATTGGACAGTTTCATGCAAAAGAATAAATTTAAAACATTCTCTAACACCACATAAAATAATAAGCCCAAAATAGATTAAATACCCCAATGTAGGACTAGATACTACAAAACTTCTAGAAGAAAACATAGGTAGAACACTCTTTGACATAAATTGCAGCAGAAAGATTTGGATCTGTCTCCTAGAGTAACGGACATAAAAACAAACATGAACAAAATGGTCCTAACTAAATTAGAAAGCTTTTGTCCAGCAAAGGAAACCATAAACAAAACAAAAACAAACAAACAAACAAAAAAACCAATCTACAGACTGCGAGAATATATTTGCAAAAAATGCTACAAAAATGAATTAATTTTTAAAATATACAAATATATACATCAGTACCAAAAAAAAAAATACCTAGACCAATGAAAAAAGTGGACAGAATACCAGTGGGCAGACAGAAGAAGCTAGAACTACAAACCTGCAGTCTGCTGAACAAAAACCACAATCACAGAAAGTTAGACAAATGGAAAGGCAAAGACTTATGTCTCAGATGAAGAAACAAGATGAATCCTCAGAAAAACTTAAAAAGGTGGAGATAGGCAAGCTTCCAGCAAAAGAACTCTGAATAATGATAGAGAAGCTGATCCACTATAGAGGCAAAGATTGAAAAGATGCAAGAAATTGTTAACAAATATATAAAAGAACTAAAGAACAAACAAACAGAGATGAATAATACAATAACTGAAATTTAAAAATACACTATAAGGAATCTGTAGAATTACTGAGGCAGAAGAACTGATAAGTGACCTGGAGGGAAGAATGGTGGAGATCACTACAGTGTAACAGAATAAATAAAAAAGAATGAAAAGACATAAAGACAGCATAAGAGACTTTGGGACAGCTTTAAATGCACCGACATTCACATTATATGTCTCAGAAGGAGAAGAGGGAGATAAATATCTTGAAAAAATATTTGAAGTTAATATCTGAAAACTTCCCTAAAATGGGAAAGGAAACAGTCTGCAAAATCCTAGAGGTGCAGAGGGACCCATGCTGGGTAAAGCCAAGGAGGAACATGCTCAGACACATAGTAATCAAATTGACAAAAATACTAAGAAAATATATTAAAAGCAACAAGGGGAAACTGACAAATAACATACAAGGAAACTCCCATAAAGATATAAGCTGATTTTTCAACAGAAACTACCCAAGCCAGAAGGAAATGAGAGGGTAACAGGCAGGAAGGCTAGGGATCTCCAAATGGAGGAAATAGGCTGCAAGTGTCAGACATTTTTATCTCTCTTAAGCAGCAGGAGGAAACAAAATAGTGACATTTTTTTCCCTCCTCTATACAAATTTAAAAGGAGGTGTCTCTTAAAATACTGTGTTGCCATAATGACACCTGGTTTCACCTGAAGCTAACTATTCTCAAACCTTGAGTTAACCAATGCATTTTTCTTATGGAAATGTGTGTCTTAAGCTATGTTAATGTACTATGCATTTACCCCAGACTCTGTCTTCAAGTCGGTTCTGCCTCATGGTTCAGAACCTACTTGACACACTGGTGTGTTATACTCAGACATTGTTCCCCTAATCTATGTAAACAAAATGATTTCTATGGTAATCTGCCCTTCTACAAGATTCAAGTCAATCGTTTTATGCCCCAGGATGAATCATCTGGTGCCAAGATTATGCCAAAATATATCTTTTGGATGAGGGTCCTGGTGCCATTCTGTTTTAAGATATTCCTTTCTTTCATTAACAGACTACTAGTGACTATTTAACATCCAGCTGAAGACTAGCAGAGAGGGTACTCTTTCTGCCCCCTTCTGATGCCTATGTCAGAAGTTTTCTCTATCTCTTTTATACTTTAATAAAACTTTAATACACAAAATATCTTCATGATCAAGCCTCATCTCTGGCCCCAGATTGAATTATTCTCCATCAGAGGCCAAGAATCCAGGCATCTTTTCACTCAGCAACAACCTTTCAGAAATATTACAATATATTTAAAGTGATGAAAGGGAAGAACCTACAAGAAAGCATAACTTACCCAGCAATGAGCTCATTAAGATTTGACAGATAAAAGTCAAAAGCTTTACAAAGAAGCAAAATCTAAGATATTCAGCAACACCAGGCCAACCTTGGGACAAATGACAAATGAACTCCTATAGACGGGAAAAAGATTGGCAACTTAAAAAATTAGAGAAACCAAGGGAACATTTCATGCAAAGATGGGCTCGATAAAGGACAGAAATGGTATGGACCTAACAGAAGCAGAAGATATTAATAGGTGGTAAGAATACACAGAAGAACTGTAGAAAAAAAAAAGATCTTCATGACCAAGATAATCACAATGATGTGATCACTCATCTAGAGCCAGATATCCTGGAATGTGAAGTCAAGTGGGCCTTAGAAAGCAAGACTATGAGCAAAGCCAGCGGAGGTAATGGAATTCCAGTTGAGCTATTTCAAATCTTGAAAGACGATGCTGTGAAAGTGCTGCACTCAATATGCCAGCACATTTGGGAAACTAAGCAGTGGCCACAGGTCTGGAAAATGTCAGTTTTCATTCCAATCGCAAAGAAAGGTAATGCCAAAGAATGCTCAAACTACCACACACTTGCACTCATCTCACACTCTAGTAAGGTAATGCTCAAAATTCTCCAAGCCAGGCTTAAGCAATATGTGAACTGTGAACTTTCAGAGGTTCAAGCTGGTTTTAGAAAAGGCAGAGGAACCAGAGATCGAATTGCCAACATCTACTGGATCATCAAAAAAGCAAGAGAGTTCCAGAAAAACATCTATTTTTGCTTTATTGACTATGCCAAAGCCTTTGACTCTGTGGATCACAATAAACTGTGGAAAATTCTGAAGGAGATGGGATTACCAGACCACCTGACCTACTTCTTGAGAAATCTGTATGCAGGTCAGGAAGCAACAGTTAGAACTGGACATGGAACAACAGACTGGTTTCAAATAGGAAAAGGAGTACATCAAGGCTGTATATTGTCACCCTGCTTATTTAACTTATATGCAGAGTACATCATGAGAAACGCTGGGCTGGATGAAGCACAAGCTGAAATCAGGATTGCCAGGAGAAATATCAATAACCTCAGATATGCAGTTGACACCAGCCTTATGGCAGAAAGTGAAGAGGAAATAAAAAGCCTCTTGATGAAGGTAAAAGAGGAGAGTGAAAATGTTGACTTAAGGCTCAACATTCAGAAAAGTAAGATCATGGCATCTGGTCCAATTACTTCATGGCACATAGATGGGGAAACAGTGGAAACAGTGTCAGACTTTATTTTGGGGGGCTCCAAAATCACTGCAGATGGTGACTGCAGCCATGAAATTAAAAGACGCTTACTCCTTGGAAGGAAAGTTATGACCAACCTAGATAGCATATTGAAAAGCAAAGACATTACCTTGCCACCAAAGGTCCATCTAGTCAAGGTTATGGTTTTTCCAGTAGTCCTGTATGGATGTGAGATTTGGACTATAAGGAAAGCTGAGCACAGAAGAATTGATGCTTTTGAACTGTGGTGTTGGAGAAGACTCTTGAGAGTCCCTTGCACTGCAAGGAGATCCAACCAGTCCATCTTAAAGGAGACCAGTCCTGGGTGTTCATCAGAAGGACTGATCCTGAGGCTGAAACTCCAATACTTTAGCCACCTCATGTGAAGAGTTGACTCATTGGAAAAGACCCTGATGCTGCGAGGGATTAGGGGCAGGAGGAGAAGGGGACGACAGAGGATGAGATGGCTGGATGGCATCACTAACTCGATGGACATAAGTTTGGGTGAACTCCAGGAGTTGGTGAGGACAGGACAGGGAGGCCTGGCATGCTAAAATTCATGGGGTCACTAAAAGTCAGATACAACTGAGCAACTGAACTGAACTAAACTGAACCTTACATATGAAGCTACTAGAGAAAGAAGAACAAACAAAACCTAAAGTTAGTAGAAATAAAGGATGAAAAATGAACAGAGCAGAAATAAATGAAATAGAAACAAAAAGAAAACAATAGCAACAATCAACAAAACAAAAAACTGATCCTTTTAAAAGATAACCAATATATTTTTGGCCAGCCCCATCAAGAGAATCAAATGAATCAAGTCAATAAAATTAGAAATGAAAAAGGAGAAGCAACAACTGACATGGAAATACACAGTATCATAACAGACTACTACAGAAACTATATGCAAATAAAATGGACAGCCTGGAAGACATGGACAAATTCTTAGAAAGGCACAGTCTCCTAAGAGTAAACTGGAAGAATAAAAGTATAAACAGTCCAATCATAAGCACTGAAATTGAGTTTGTGATTTAAAACTCCCAACAAACCAAATCCAAGGCCAGATGGCTTCACAGGCAAATTCTATTCAACATTTAGAGAAGAGATAACAGCTATTTTTTTCAGTGTTTTAATGTGGGAGCATCCCATGTGTAGTGTGTCCAATAGTTTTAGTATAAGGACTGGTTTGGGTATGGATGCCAGCCACATCTTTCCTCAGAGTGTGCTGGCTGTTATTCCCTTGATAGGGATGTGGTTGCTGGTGTCGCGTCCAGAGCCTGTGCTGGATATGAAGCAGGGCTTCCTCTTTGCTTCATGGCTGTCACTGTCCCTATACCTTGTTGAATATAGTGTCTGTTCCCCAGTTGTTAGAGTACAAGCCCTGAGGGTTGGACTCCAGTAGGCTCCATTGTCCTTGACTGCATGCCCTACCTTAAAGGAAGTGATTGCTGAAGCCAGTGAGGCAGGTAAAGTCACAGCAAACCTATGCACTGCCTGTGGATGTGTTTATGGTTCTACTCAGAAGCAGTCCCAAATTAAATCCTTTCTCTGTTGTGTTTGTCCCAGATCTAGTGAAAGGCTGTTGGGTGGAAAGGTTGGGGTTTGGGATTGGGTGTTGTGTTTGTGGGAATTGAGGTAACTGTTCTGCTTTCTGAAATCTAGGCTGCCTCTGTTGCAATCTTCTCCCAGGAGCTGTCAGCCCTGGATCTAGGACTAAGTTATGGCATGGAGTGGGCAGAGCCAAGGTGCTCTTGCTGGGAAAAGAAACACTGCAATTCCTGTTCATGGCCTGTCCAATATTCGGTGCTTAGCATATTCTAGCACCAACCAATGAGTGCACTGACAGTGTCTTGATTCACCTCCCTGTGCAAAAGACTAACAATGTTTATCCAGTTAGATTTGCCACTCCAGAGCATGCACTGAAAATGTAGTCCATGGCTCTGCCTAAATCACACCCAGACGCCTGGGTCTGCCTCTTTGTAGCTAGACTGAATCTTTCCTTTTATCTTGTGCCAGGTTGTGATGTGGAATGAGCAGGGCTGGTGTGTTTACTCCTTCAGATTAGAAAATGTGATGAAGAGAAACCTCAGTGCAAGGTTTTTCCCACCCTTATTATCAGGAAGGCAACATGCACATACTCCTCATGAATAGAATCTGTGTTTCATCAGCCATTCTCTTTGTCTCAGTAGATTTCACAGCTGGCAAGAGAGCTTGTCTTCTCTGTGCAGGATCTCAGGACTGGGTTTCCCGGATTGTGAGTTGACCTACTCACTTCCCAGAGTGATAGTCAATCTCCTTACAGATCTCTTCCAGGGTGACACGTCCTGGCATGATGCCTTTACTTTTCTGTCCTATTTGGTTATTTAGAGATCTTTCTTGCACCTTTGGTGTTATAGGAGGTCTTCTGCCAGTTTGCAGTTAGTTTTCCATAAGAATTGTTCCACATGTAGGTGTATTTTTGATGTATTTGTAGGGAGAGGTGAGCTCCACATCCTCCTATTCTGGAGTCTTGACCCCCCTCTCAGTAGTTATTTGAATAGTCATATTCATTATGTGAATATACTGCAATGCACTTAAGTCTTTTCATTTAACATTCAGTTTTGTTCTTAATATTTGCTTTTGATTCATTTGATGAATATTTAATAAGTATCATATAGTAGATGTTTGTGTGTGTGTGCTCTACATAATGCTTCAATTAAAGCTATTATAAATAATGTAGCAGTAAAAAAAAAACTCAAAGAACAATTCTATATCTGATTTTTCTCAGTATCTCTTTTGCATAAATTCTTAAGAGTTGAATTGCTAGTTTAGAGGATATGAACATCACAAGGCTGTTAATATAAATTACCAAATATCTCATTGGAAATGCATCATTTTATGAGTTGGTAAAAATTTTGCAGGCAGGATGGGTTTGATCCCTGGGTTGTGATGATACCATGGAGGTGGGCATGGCAACTCACTCCAATATTCTTGCCTAGAGAAGAATCCATGGCTCACATCACAAACTGCTTATTTCAAAATTCAGATTTAAGTATGACCTAAATCAAACCCCTTATGATTATACAATGGAAATGACAAATGATTCAAAAGATTAGATCTGATAGAATGCTTGAAGAACTATGGATGGAGGTTCATAACACTGTACAGGAGATGGTGATCAAAACGATCCCCAAGAAAAAGAAATGCAAAAAGGCAAAACGGTTATCTGAGGAGGCCTTAAAAATAGCTGAGAAAGGAAGAGAATTGAAAGACCGAGGAGAAAAGGAAAGATATACTCATCTCAATGCAGAGTTCCAAAAAATAACAAGGAAAGAGAAGAAAGCCTTCTTAAATGAACAATGCAAATAAATAGAAGAAATCAATAAGATGAGAAAGACTACAGATCTCTTCAAGAAAATTAGAGAAAGCAAGGGAATATTTCATGCAAAGATAGGCACAGCAAAGGACAGAAATGGTATGGACCTAACAGAAGCAGAAGATATTAAGAAGAGGTGGCAAGAATACACAGAAGAACTGTACAATGAGAGTCTCTTATGTCTCCTGCAATGGCAGCACCAACTGGGAATCCAGACATATAGTAAGCACTCAATAAATGTTAACTCTATTATTACCTTTAAAAATTCTATACTGAAAGACTTAATTTGCCACTATAGTCTCTCATTGTTATAAGTGAATTCACTTGATCATGATTATATATACACATATGAGTTGTAAAGTTACTTTTATTGATTTGTATGCATTCTGAGTTTAAAAAAAGATAAGACAAGCAAGCAAACAGACTCTTGAGCCAAATAGATCTTGTTTGAATTCTGATTCTGCCACTAACTTTGTGAACCTGAGTGAGGTAATTAACTTCTTTGTGCTTCCTTTATGTCATCTATATCATGAAGATAGCAAGAATGTCTATCTCAAAATGCTTGCTAAAGATTAAATGACTTATACCTACAAAGGACTTTTAAACTTCCAGATATATAGTAATGGATCATTCAATGTTATTTTTTCCTACCTCTCACCAAGACTGTGACCCTCCTCTTATTTCAAAATCACTTTCCATTCCTATTCGTTTTTCCATACTACTTCTAGACTAGTCTTAGAAAGGACAGCATTGCTTGTAATATTTACCCATCTGTGATCAAAAATCTTCACTGCCTCCCCATACTTCTTAAACTAAGTCCAAACTTAGCCCACTGTTTTTAATCTTTCCACTCTCTGATTTCAAATTATCTTTGCAGCCTCTCTACATCAACACCTCTTCCCAATCCTGGACCCGTTGCTATTTTGTGAATCATCACTTTCACTTTTCCACATACTTACTGTGATGGACTGAGCATTTGTGTGCCCCCAAAATTCACATGTTGAAGACCCAACCCCCAGTGTAATGGTATTAAGAGGTAGGGCTTTGGGGGAGGTAATTAAGTTTAACGTGGTAATGAAGATAGAATCCCCATGATGGTATTAGCACTCTCATGAGACGAGGAAGAGACATCAGAGCTTCTTATCTCTCACCATGTAGGATACAGCCATCTGAAAGCCATGAAAAAGGCTCTAACCAGGAACCAAAACTGACTGATACCTTAATCTTGGACTTCCTAAACTTCAGAACTATAGAAATAAATGTCTGTTTTTTAAGCCACCTAAGTATATAGTATTTTGTTACGGCAACCCGAGCTGACCCAAGATATTTACTCATGCTAATCATTTTGCTTGACATGGCTTTTATTTCGTCCCTGTCTAGTAAAATTCATGCAATTCTGATGCAGATGCCATCTTTTCCAAGATTTCTTGTCCCCTGGATGAAAGGCTGTGTTTAGTGCCTCTCCTGAAGAGAAATTGCAGTACTTTTTATGTGGGCGTTATCCTCCATAGGACAATAAGCTGCCTAAAGCAGAGACGTTGTCTCCTTTATCCACAAATGCTAAGCACACAATAGGTGCTCAATATCATCTTCAAAATTGAAATTCTGGTATTTATAACTGCAGTGCTAAAAAGAAGACTGATTCCTGCTTGCTTTTCAGAAAGTTCCTTTCTTGGAAAGTAGGTGGCTATTGAATATGTTTTAGGAAGAAAATAAAGATTATTGAGACTATTTTTAGAAATGAATTTATTTGGTTTAAAAAAGGTTTATGAAGAACCAACTGTTATAACTAAGGTGACTGTGTTGTAAGCATGGTCTTTGATCCTAAAAGCTTAAAGCTTCTCAGACTAACATATTTCAACTCATTTTCCAAGCAAGAGAGAAAGGGAGGCAGAGCAAGTATGCAGGCAAGAATGGGTTAAAAAAAATCTTGCAAAAAGTTTTATAAAGATTCAATAGAATTAGAGGGAGTAAAACAAACACAAAGTGAAAACTTGAATGAGATACCCAAATATGGAGAAAAACACAGAATTTCTCCCTTCTTCCTATCTTGGTAGCCTAGCCTGAATCACTCATTCATCTTTTATTCATTCATTTGTTCTGTTAAACAAACCTTCACTGAGTGACTACTGTGCGTGGCCTATAGGGGAGACAAGGGAGATCACAGTCTTGGAGCAGAGGTAACTATATAAATAACAATCATACTAGCCAGACAGCATAAAGAATGTGTTCTGAGAGATCAAGAGAACCAGCGGCCATCAGGCTGGAGTTAACTCACAGAGTGAAGCAATTAATACAAAGATTCTTCTTGCTGCTACCAGTTCACTGGCAGCTCCAGAAACCATGAAGAGTAACTCAGATTGGCATTTGTGGAATTTATGGCATTTGTGATCCTTTGACCACATCTTTTCTTGTCAATTTTTCTTCAAACTGGTGCAAAAAGGATTGGGGATGGCATTTGGCATTTTACTTCTCTTTGTAGTCATTTTCATTCTTAAATTTGAATTAATTATAAGTGTTGTCCATTCTTTCTCTGAATATGGTTTCCAAAATTTAAAAATGAGTGTTAGTAGGAATAATACCTTGCCATATGTGTATGTGCTCAGTCCCTTTAGTCATATCCAACTCTTTGCGACCCCATGGACCATAGACTCCTCTATCCATGGGATTTTCCAAGCAAGAATACTGGAGTAGTTTGCCATTCCTTCCTCCAGGGGATCTTCCTGACCCCGGGATTACACTCGTGTCTCCTGTGTATCCTTCATTGCCAAGTGGATTCTTTAGTGTTGAGCCACCTGGGAAGCCCACAGTACCATATACTACACAGCTTTTGCTTTACTGCCAGTGCTTCCGACACGGTCTTGGATACCTTATTATAAAAGCCTATCTGTCCAGTTTTCCTGTACATCTGAGAGTTTGATTCATCTTAATAAGTTGCCAAATAAATTATTATACAATAATTCCTATTCAAAGAAGGTGTTTCATTTCTAAGAGTTTTATATCTTATGAGTCAGTCAATAGCATTTGTGGCACAGTTTCTAGGTGACTAATGATGTGTTGAGTGCATTGGGGAATTTTTGAAATGGTACATGCAGCCCATGTGCACAAACAGCAAACCTTCATTGCTATATTCAGCCATAGGTTGCAAAGATTCAGGGTGAAGGGAGAAATCAAGCTTGGTCAAGCTAATGGAACTACTAAGCTGATCACAGATCGCTATTTGGTGGGCACCAGTATCTCAGCACAAAGACAACTTAACTTTCAAGTTACATAGCTCTGCTCCTTCTCAAATCATTAGAACAAATAGTCTCCATTCCTTAAGCTCTTTGCTTCTAGAACATGGCCTGAAGAAAACAGCTCTGGTGCTGGAATCAGGCTGATGAAAATTTGAATCCTGGCTCTGCTATGTATTAGCTCTGTGACTATGAGTAACTAACTGATTTCCGTTCTCTCACCATGAGGAATGGAGATGATAATCACACCTGCTTTACATAATTATTTTGAAAATTCAATAAAATTATAAATACAAAGTGCATAGAAAAGAGTTTTATGCACCGAGTAAATACAAGCTCTTTTCTTTCTGCCCTTTTCATGCGATGCAAAAAAAACACAGCATTTAGGAGTCAAAAGATATCAACTAGTTATGTGAATCTGGTCAAGTCATCTAAACTTTCCAGGCCTCAGTTTTCTCACCTTCCAAAGTTTTTGGAAGTGTTCCAGATCAAAATAGACAGGAATATAAAAGTACTTTGCAAGACCATAATGTAATGGAAAATGTAAGGTGTTCTTATATTTTATTTTCAGGAGCACTTCTAGAACTATGAAGAAGATATCTGGTTATTGCCACTCTGAAACTACCCTCACTCAATCTTCCTCCCTCCTAAATGTATTTTCTAATAGAATAAGTAAAACCTGCTAGTGTTGCTAATTAAAATGTTCTTATAGCTGAATGAATATATCAGCTGCTGTGTGTGCTTTGTGTGTGGTGTGTGAATGGGAGACTGAGGTGTGTGTGTGTGGCTGGTATATCAATCTACTGTTTTAAAAACTTCATTTCCTGGAATTTTGAATATTAGGTCACTTTTCCCTCTAAGGCTCAGAGCAAACTAATTAGATTTCTTTTATTCAGTGTGTGTGCATGTTTCTTTTTCTTATAAATGTATTTTATTGCATAAGCAACAGTACTACATTATAGAAACTGAGAATGGATACATGTATATATATGGCTGAGTCCCTTCCCTGTTCACCTGAAACTATCACAATATTGTTAACTGGCTATATCCCAATACAAAATGGGCTTCCCTGTGCCTCAGATGGTAAAGAATCTGCCTGCAATGGGGGAGACTCAGGTTCAATAGTTGGGTTGGGAGAAGAAGAAGGGAATGGCTAACCACTCCAGTATTCTTGCTTGGGAAATCCCATGGACAGAGGAGCCTGGAGGGCTGCAGTCCATGGGGCAACAAAAATTTGGACATGACAGTGACTTTCACTTTAATGCAAAATAAAAAAAATTTTTAAGAAATTCCTGTGGTTACTGTGGAGTTAGCAGTATATATGTAACTTCAAATTAGCACATTTGTAATTTGTCATTTATAATCTGTCTACAAGGAGGTTAATTTGGAATTTTCCATTAAACATCTGACTCCTTACATCTCACATGTGTGAACTAAACTATATGAGTTCATTTGGGCAGTATATTCTTAAAGATTTGGGATTATTTAATTCATTTTGGATCCATTTCATATTTCCAATCCCAGATATACTGCATATGCCTGCATTTAACAGTAGGTGTAAAACAAAGAATGACAGTTTAATGATTATAAACATGAAGAAAAACAATTTGAATTATTTCAATACTGTCATTCTAAGCTATCAACTTCAGGTTGTATTTTTGTTTAAATGTTTTGACTGTGAAACAACTGAAAACTGCCTAAATATATTCTGAAGATAAAATGAGATGCACAATATTGCACTTCCTGGATTTTATTGTGTGAAATGTGATTTTATGAATTGTTGCCAAATTGAACTTTAAAGACTTCTTTCAACTATCTGTAATCTCTTGAAAATTTTGAAAGTTAAAATTAATTAAAAAGTTCTCTAAAAATGAAGAGACAGAACCAAAGCAAAAACAACACCCAACTGTGGATGTCACTGGTGATGGAAGCAAGATCCCATGCTGTAAAGAGCGATATTGCATAGGAACCTGCAATGTTAGGTCCATAAACCAAGGCAAATTGGAAGTGGTCAAACAGGAGATGGCAAGAGTGAACATTAACATTTTAAGAATCTGCAAAATAAAATGGACTGGAATGCATGAATTTAACTCAGATGACCGTTATATCTACCACTGTGGACAAGAATCCCTTAGAAGAAATGGAGTTGCCATCATACTAAACAAAAGAGCTCGAAATGCAGTATTCGGATGCAATCTCAAAAATTACAGAATGATCTCTGTTTGTTAACCAGGCAAATCATTCAGTATCACGGTAATCCAAGTATACGTCCTGACCAGTAATGCTGAAGAAGCTGAAGCTGAACAGTTCTATGAAGACCTACAAGATATTCTAGAACTAACACACACAAAAAAAGATGTCCTTTTCACCACAGGGAACTGGAATGGAAAAGTAGGTAGTCAAGAAAAACCTGAAGTAACAGACAAATTTGGCCTTGGAGTACAGAATGAAGCAGGACAAAGGCTAATAGAGTTTTGCCAAGACGAGGGAATGCACTGGTCATAGCAAACACCCACTTCCAACAGCACAAGAGAAGACTGTACACATGGACATCACCAGATGGTCAACCCCAAAATCAGATTGATTATATTCTTTGCAGCCAAATATGGAGAAGCTCTATACAGTCATCAAAAACAAGACTGGGAGCTGAATGTGGCTCAGATCATGAATTCCTTATTGCCAAATTCAGACTTAAATTGACGAAAGTAGGGGAACCAATAGACCATTCAGGTATGACCTAAATCAAATCCCTTATGATTATGCAGAGGAAGTGACAAATAGATTTAAGGGACTAGATCTGATAGACAGAGTGACTGATGAACTTTGGATGGAGGTTCGTGATATTGTACAGAAGACAGGGATCAAGACCATCCCCAAGAAAAAAAATGCCAAAAGGAAAAATGGCTGTCTGAGGAGGCCTTACAAATAGCTGTGAAAAGAAGAAAAGTGAAAAGCAAAAGAGAAAAGGAAAGATATACCCATTTGAATGTAGAGTTCCAAAGAATAATAAGGAGAGATAAGAAAGCCTTCCTCAGTGATCAATGCAAAGAAATGGAGGAAAACAATAGAATGGGAAAGACTAGAGATCTCTTCAAGAAAATTAGAGATTGCAAGGGAATATTTCATGCAAAAAATGGGCACAATGAAGAACAGAAATTGTATGGACCTAACAGAAACAGAAGATATTAAGAAGAGATGGCAAGAATACACAGAAGAACTGTACAAAAAAGAACTTCACGACCCAGATAATCACGATGGTGTGATCACTCACCTAGAGCCAGACATCCTGGAATGTGAAGTCAAGTGGGCTTTAGGAAGCATCATTACCAACAAAGCAAGTGGTGGTGACGGAATTCCAGTTGAGCTATTTGGAATCCTAAAGATGATGCTGTGAAAGTGCTGCACTCAATATGCCAGCAGATTTGGAAAACACAGCAGTGGCCACAAGACTGGAAAAAGGTCAGTTTTCATTCCAGTCCCAAAGAAAGGCAATGTCAAAGAATGCTTAAACTACTGCACAATTGCACTCATCTCACATGCCAGTAAAGTAATACTCAAAATTCTCCAAGTCAGGCTTCGCTTCAACAATATGTGAACTGTGAACGTCCAGATGTTCAAGCTGGTTTCAGAAAAGGCAGAGGAATCAAAGATTCAATGGCCAACATTTGTTGGATCATTGAAAAAGCAATAGAGTTCCAGAAAAACATCTATTTCTGCTTTATTGATTATGCCATAGTGTTGTTTGAGTGTGTGGATAAACTGTGGGAAATTCTGAAAGAGATGGGAATACCAGAAGACCTGACCTACCTCCTGAGAAATTTGTATGCAGGTTAAGAAGCAACAGTTAGAACTGGACATGGAACAACAGACTAGTTCCAAATAGGAAAAGAAGTATGTCAAGGCTGTATAGTGTCACCCTGCTTATTTAACTTATGTGCAGAGTACATCATGAGAAACGCTGGGCTGGAGGAAATACAAGCTGAAATCAAGATTGCCAGAAGAAATATCAGTAACCTCAGATATGCAGATGATACTACCCTTACGGCAGAAAGTGAAGAAGAACTAAAGAGCCTCTTGACGAAAGTGAAAGAGGAGAGTGAAAAAGTTGGCTTAAACCTCAACATTCAGAAAACTAAGATCATGGCATCCGGTCCCATCACTTCATGGCAAATAGATGGGGAAACAATGGAAACAGTGACAGACTCTATTTTTCTGGGCTATGAAATCGCTGCAAGTGGTGACTGCAGCCATGAAATTAAAAGGCGCTTACTCCTTGGAAGAAAAGTTATGACCAACCTAGACAGCATATTAAAAGTCAGAGACATTACTTTGTAGACAAATGTCCATCTTGTCAAGACCATGGTTTTCCCAGTGATCGTGTATGGATGTGAGAGTTGGACTATAAAGAAAGCTGAGTGCCAAAAAATTGATGGTTTTGAACTGTGGTGTTGGAGAAAACTCTTGAGAATCCCTTGGATTCTTAGGAGATCCAACCAGTCCATCCTAAAGGAAATTAGTCCAGAATATTCATTGGAAGGACTGAGGCTGAAGCTGAAATGTCAACACTTTGCCCACCTGATGAGAAAAACTGAGTCATTTAAAAAGACCCTGATGCTGGGAAAGATTGAGGGCAGGAGGAGAAGGGGACGACAGAGGATGAGATGGTTGGATGGCCTCAATGGACATGAGTTTTCATAAACTCAGGAGTTGGTGATGGACAGGGAGGCCTGGCGTGCTGCAGTCCATGGAGTCGCAAAAAGTCGGACACTACTGAGCGACTGACCTGAACTAAACTATGAGTGAAGCAATATTGACAAATCTACTGTACTGTCTATTAAACATGATTATGTGAATAAGATCAATTTTGATGTTGACAAATTTGCAGAATTAAGGCTCAGAAATAGAGACTATATTTTATCCATTACTTCAATAACCAATATTCAGGTATAGTTTTCTGCATTTTTATAACATACATTACTACATTTTAGATATATGAAGCAATTCTTTTTTCTCATAAACCTAATTTAATTTTAAAACATATATTATTTAATTCTAGCATTACTTTGTAAATGCACCATTCAATAAAAACATTTTTCAGTGTTAAAAAAAGAATAAATTAATACATCCGCTCTTGTTTTTGGCATCTTAGATGAATTTGCCAAATGTTTCTTTCCTTTGTGAGGGTAGAAATAAAATTCAAAGGAAAGAACAATACACAACTTAATAAAAATTAACAGCCATTCAGGAATCTTTTTGCACCTTATCATGAATAGGAAAAGTTAAAATTTACTTTTTTTCTTCCTGCTTGTTCTGCTTCTGTAATTTAGCTTGCTCCTTGTAATGTCTGGATCACATAGATCATATAGCCTTGGAAAATGGAGACTTAATGCTAGGAACTGAAACTTAACTCATTCACCCGTGCCCTGCTTTTGCAATTGCCTAGCCCCTGTAATCCTGTCCATGTAAAGGTCAGGCATTCACCCCCATCCTAACTGCTGTTCGCATGCATGTAAAACCCCTAGTTTAAACCAGCCTGGTAAAAGTTAGTGTTGCTCACTATAGTCTGATGTCATGCACTGTCTATAAAAACTTTGTAACCCCTTTGTTCGGGGCTCAGAGCTTGGAGTGTTAACTTCTCTGGGCCTGCTGGTGTAATAAACCTTGGTTCTCCAACTCTCTGAGTGTGGTGCTTAGTTTATTGATTACTGGTTTCTGCAATAATCATTCTGCTCTATGCTCACAGGCAAAGACTCTTTTACAATCAGGATGTTCCTTACAAATGCACTTCTCAAAGTGTGATCTTAGAACCCCGTGCATCAGAGTAATCTAAGAGCATATTTAAAATGCAATGCTACAGGCCCCACTCAAGACCTACTGAATTAGAGTCTCAAGCAGTGGTGTTGCCAAGCTATACTTTATCAGGCTCCCAGATGATTCTATATATTGAATAATGAATGTCACAAATAATTAATAGAAAAAAATTTTTAAATATGTGCAAACATAGTAAAAAATTCAGAGTATACAATGAAGAATAAATCTTCATATATCTGTGGTTCTACTCTGCTCTCTGACCCAGACACAACCATTTTTACTCATTTACTGAGTGCCCTCCTAGAATTATTTTTGGGCATATACAAGCATTGTGTGTGTGTGTGTGTGTGTGTGTGTGTGTGTGTGTGTCTGTGTGTGTATATACACATATACATATGTTTGATAACCTTCCTATCAACCTTATGCTTGATAAGTTTCCTATCAATAAACTTCCTAGGCAATTATGATACACACTCCAGTTAGACAATCATAGATACTGCCTAGTATAGTGCTCAGCATGGAATAGCTTCCCTAAATATTTTTCAAACTGAGATATAATTATAATATCACACATTTCACCCATTTAAAGCGTAAAATTCAGTGGATTTTAATATATTCACAACTGTTAACACTATCTAACTTGAGAACATTTTTATCATTCCCCCAAAGAAACACCATACTCATTAGCAGTCATTCTCCATTCTTCTTTTCCCTAGCCCCTGGCAACCACCAGTCTACTTTCTGTCCTATGGAATTGCTTATTCTTGACATTTCACATAATTGAAAACATACAGTAAGTGACCTCTTGTGTCTGGCTATGTACACTTAGTTTTAAACATTAATCCTCATTGTACCATGTACTAGTACTTTATACTCACTTGCCTCAGCACCATTTGTTTAAATACTATTTGTCCCCTATCAAATTATTTTGGCATCCTAGTTGAAAATCATTTGACCAAAAATACATCGTATTATTTCTAGACTCTCAATTCTATTCCACTAATCTATATATTTATTTTTATGCCAATACCGCACTATATATATTACTGTGGCTTTGTAGCAAGTTTTGAAACCAAAAGGCATGAGTCTTCCAATTTTATTCCTATTTTTCAAGATTGTTTTGGCTATTCTGAGTCCCTTACATTTCATATATATGTATTTTTTCCCATTTAGGTAGGTCTTTAATTGAAGTCAACAATATTTGCATTTTTTTCCTTAAAGTATAGTTGATTTATAATGTTTCAGGTGCACAGTATTTTATATATATATATATATAAATATAAATATATATATATGTGTGTCTGTGTGTGTTTGTGTGTGTGTGTATCTATATTCTTTTTCAGATATTTTTAAATTGTAGATTATTACAAGACATTGAATAGTCTTTCTTAATCTATTCAACAAGTTCTTGTTTATCTATTTTATTTATAGTAGTGTGTATATGTTAATTTCAAATTCCCAATTTATCTCCCCCGCCTTTCCCCTTTGGTAACCATGTTTGTTTTCTATGCCTGTGAGTCTTTCTGTTTTGTAAATAAGTTCATTTGTATAATTTTTAGGATTCCACATATAAGTGATATATGTTATTATTCTTTGACTTACTTCACTTAATATGATAATCTCTGGATTCATCCATTTTGCTTCAAATTGCATTATTTCATTCTTCTTTATGGCTGAGTAATATTACATTCCTATTTACCACATCTTCTTTTTCCATTCATTTGTTGATGGACATTTAGGTTACTTCCATTCCTTTACATTGTAAATAATACTGCTATGAATATTAGAGTGTGTGTATTTTTTCTAATTAAAGTTTTCATTTTTTTTTCTAGTGTATGCCCTGGAGTCGGATTGCTGGATCATATGGTAGCTCTATTTTCAATTTTTTAAGGAACTTCCACACTGTTCTCCATAGTGGCCAAACCAACTTACATTCTCACCAACAATGTACCAGCGTTCATTTTTTTCCACATCCTCTCCAGTATTTATTGTTTGTAGACTTTTTGATGATGGTTATTCTGACCAATGTGAGGTGGTACCTCATTGTAATTTTGTTTGTATTTCTCTAATAATTAGCAATGTTGAGCAACTTTTCATGTGTCTGTTAGCTATCTTTATGTCTTCTTTGGAGAAATGTCTATTTAGGTCTCCTGCCCATTTTTTGATTGGGGTGTTTTCTTCTTTGATACCAAGCTATATAAGCCACTTGTATATTTTGGAAATTAATCCCCTGTCAGTCTAATTGTTTGTTAACATTTTCTCCCATTCCATTGGTAGTCTTCATTTGGTTTATATCCTTTGCTGCACAAAAGCTTTTAAGTTTAATTACATTCCATTTGTTTATTTTTCTTAGTTTCCATTACTCTAGGAGTTTGATCCAAATAAATATTGCTGCAATTTTCTGTTTTCTGTGTACACATTTTGAAGTTCCTTTGCCTAATTTATCTCTATATCTTTAATTATTTGTAAGTTACAGTAAATGTAGTTTTTCTTAATTTTGTGTTTGAATTGTGTATTCCTAGTGTATAGGAATATAATTAATTTTTGTATACTCATCTTGTATCTTTCTGCCCTGATATTTATTAGCTCTAATAGTTGTTTAGTTAATCTCTACTATCTTTTTTATACTCAAGATCATGTCACCTGCAAATAGAGATAGTTTTACATCTTCCTTTCCAATCATGGATTAATTTTACTTTATTCTCCTTCCTAATTGTCCTAGTTAGAATCTCTAGTACAATGTCGAATAAAAGAGTGTTCATCCATGTCTTGTTTCTAATCTTACAGGGAAAGCATCTAGTCTTTACTATGAAATTTTATGTCAGGTGTGGGTTTTGTGTACACGCACTGTATCAGTTTGAGGAAGTTTCCTTACATTCCTAGTATGTTGGAGGCTTTGATCATTAAAGGGTGCTGACTGTTGACAAATTTTTTCTGTGTCTATTGAAATGATCATATTGCTTTTATCCATTATTATAATAATATGGTGCTTATTCTTAGTCGCTCAGTCATGTCCAACTCTTTGTGATTCCATGGACTCTAGCCTGTCAGGCTCCTCTGTCCATGGGATTCTCCAGGCAAGAATACTGGAGTGGGTTGCCATGCCTTCCTCCAGGGCATCTTCCCAACCCAGAGATTGAACCCAGGTCTCCTGCATTGCAGGCAGATTCTTTACCGTCTGACCCACCAGGAAAGTCCAATAATATGGTATATTACATTAATAGATTTTCATAGGTGGAACCAGCCATGAAATCCAGGGATAAGTCCCACTGAATTATAATATATAATCTTTGTATATTGCTGCTATATTTGATGTGTTAGTGTTTTGTTGATAATTTGTGTCTACATTCAAAAGGAAATTGGTCTGTAGTTTTACTTTTTGATGGTTTTGATATCAGAATAATACTGTCCTTATAGAATGAATTGAGTGGCATTCTCTTTTCTTCTATTTTTTTGAAGAATGTGTGAAAACTTGGTATTAATGATCCTGTTATTGATTTCTAGCATCATACCATTATGGTCTGGGAAGATATTTTGTATGATTCCAATCTTCATGAATTTGCTAAGAATTGTTTTGTGGCTTAACATGTGGATTATGCTAGAAAATATTCCATATGAAATTGAGAAGAATGTGTATGCTTCTGTTATCTGGTGGATTGTTCTATATATATCTGCTAATATTATTTGGCCTATAGTGTTTTTCAAATTTGCTGTCTCTTTATTGATTTTCTGTCTGGATGATCTATCCATTGTTAAGAATGGGGTATTAAAGTTCCTACCTATCACTGTATTATTGTTTATTCTTCTTTTGGTTCTGTTAGCTTCTGCATTATATATTTAGGTGCTTGATTTGGTGCATAAACATTTACAATTGTTATATCTTCTTGATGTATTGTTTCTTTACCATTATATGACTTTCTTTGTCCCTTTTTACAATTTTTAAAGCCTATTTGCCTGATATAAGAGTAGATACCTCCCCTTTATTTTTGGTTAACATTTGCTTAAGTATCGTTTTCCATCCCTCCACTCTTAGTCTATCTTTGTTTTTTTTTTTAATTAATGTATTTATTATAATTGGAGGCTAATTACTTTACAATATTGTGGTGGGTTTTTGCCATATATTAACTTGAATCAGCCACAGGTGTATGTGTCTCCCATCTTGAAATCCTCGCCTGCTTCCCTCCCCATTCCATCCCTCTGGGTTGTCCCAGTTCACTGACTTTGAATGCCTTGTTTCATGCATCAAACTTGGACTGGTCATCTACTTCACATATGGTAACATATATGTTTCAATGCTATTCTCTCAAATCATCCCACCCTCACCTTCTCCCACAGAGTCCAAAAGTCTGTTCTCTATATCTGTGTCTCTTTTGCTAGCTCTCATATAGGGTCATCATTACCATGTTTCTAAATTCCATATATATATATTACTATACTGTATTGGTGTTTTTCTTTTTATGACTTACTTCACTCTTCATACACCTCATTAGAACTGATTCAAATGCATTCTTTTAATAGCTGAGTAATATTCTATTGTGTATATGTACCACAACTTTCTTATTCATTCATCTGACGATAGACATCTAAGTTACTTCCATGTCCCAGCTACTATAAACAATGCTGTGATGAACATTGGGGTACATGTGTCTCTTTCAGTTCTGGTTTCCTTGGTGTGTATGCCCAGCAGTGGGATTGCTGAGTCGTATGGCAGTTCTACTTCCAGTTTTTTAAGGAATCTCTGCACTGTTCTCCATAGTGGCTGGACTAGTTTGCATTCCTACCAACAGTGTAAAAGGGTTCCCTTTACTCCACACCCTCTCCAGCATTTATTGTTTGTAGACTTTTTGATAGCAGCCATTCTGACCAGTGTGAGATTGTACCTCATTGTGGTTTTGATTTGCATTTCTCTGATAATGAGTGATGTTGACCATCTTTTCATGTGTTTGTTAGCTATCTTTGTCAAAATGCATTGACAAGCTTAGAATACTTGATTGATTGTTTTTCTAATATTTTGGATATATCATCTCATTTTCTCCTGACTTGAAACATTTGTCATAAAACCTACTGATAGTCTTATAGGTGTTCCTTTGTATGCACTTATTTCTTTCCTCTTGTTGCTTTCAAATTATTTCTTTATCTTTGAATCCTAAATTTTAATTATAAAGTGTTCAATGTAACATTATTCAGGTTCAATCTATCTGGCATCTTTTGGGCTTCATGGATTAAATGTCTTCTTCAGGTTTGGGAAAGTTTTGGCTACTATTTCTTTAAATATACTTTCTGTCCTGTTCTCTTTTCCTTCTCCTTTGGGAATTCACATAATGTGGATATTGTTTCTTTCGTCTCCCATAAGTCCATAGGCTTTCTTTACTCTTTTTCATTCTTGTTTCTTTTTGTTCTAAGTAATTTCAAATGTCCTATCTTCTGGGTTATAGATTCTTTCTTTGTAATGGTCAAGTCTGCTTTTGAATTCTTCACTCCAGTCATTGTATTTTTTCAACTCTGGAATTTCTATTTAATTTTTTATTGTTTCCATTTCTTTGTGGAACTTCTCATTTTGCTCAGTTATTTTTTTCCTGATTTCATTTAACAGTCTGCCTGTGTATTCTTACAGTTTACCAAACATCTTTAAGAAAATTAGTCTCAATTCTTGGTCTGACAGTTCACAGGCCTCCATTAGGGTCAATTATTAAAGAGTCATTAACTTTCTTTTGTGCTATCATATTTATCTTATTTTTCATGATCTGTTATTTCTTAAATTGCTATCTGGGAATCTAAATAAGTGGCCTCCTCTTTCAGACTTCTGAATTTTGCTTTGGCAGAGACAGTTCTTCAGTAGACAGCTCAGTTTCTATACATTTCTGCTGATAATGTCCTTGGGCAAGCGGGACTTGCTGTAAAGGACTATTTAATGGTGAGGCTACTGACCAGGCTCTGAGATACGGGGGAGGGAGCTCTGCTGACTGAAAACAGCTGGATAGGACTGCTGGACTGATTCTCTGTCCCAGTGAGGATGTAGGATGAGCTCCAGAGTTGCGTAGGTTCTCTCATTGGGTTTTCTATACTGTCAGAAGTGGATACTGTATTCAGAGGTAAGTAGGGCTATGAATTGTCTTTGGTACTATGGTATGGCAGCAGGACAGACCCCAGGGCCTGAACATGTTGTTTGAAGACCAGAATTAGGCAGGACTCTCCACTGAATTCTTTAGCTAGACAGGTCCACTAGTTCTTCTCTTCAGATGAGGAAAGCTACAGGTTGTGCTCTCTGTCCAAGTGCCATTGTAAGTAGTGTAGTTGAGTGGGCTACACAGCTTTGGCTATTTTCCTGATCAGGATGTAAAAGACTATTCAGTTATGGGAGGAGCCTGGGTGGAGGAGGAGAACCAGATCTAAGGCTGCCAAGATTTTGTTGTTGTTTTCCTGACGCAAGTAAACCTGTGTCCCAAGTAGCCTGGCCAAACAAGGATACTGACCTTGTTCTATAGATAATCAGCTCTGCCTACTGAACTTTCAGTGTCACTGAGCTACACAGCTTCCAGTTGTGCTGGCCAGCCTTTTTGGTCTGGTAAAGCTGTAAGTTACATGCAGTAGTTGACCAGGCTATGACTCAGGTTCCCTGCCGAGGTGGGAATGGAAGGCTAGTTCTAGGCAACGTACCAGCTATTCCAGATCAGGCTCTTTGGTCAGGAGGGGCCAGAAGCTATACTCAGCAGTGGCAGGAATAAGAATTAGCCCCCCTGCCTGGATGGCATGGGAGGGCCCACAACAAGCAGACTCCCAGTTGTTCCAGATCAGACTTTCTGATCAGGAGGGGGCAAAATAACACTCAGCAGTACATGGGACAATGAGTTAACTCTTGTTCCTGGGCAGAGCAAGTGAACTGACTGACTCCAAGTCCAGCAAGATTCTTTGCTTGTGGTCTTGAATCAAGCCAATCTGATTCCCACATGCCCTGGCTGAACAGGGTACTGGCTTTACTTTGCGAATGATCAGTTCTGCCTGTTGTACTCTCTACTTGAAAGGTCAGTTTTCATTCCAGTCCCAAAGAAAAGCAATGCCAAAGAATGCTCAAATTACTGCACAATTGCACTCATCTCACAGGCTAGCAAAGTAATGATCAAAATTCTCCAAGCCAGGCTTCAACAGTATATGAACCATGAACTTCCAGATGTTCAAACTGGATTTAGAAAAGGCAGAGGAACCAGAGATCAAATTGCTAATATCTGTTGGATCATTGAAAAAGCAAGAGAGTTTCAGAAAAACATATACTTCTGCTTTACTGACCATGCCAAAGCCTTTGCATGTGTGGATCACAACAAACTATGGAAAATTCTTACAGAGATGGGAATACCAGACCATTGCCCTACCTCCTGAGAAATCTGTATGCAGGTCAAGA
This sequence comes from Ovis aries, assembly GCF_016772045.2. Classification (NCBI taxonomy): domain Eukaryota; kingdom Metazoa; phylum Chordata; class Mammalia; order Artiodactyla; family Bovidae; genus Ovis; species Ovis aries. The sequence continues at coordinate 74,930,173 of NC_056080.1, forward strand.
AGCAACAGTTAGAACTAGACATGGAACAGCAGACTGGTTCCAAATAGGAAAAGGAGTAAGTCAAGGCTGTATATTGTCACCATTCTTATTTAACGTATATATAGAGTACATCATGAGATATGCTGGGCTGCATGAGGCACAAGCTGAAATCAAGATTGCTGGGAAAATATCAATAACCTCAGATATGCAGATGACACCACCCTTATGGCAGAAAGCAAAGAAGAACTAAAAGAGTCTCTTGATGAAAATGAAAGAGGAGAGTGAAAAAGTTGACTTAAAACTCAACATTCAGTATCATGCATCAAACCTGGACTGGCCATTCATTTCATATATGATATTAAACATGTTTCAATGCCATTCTCCCAAATCATCCCACCCTCTCCTTCTCCCACAGAGTCCAAAGGACTATTCTATACATCTGTGTCTCTTTTGCTGTCTCTCATACAGGGTTATCATTACCATCTTTCTAAATTCCATATATATGAGTTAGTATACTGTATTGGTGTTTTTCTTTCTGGTTTACTTCACTCTGTATATTAAGATCATGGCATCCTGTCCCATCACTTCATGGCAAATAGGTGGGGAAACAATGGAAACTTTGAGAGACTTTATTTGAAAGGGGGGGGGGCTTCAAAATAATTGCAGATGGTGACTGCAGCCATGAAATTAAAAGATGCTGCTCCTTGGAGGAAAAGTTATGACCAACCTAGACAGCATATTAAAAAGCAGAGACATTACTTTGCCAACAAAGGTCCGTCTAGTCAAGGCTATGTTTTTTCCAGTAGTTATGTATGGATGTAAGAGTTGGAATATAAGGAAAGCTGAGCACCAAAGAATTGATATATTTGAACTGTTGGAGTGGAGAAGACTGTTGAGAGTCCCTTGGACTTGCAAGGAGCTCCAACCAGTCAATCTTAAAGGAAATCAGTCTTGAACATTCATTGTAAAGACTGATGCTGAAGCTCCAATACTTTGGCCACCTGATGCGAAGAACTGACTCACTGGGAAAGACCCTGATGCTGGGAAGAGTTGAAGATGGGAGGAGAAGGAGACGACAGAGGCTTAGATGGTTGGATGACATCACAGACTCAGTGGACATGAGTTTGAGTAAACTCCGGGAGTGGTGATAGACAAGGAGGCCTGGCATGCTGCAGTCCATGGGGTCACAAAGAGACACAACTGAGCAACTGAACTGAACTGAACTGAACTGAGGCTAAAAACTTCCAGGTGTTCTGGCATCTTTTCTCGGTCAGGTAGGGCTTATACTCAGTAAGTTGGTAACTCAGGGAGTTACATTCAATTGTTGATGAGGCTATGACTCAGTTCCCCTACCTTGGTGGGGGCCAACTAGACTCCAACGTTGATAATATTCTTCTAAGGGCTTTAATCAAGCAGGCCTGCACCATGCCAAGCTCCCTGGTCAGACTGTGCCAACATCTTGACTTTGTAGATGAGCAAAGCTGCTGTTTGTGACTGCTACTTGGCTGCTGCAGGAAGGGACTTGATTTGCCAAAATTTGAAGGCTGGTTGTTTCAAGCACCCTCCACATTCTCCGTCACACATTCCTAGTTGTCAAATCCTGCAGATTCTGCCACACTCCCCATGGGGCAAGTCCAAAGTGGGAGCTCCCACTAGAAGTGACAAACACAATGCTGAGGGATATGGATGTCCACCTTGAGCTCTTTTTTTCCCACTGGAGGAATTGTAGGTTCAGGGAAGCCTTTCTCATTGCAGTCAGTGTTGCATGAGCCTGGGGGAGAAGAAAATACATTAGCATGTAACCACTACTCTTAGCTTTTTAACTCAGTCTGTCTTGGTCTCTGTGGTGCATGAGGGTGCTTCAGCCTCACTGGAATGTTATAAAATTTTCTCAGTGGTGTCTTGTCCATGAATAGTTGTTAGTTTTTCTTCCTGTGAGGGGAAATGAAGTTGGGAACAGCCTATGTTGCCAGGTTGGTGACATAATGCCAGTATTAATTCTTTTTTAAACATTTGGCAGAACTCACTAGTGAAGCTCTCTGAGCCTGGGCTTTTCTTTGTAAGTAGTTGTTTTGGTTAATAATTCAATATTTATACTTACTATAGTTCTATTCAGATTTTTTACTTTTTCTTGAGTCAGTTTTAGTAGTGTGTTTTTCAAGGAATTTGTTCATTTTATCTATGTTATCTATTTCATCAACATGTAGATGTCCCTTATTATACTTTTTATTTTGTAAGACAAGAAATAATGTCTTCTTTTTCATTCCTGGTGTTAATAACTTGAATTTTCTTTTTTCTTAGTCAGTATAGCAAAGGTTTGCCAATTTTGTTCAACTTTTCCAAGTACTAATTTTTTTGTTTCTTTTATATTTCCCTATTACTTAAAAAAATTGTTATTTCACTTATTTCTGATCTCATCTTGTTTCCTTCTTTCTACTTACTTTGGGGTTAGTAGCTTGCTTTGCTTCTTTTAGTGTCTTAAGATGGAAAATTAGGTTACTGATTAGGAAGCCTTCTTTTTAATACAGTTTCTTTAAAGCTATACATTTATTCCTAAGCCCTCTTTTCACTGCATCCATAAGATTTGTTGTACTGTGTTTTTATTTTCATTCAGCGTAAAGTATTTTCAAATTTTCTTGATTAATTATTTAATTGTTATTTAATTTCCAGAATATTTTTTAATTTCCCAAACTTCCTCCTGTTGTTGAGTTCAAATGTCATTGTAGTGTGGTCCAAAATTATACATTGTATGACTGTAATCTTTAGAAAGCTATTAAGACAGCATTGTTTAAAATAGCCAGGACATGGAAGCAACTTAGATGTCCTTCAGCAGATTAATGGATAAGAAAGCTGTGGTACATATACACAATGGAGTATTACTCAGCCATTAAAAAGAATACATTTGAATCAGTTCTAATGAGGTGGGTGAAACTGGAGCCTATTATACAGAGTGAAGTAAGCCAGAAAGAAAAACACCAATACAGCATACTAATGCATATATATGGAATTTAGAAAGATGGTAACGATAACCCTGTATGCGAGACAGCAAAAGAGACACAGATGTATAGAACAGTCTTTTGGACACTGAGGGAAAGGGAGAAGGAGAGGGTGGGATGATTTGGGAGAATGGCATTGAAACATGTATAATATCATATATTAAACCAATCGCCAGTCCAGGTTTGATGCATGATACTGGATGCTTGGGGCAGGTGCACTGAGATGACCCAGAAGGATGGTATGGGGAGGGAGGAGGGAGGCGGGGTTTAGGATGGGGAACACGTGGCAGATTCATGTTGATGTATGGCAAAACCAATACAATATTGTAAAGTAATTAACCTCCAATTAAAATAAATAAATTTATATTTAAAAATCATTAAAAAAATTTAAAAGCAAGTTCAGCTCAAAAATAAATAAATAAAAGAAACACATAACTTAAAAAAAAGATTAACTTTTTTAGCCTAATATACGGTATATGATGGGAATGTTCCATGTGCACTTGAAAAGAATGTGCATTATGCACAAGTTATTGGGTAGAGTGTTCTATCAATATCTATTGGGTTAAGTTAGATATAATGTTGTTCAAGTCTTCTCAAAGAAATTTTTAAGCTGAATTTCTCATTAAATCTTTTACTAAACCTTTCACAATCATTTGCATTGAGGTTTGATACTACTGGCAACAAGACATTTGATGGTACGTTACCCTTTTTTTATTTGTGTATCTTTTCTAAAGTGTAATAAGTCAGTTTTAGATATGGCTTCAGCCATATCTATCAATCAAACTAAACTAGAGGAACAAAGCTGAGAAAGAGCTAGCCAATAGTCTCCTGGATATCAAAATTCAGAAGAGGTAATTTAAGCTTTGTAAAAATTCCTTCAGACCATTTCAGTGAAGAGAACTAGCTCTTTAGAAAACGAAGAAGGTAAGGGGTCTTTCCAATTTATGGCTATCATTTAAATTAGTGAGTTTAAAGGCCTATCAGTTCAGTTAAGTTCAGTCGCTCAGTCGTGTCCAACTCTTTGCGATCCCATGAATCTCAGCATGCCAGGCCTCCCTGTCCATCACCATCTCCCAGAGTTCACACAGACTCACGTCCATCGAGTCTGTGATGCCATCCAACCATTTCATCCTTGGTCGTCCCCTTCTCCTTCTGCCCCCAGTCTCTCCCAGCATCGGAGTCTTTTCCAATGAGTCAACTCTTTGCATGAGGTGGCCAAAGTACTGGAGCTTCAGCTTTAGCATCACTCCTTCCAAAGAAATCCCAGGGTTTATCTCCTTCAGAATGGACTAGTTGTATCTCACTGCAGTCCAAGGGACTCTCAAGAGTCTTCTCCAACACCACAGTTCAAAACCATCAATTCCTCGGCACTCAGCCTTCTTCACAGTCCAACTCTGACATCCATACGTGACCACTGGAAAAACCATAGCCTTGACTAGATGGACCTTAGTCGGCAAAGTAATGTCTCTGTTTTTGAATATACTGTCTAGGTTGGTCATAACTTTTCTTCCAAGGAGTAAGCGTCTTTAAATTTCATGGCTGCAGTCGCCATCTGCAGTGATTTTGGGGCCCCTTCAAAATAAAGTCTGACACTGTTTCCACTGTTTCCCCACCTATTTCCCATGAAGTGATGGGACCGGATGCCATGATCTTTGTTTTCTGAATGTTGAGCTTTAAGCCAACTTTTTCACTCTCCTCTTTCACTTTCATCAAGAGGCTTTTTAGCTCCTCTTCACTTTCTGCCATAAGGGTGGTGTCATCTGCATATTTGAGGTTATGGATATTTCTCCCGGCAATCTTGATTCCAGCTTGTGTTTCTTACAGTCCAGCATTTCTCATGATGTACACTGCGTATAAGTTAAATAAGCAGGGTGACAATATACAGCCTAGACGTACCCCTTTTTCTATTTGGAAACAGTCTGTTGTTCCATGTCCAGTTCTAACTGCTGCTTCTTGACCTGCATACAGATTTCTCAAGAGGCAGGTCAGGTGGTCTGGTATTCCCATCTCTTTCAGAATTTTCCACAGTTTATTGTGATCCACACAGTCAAAGGCTTTGGCATAGTCAATAAAGCAGAAATAGATGTTTCTCTGGAACTCTCTTGCTTTTTTGATGATGCAGAGGATGTTGGCAATTTGATCTCTGGTTCCTCTGCCTTTTCTAAAACCAGCTTGAACATCAGGGAGTTCACGGTTCATGTATTGCTGAAGCCTGACTTGGAGAATTTTGAGCATTACTTTACTAGCATGTGAAATGAGTGCAATGGTTCAGTAGTTGGAACATTCTTTGGCATTGCCTTTTTTGGGATTGGAATGAAAACAGACCTTTTCCAGTCCTGTGGCCACTGCTGAGTTTTCCAAATTTGCAGGCATATTGAGTGCAGCACTTTCACAGCATCATCTTTCAGGATTTGAAACAGCTCAACTGGAATGCCATCACCTCCACTAGCTTTGCTTGTAGTGATGCTTTCTAAGGCCCACTTGCCTTCACATTCCCAGATGTCTGGCTCTAGATTAGTGATCACATCATCATGATTATCTGGATTGTGAAGATCTTTTTTGTACAGTTTTTCTGTGTATTCTTGCCACCTCTTCTTAATATTTTCAGCTTCTGTTAGGTCCATACCATTTTTGTCCTTTATCCAGCCCATCTTTGCATGAAATATTCCCTTGGTATCTCTAATTTTCTTGAAGATATCTCTAGTCTTTCCCATTCTGTTGTTTTCCTTTATTTCTTTGCAATGATCGCTGAGGAAGGTTTTCTTATCTCTCCTTTCTATTCTTTAGATCTCTGCATTCAGATGCTTATATCTTTCCTTTTCTCCTTTGCTTTTCGCTTCTCTTCTTTTCACAGCTATTTGTAAGGCCTCCCAAGACAGCCATTTTGCTTTTTTGCATTTCTTTTCCATGGGGATGGTCTTGATCCCTGTCTCCTGTACATTGTCACGAACCTCATTCCATAGTTCATCAGGCACTCTATCTATCAGATCTAGGCCCTTAAATCTATTTCTCACTTCCACTGTACAATCATAAGGGATTTGATTTAGGTCATACCTGAATGGTCTAGTGGTTTTCCCTACTTTCTTCAATTTGAGTCTGAATTTGGTAATAAGGAGTTCATGATTTGAGCTACAGTCAGATTCTGGTCTTGTTTTTGCTGACTGTATAGAGCTTCTCCATCTTTGGCTGCAAAGAATATACTCAATCTGATTTTGGTGTTGACCATCTGGTGATGTCCATGTGTAGAGTCTTCTCTTGTGTTGTTGGAAGAGGGTGTTTGCTATGACCAGTGCATTTTCTTGGCAAAACTCTATTAGTCTTTGCCCTGCTTCATTCCACATTCCAAGGGCAAATTTGCCTGTTACTCCAGGTGTTTCCTGACTTCCTACTTTTGAATTCCAGTCCCCTATAATGAAAAGGACATATTTTTGGGGTGTTAGTTCTAAAATGTCTTGTAGGTCTTCATAAAACCGTTCAACTTCAGTTTCTTCAGCCTTACTGGTTGGAGATGAACAGAGATCATTCTGTCGTTTTTGAGATTGCATCCAAGTACTGCATTTCAGACTCTTTTGTTGACCATGATGGCTCCTCCATTTCTTCTGAGGGATTCCTGCCCACAGTAGTAGATATAATGGTCATCTGAGTTAAATTCACCCATTCCAGTCCATTTTAGTTCCCTGATTCCTAGAATGTCGACGTTCACCCTTGCCATCTCTTGTTTGACCACTTCCAATTTGCCTTGATCCATGGACCTGACATTCCAGGTTCCTATGTAATATTGCTCTTTATAGCATTGGATCTTACTTCTATCACCAGTCACATCCACAACTGGGTATTGTTTTTGCTTTGGCTCCATCCCTCCATTCTTTCTGGAGTTTTTTCTCCACTGATCTCCAGTAGCGTATTGGGCACCTAATGACCTGGGGAGTTCCTGTTTTGGTATCCTATCATTTTGCCTTTTCATACTATTCATGGGGTTCTCAAGGCAACGATACTGAAGTGGCTTGCGGTTCCCTTCTCCTGTTGACCACATAGACTAGAAGTGGACTTTAAGTCACAGTAGTTAATTAACTGAGTACATGAAAGAGAAAGAGACCAAGTTGATTTATTACAAATTTATGGAATCACAATAAAAAAACCTGCTTTCTTAAAAAAAAAAAGACTAGTTATTAATAGACTACGAATAAGCAAGAACATATTGTTATAAGTTAATTAGGGAAAATACGAAAGCATATGTTGATACTTATCATTGTTTCTTTTGCTTTATAATAGCATTTTTTAGCATTTTTAATATCAGTTAAAAGTCAATGGTTTAATTGAGATTTTGACTGTACATTTTATTTTTTTTAACAGAGTCCCGATATAGTGAGAACTTGAAGTTTCTTTTAGCCCTAAACATCAACCTAAACAAGCTTATCACTTATTAGCTTTAACTCTTTGCTAGTATAAACTTAAACAGAAGCTTTACTCACTTCTTGTCGAAGGAAAACAGAGAAAAGTCAGCATTTGCAGACTTTGAGAACTGCGCTGCCAAAAGGGACTCACAACTATGACACTCAGAGAAAGAAATAAGGAAAATTTCCCCTTCTTCTCCATTATAAGCTGATATCTTGATAATTAGGCTAGTGAGAGATTTTTAGCTGTTCAAAACTCTGTGTCCTGAATTTATCTTCACTTTGCATAAGCATAAATTTTACTACTTTCAAAGCTCAAGAAGAGGTTTAAATTTTTTGTCCTGTCAAATACTTTTCTTTCCTTAATTTCTTGAATTTTCTTCTTATTGTTTTGATTTTCCTCTGGTGAGGAAAAAATAAAAGTGTAGTATTTTTTTTTTTACTATAAGCCATAAATCATTCCTCTGCATTGACCATTGGGTATTCTTAGTGAACCATAAGAGTACTGTTTATGAGGTGGAAATACCTGGGTCATTTTTCATTATAACTTATGTAAAACTAATCCCTCTGTGGCCACAATACCCTAAGCATATAGGAGGTATTCTGATACATAATCTTAGAAGCTTGCTGCCACTTTTTCCTGCTTTGTTAATTGCTCTAAATGATTTACCTAGGATTTTATAAGAAAGTTCTCAGTGGAAGGTAGATCCAATAATAATTCTCCAAGGAAAATGACATTTATAAAAGTAACTTCTACTTTTGTTTTTACAAGATGTAGGAAGGGCACAACTGTAATAAAATCTCATGCATAAGTGGGCAACTCACAAACTGGAAGAGTATTATACCAAAGAAGTACTCCCACAGGAGTGAAAGTTCTGATTGAGATCCATGTCAGGCTCCCCAGACTGGGAATCTGGCAATGGGAGGAGGAGCCACCAGAGAGTCAGAATTTTAAGGCCAGCAGAGTTTGAGCACAAAAATTCCACAGGAATGAGGAAAACAGAAACTCTTCTCTTGACATTTCTAATGGTAGGCCTAACAGCCTACCACAATTTTAATGACTGAAACAACTTACATCTGAAGCTCCAGAAGTGGAGCCCAGATCTCTGCACTAAATCCCCTGACAACTTCCAGTGTCCAGATTCCTGTTTTGCTTCTGTGCCCTAAGCCTATCTGTCTTCAGTACTACCAGTGTGAGACTGTCTTTTTAAATGGGATACAGCAAAGTGAGAGCCGAATACTGGCTGCCAAATTCATAGAAAAGAAAATAAAAAGAGAAGGAGTGGTCCACAGGCTTGGAGATAATGTAAATATCAGACTCCTGTGGGGGAAGAAGATTCAACAAATAAAATATTTAGAGAAAACTTACACAGGCCACACTCCAGAAGCCAGTGTGTGCATGCATGCTAAGTCACTTCAGTTGTGTCCAACTCTTTGTGGCCCTATGGATTGTAGCCTGCCAGCCTCCTTTGTCCATTGGATTCTATAGGCAGGATTACTGGAGTGGGTTGCCATGTGCTCTTCCAGGGAATCTTTCTGACCCAAGGATTGAACCCATGTCTCCTGCAGCTCCGACACTGTAGGTGGATTCTTTACTGTTGAGCCACTGGGAAAGTGCCTCTAGGAGTCAATGGAAAATCTTTAAATATTTGGCCTTTTCACCAAGACTTAGCTCAACTCAACAGCTTGCAAGCTCAAGTTCTGGATGCCTGAAACCGAACAACCAGAAAGATGGGACCACAGCTCCACTGAAAGTAGACAGGCTGCTTAAAGTCATATTAAACTCACAGACACCCCCAAATACAAATCTTGATAAGGACCTGCCCAACAGAGGAACAAGACCAGCTCCACCTATCAGAGCACAGGTGCAAGTCCTTCCCACCAGGAAGCCTATTCAAGCCCCTGGACCAATCTCACTCACCAGGGAAGCAGATAACAAAAGCAAAAGGAACTACAGCCCTGTAGCCTGAGGAAGGAGACCACAAACACAATAAGTTAGACAAAATGAGATGATAGAGGAATATGCTGGAGACAAATGAACAAGATAAAAAGCTACAAGACCAATTAAATGAGGAGGTGATAAACTATATGAAAAATAATTCAGAGTAATGATTGCAAAGATGAACCAAAATCTCAAAACAGAATGGGCATATGGATCAAGAAGATGAAAGAAATGTTTAACAAGGACCTGGGAGAATTAAAGAACAAGCAAACAATGGTGAATAGTACAATGACTGAAAAATACTCTAGAAGGAATCAATACCAAAATAACTGAGGCAGAAGAATGGATAAGAAGACATAATGGTGGAAATCATTGCAGCAGAACAGACTAAAGGAAAAATAATGAAAATAAAAGAAAACAGTATCAGAGACATCTAGGAAAACATTAAACACACCAACAGTCAAATTATAGGGGTCAGGAAGAAGAAAAGGCAAAATATCTGAGAAAATGTTTGAAAAGATTATAGTTGAAAACTTCCACAATATAGGAAAGGAAATAGTCACCCAAGTATGGGAAGAGCAAAGAGGCCATTACAAAGTAAAGCCAGGAAGAAATGTGTTGAGACACATATTAATAAAACTAACAAAAACTAAATACAAAGAAAAATATTAAAAGCAGCAAGAGAAAACCAATAAGTAATGTACAAGATAGCCATCATAAGTTAATCAGTTGAGTTTTCAGCAGAAACTCTGAAGGGCTAATTTAAAGTGCTGAAAAGGAAAAACCTATAACCAAGAATACTCTACCCAGCAAGCTTTTCATTCAGATTCAATGGAAAAGAAAAGGCTTTATAGACAAGCAAAAGTGAAGAAAATTTAACAACATTAAACCAGCTTTACACAAGAGAAGAAACAGGCCCACAAAACAAACACAAAACAATTGAGAAAATGGCAATAGTAACATACATATTAACAATTACCTTAAACATAAAATGAATAAGTGCTCCAATTAAAAGATACCAACTGGCTGAATGGACACACACACACACACACACATATACACACACACACACACACACACACACACACACACAAAGACCCATATATATGCTGCCTACCGGATACCCACCTCAAACGAAGGGACACATAAAGACTGAAAATGAGAGGATGGAAGAAGACATTGCATGCCAATGGAAATCAAACCTGGAGTAGCAATAATCACATCAGAAAAACATAGACAAGTAGATTTCAAGGGATTAGATCTGATCTGAATAGTTAGAGGTTCATGACACTGAACAGGAGGCAGTTAATAATACCACCTTCAAGAAAAAGAAATGCAAGAAGGCAAAACTGTTGTATGAGGAGGCATGACAAATAGCTGAGAAGAGAGAAGTGAAAGGTAAAAGAGAAAGGCAAAGATATACTGAATTGAATGCAGAGTTCCAAAGAATAGATAGGCGAGATAAGAAAGCCTTCTTAAGCATTATTATGAACAAAATTAATGGAGGTGATGGAATTCCAGCTGAGCTATTTCAAATCCTAAAAAAAAAAAAAAAAAAAAGAACAACAAGAACAAAACCACTGTTAAACTGTTGCCAACACACTTGGAAAACTCAGCAGTGGGCACAAGACTGGAAAAGGTCAGTTTTCATTCCAGTACCAAAGAAGGGCAATGCGAAAGAATGTTTAAACTACCACACAATTCTCTCATTTCATCTTGCCTGGCAAATCTCATTGATGGAGGAGCCTGATGGGCTGCAGTCCATGGGGTCGCTAGGAGTCGGACACGACTGAGGGACTTCACTTTCACACATTGGAGAAGGAAATGACAACCCACTACAGCGTTCTTGCCTGGAGAATCCCAGGGACGGGGGAGCCTGGTGGGCTGCCATCTATGTGGTCGCACAGAGTTGGACATGATTAAAGCGACTTAGCAGTAGCAAGCAGCAGCAGCAGATAATAATCAAAATCCTTTAAGTGAGGCTGAGGATTTATGTGAACTGAGAACTTCCAGATATACAAACTGTATTTAGAAAAGGCAGAGGAACCAGAGATTAAATTTCCAATATTTGATGGATCATAGAAAAAACAAGAGAATTCCAGAAAAATAACTACTTCTGCTTCATTGATATGCTAAAGCCTTTGACTCTGTAGATCACAACAAACTGTGGAAAGTTCTTAAAGAGATGGAATACCAGAGAATCTTACCTGACTCCTGAAAAACCTGTATGCAGGTCAAGAAGCAGAACTAGACATGGAAAATGGTAAGGTTCAAAATTGGGAAAGGAGTATGTCAAGGCTATATATTGTCACCTTACTTATTTACCTTATGTGCAGAGTACATCATGTGAAATGCCAGGCTGAATGAAGCACAAACTGGAATCAAGATTGCCAGGAGAAATATCAATAACCTAGGATATGCAGATGACACCACCCTAATGGCAAAAAGTAAAGAGGAACTAAATAGCCTCATGATGAAGGTGAAAGAGGTGAGTGAAAAAGCTGCCTTAGAACTCAACATTCCAAAAATGAAGATCATGGCATCTGGTCCATCATGACAAATAGATGGGGAAACAATGGAAATAGTGACAGACTTTATTTTCTTGGGCTCCAAAATCACTGTGGATGGTGACTGCAGCCATGAAATTAAAAGCCTGCTCCTTGGAAGAAAAGCTTTGAGGAACCTAGACAGCATATTAAAAAGCAGAGATATCACTTTACATATAGTCAAGGCTATAGTTTTTCCAGTAATCATGTATGGATATCAGAGTTGGACCATAAATAAGGCTGAGCACTGAAGAATTGATGCTTTCAAACTGTGATGCTGGAGAAGACTGTTAAGAGTCCCTTGGATATCAAGGAAATCAAACCTGTTAATTCTAAGGAAAATCAACCCTGAATATTCACTGGAAGGACTGATTATCAAGTTGAAGCTCCAAGAGTTTGCCCACCTGATGGGAAGCGCCAACACATTGCAAAAGACTCTGATGTTGGGAAAGATTGAGGGCAGGAAGAAAAAGGGAGGACAGATGATCAGTTGGTTAGATGGCATCACCGACTCAACTCCAGGAGGAAGCCTGGCGTGCTGCAGTTCATGTGGCTTCAGAGAGTCGGATACAACTGAGTGACTTAACAACAACAACAAAAATACTATTTCAAGAGACAAGGAAGAAAACTAAAGAATGATCAAGGGACAGATCCAAGAAGAAAACATAATAATTGTAAATATATACACACTTAACATAGTAGCACCTCAATATGTAAGACAAATGATAACAGCCATAAAAGGGGAAATCAGGAGTAACACAATAATAGTGGAGGATTTCAGCACCCATCTTACATCAATGGACAGACCATTCAGACAGAAAATTAACACAGAAGCAGAATAGACACATAACACAATAGACCAGATATGCTTAATCAATATTTACAGGACATGCCATCCAAAATAACATAATAAACTTTCCTCCCAAGTGCTCACGGAATATTCTTGAGGATGGATCACATCGTGGGTCACAAATTAAGCCTTGGTAAATTTAAGAAAATGGAAATCATATTAAGCATATTTCTGACCAAAACACTGTGAGATTAGATATGAATTAAGAAAAAAATAATAAAAACAAATACATGCAGATTAAGCAATGTGTTACTAAATAATCAGTGGATCACTGCGGTAATCTAAGAGGAAGTGAAAAATATCTACAGACAAATGACAATGAAAACACAACATAAAATCTATTTGCTGTTGTGCTGAGCTGTGCTAAGTTGCTTTAGTTGTGTCCAACTCTGGAACCCTATGGACAGAAGCCTGCCAGGCTCCTGTGTACATGGGATTCTCCAGGCAATAATAATGGAGTGGGTTGCCATGGCTTCCTCCAGGGGTTCTTCCTCACCCAGGGGTTAAACATGTATCTATTATGTCTACCTGCATTGGCAGGCAGGTTCCTTACCACCAGTGCGACCTGGGAAGCCCCCAAAAGCTATGGGACAGAGCAAACCAAGTTCAAAGAGGGAAGCTTATAGCAATACAATCTTACTAAAGAAGCAAGAAAAATCTCAAATAAAGATCCTATACTTACACCTAATGCAACTAAAGAAAGAAGAAAAACAAAACTAAAAATTAGAAGGAACGAAATCATAAAAATCAGATCAGAAATAAATGATGAAGAAAACAATAGAAATTTGAAAGTAAAAGCTGATTCTTTGAGAAAATGAAATTGACAAACCTTTAGCTAGAATTATCAAGAAAAAAGAGAAAGGATTAAAAAAATAATAAAACTAGAAATTAAAAAGGAGAACTTAAAGTGGTTAAGACAGAAAGAGAAAGTATCATAAGCAACTACTACAAAGAACTAACAAAGTGGCCCAGTAGAGAAGGGAATGGCAAACAACTTCAGGATTCTTGCCTTGAGAACCCCATATAAAGCATGAGAAGGCAAAAACATATGATTCTGAAAGATGAAATCCCCAGGTCAGTAGGTCCCCAATATGCTAACTGGAGAAGAATGGAGAAATAACTCCAGAAAGAATGAAGAGATGGAGGCAAAGCAAAACACCACCCAGTTGTGAATGTGACTGGAGATGGAAATAAAGTCTGATTCTGTAAAAAACAATATTGCATAGGACCCTGGAATATTAGGTGTGTGAATCAAGGTAAATTGCAAGTGCTCAAAGAGGAGATGGTAAGAATGAACATCGACATTTTAGGAATCAGTGAACTAAAATGGACAGAAATGGGTGAATTTAACTCAGATGACCATTATATCTACTACTGTGGGCAAGAATCCCTTAGAAGAAATGGAATAGCCCTCATAGTCAACCAAAGAGTCTGAAATGCAGTACTTGAATGCAGTCTAAAAAATGATAGAATGATCTCTCTTGGTTTCCAAGGCAAACCATTCAATATCACAGTAATCCAAGTCTAAGCCCAAACCAGTAATGCTGAAGAAGCTGAAGTTGAATGGTTCTAAGAAGACCTACAAGACTTTCTAAAACTAACAGCCAAAAAGATGTCCTTTTCATTATAGGGAACTGGGATGCAAAAGTAGGAAGTCAAGAGATACCTGGAGTAGCAGGCAAATTTGGCCTTGGAGTACAAAATGAAGCAGAGCAAAGCCTAACACAGTTTTGCCAAGAGAAAACATTGGTCATAGCAAACAGTCTCTTCCAACAACACAAGAGAAGACTCTACACATGGACATCACCAGATGGTAAACCCCGAAATCAGACTGATTATATTCTTTGCAGCCAAAGATGGAGAAGCTCTATACAGTCAGCAAAAACAAGACCGGGAGCTGACTGTGGCTCAGGTCATGAACTCCTTATTGCCATATTCAGACTTAAATTGAAGAAAGTAGGGGAAACCACTAGACCATTCAGGTACAGCCTAAATCAAACCCCTTATGATTAAACAGTGGAAATGACAAATATATTCAAGGGATTAGATCTGAGAGACAGAGTGCCTGAAGATCTATGGATAGAGGTTCATGACATTGTATACGAGACAGTTATCAAGACCATCCCCAAGAAAAAGAAATGCAAAAAGGCAAAATGGTTGTCTGAGGAGGCCTTACAAATAGCTGTGAAAAGAAGAAACACTAAAGGCAAAGGAGAAAAGGAAACATATATCCATTTGAATGCAGAGTTCCAAAGAATAGCAAGTAGAGATAAGAAAGCCTTCCTCAATGATCAATGCAAAGAAATAGAGGAAAACAGTAGAGTGGGAAAGACTAGAGATCTCTTCAAGAAAATTAGAGATACCAAGGGAACATTTCATGCAAAGATGGGCATAATAAAGGACAGAAATGGTATGGACCTAACAGAAGCAGAAGATATTAAGAACAGGTGGCAAGAATACACAAAAGAAGTGAACAAAAAAGATCTTCATGTCCCAGATAATCACGATGGTGTGATCACTCACCTAGAGCACCAAAGAATTGATGCTTTTGTACTGTGGTGTTAAAGAAGACTCTTGAGAGTTACTTGGACTGAAAGGAGATCAAACTAGTCAATCCTAAAGTAAATTAGTCCTTAATGTTCATTGCAATGCCCGATGCTGAAGCTGTAACTCCAATACTTGGCCACCTGATGTGAAGAACTGACTCACTGATAGTCTGATGCTTGAAAAGATTGAAGGCAGGAGAAGAAGGAGACAACAGAGGATGAGATGATTGGATAGCATCACTTACTCAGTGGACATGAGTTTGAGCAAGCTCCTGCTGTTGGTGATGGACAGAAAAGCCTGGCATGCTTCAATCCATGGGGTCATGAAGAGTCAGACACAACTGAGAGACTGAACTGAACTGAACAAAGAACTATATGCCATTGAAATGAAAAACCTAAGAGAAATAGAAAAATTCTAAGAAAATTATAACATTCCATGATGGAATCAGAGGAAATAAAAAATATGAACATACCAATCACAAGTAATAAAATTTAAACTGTGATTAAACATCTTCCAATATCAACAAAAAAATGTCCAGAAACATGGCTTCAAAGGTGTATTCTATTAAATATTAAGAGAAGAGTTAACACCTAATCTTCTGAAATTATTTCCAAAACTTGCAGAGGAAGGAAAGCTGGCAAGTTCATATTAAAGGTCACCATTACCTTGAAATCAAAACCAGACAAAGATATCACACACAAAAATATAGAGTAAGAGGCCAATATCACTGATGAACAAAGATGCAAAAATCATCAACAAAATACTAGAAAATTGAAACCAACAACACAAGAGGGAATTATTCCAGAGAAGCAAAGATTCAACATACACAGCTCAGTTCAGTTCAGTTGCTCAGTCGTATGTGATTATTTGAGACCCCATGAACCACAGCATGCCAGGCTTACCTGTCCATCAACAAATCCTGGAATTTAACCAAACTTATGTTCATCAAGTCGGTGATGCCATCCAGCTGTCTCATCCTCTGTCATCCCCTTCTCCTCCTGCCCCCAACCCCTCCCAGCATCAGGGTTTTTTCCAGTGAGTCATCTCTTTGCATGAGGTGGCCAAAGTATTGGAGTTTCAGATTCAACATCAGTCCTTCCAATGAACACCCAGGACTGAACTCTTTTAGGATGAACTGGTTGGATCTCCTTGTAGTCCAAGGGACTCTCAAGAGTCTTCTCCAACACTGCAGTTCAAAAGCATCAATTCTTCTTTGGCACACACAGCTTTCTTCAAAGTCCAACTCTCATATCCATACATGACTATTGGAAAAACCATAACCTTGACTAGATAGACTTTGTTGTCAAAGTAATGTCTCTGCTTTTGAATATGCTATCTACGTTGGTCATAACTTTCCTTCCAAGGAGTAAGCATCTTTTAATTTCCTGGCTGCAATCACCATCTGCAGTGATTTTGGAGCCCAAAAAACTAAAGTCTTTCACTGTTTCCACTTTTTCCCTGTCTATTTGCCATGAAGTGATGAGACCAGATGCCATGATCTTCGTTTTCTGAGTGTTGAGCTTTAAGCCAACTTTTTCACTCTCCTCTTTCTCTTTCATCAAGAGGCTCTTTAGTTCCTCTTCACTTTCTCGTAAGGGTGGTGTCATCTGCATACTTGAGGTTATTGATATTTCTCCAAGAAATTTTGATTCCAGCTTGTGCTTCTTCCAGCCCAGCGTTTCTCATGATGTACTCTGCATATAAGTTAAATAAGCAGGGTGACAATATACAGCCTAGACGTACTCCTTTTCCTATTTGGAACCAGTCTGTTGTTCCATGCCCAGTTCTAACTGTTGCTTCCTGACCTGCATACCAGTTTCTCAAGTAGCAGGTCTGGTGGTCTGGTATTCCTATCTCTTTCAGATTTTTCCACAGTTTATTGTGATCCACACAGTCAAAGGCTTTCACATAGTCCATACAGCAGAAATAGATTTTTTTTTTAACTCTCTTGCTTTTTTGATGATCCAGCGGATGTTGGCAATTTGATCTCTGATTCCTCTGTCTTTTCTAAAACCAGCTTGAACATCTGGAAGTTCACCGTTCATGTATTGCTGAAGTCTGGCGTGGAGAATTTTGAGCATTACTTTACTAGCGTGTGAGATGAGTGTAATTGTGTGGTAGTCTGAGCATTCTTTGGCATTGCCTTTCTTTGGGATTGGAATGAAAACTGACCTCTTCCAGTCCTGTGGCCACTGCTGAGTTTTTCAAATTTGCTGGCATATTGAGTGCAGCACTTTCACAGCTTGTTCTTTCAGGATTTGAAATAGCTCAACTGGAATTCCATCACCTCCACCAGCTTTGTTTGTAGTGATGCTTTCTACCGCAAACAAAATGAAAAGACAACACTTAAAATGGGAATGTTTACAAATGAAGCAACTAATAAGGGATTAACCTTCAAAATATACAAAAAGCTCATGTAAGTGAATATCAATAAAACAAACAGCACAATGAAAAAAATAGGCAAAATTTAAACAGACTTTTCTCCAGAGAAGACATACAGAGGGCCAACAAACACATAAAAAGTTACCCAACATCATGAATTATTAGAGAAATGCAAACACAAACTACAATGAAGTAACACCTAACACTGATCAAAATGGCCATCATCAAAAAAATCTATGAAAAATAAATTTTGGAAAGGATCTGGAGAAAAAGTAACCCTCCTACTGTTGGTGGGAAGGTATATCAGTACAGCCAATATGAAGAGTAGTATGGAGGTTCCTAAAAGGAACTAAAGATACAACTAGCATATGACCCAGCAATCCTAGGCATATACCTAAGAAAACCATAATTTAAAAATATACATGCACACCATGTTTATTGTAGGACTATTTACAATAACCCATGCATGGAACTAACCTAAATGTCCATCAACAGAGGAATGGATAAACTTGTGGTTCATATATACAATGGAATAATAACCAGCCATAGAAAAGAATGAAATAGTGCACTTTACAGAGACATGTATGCACCTAGGTACTGTCATACAGAGTGAAGTATGGCAGAAAAAGAAATATTGTATAATATTGCTTACATGTAGAATCTAGAAAAATGATGCAGATGAACTTATTTGCAGGTCACAAATAAAGGCACTGAAGTAGAGAACAGACTTGTAGATGGCATGGAAGTAGAGGAGGTGAGATAAATTGGGAGAATGGGATTGACATAGATCCGGCTTTGATGCATGGCTCTGGAAGATACCTTGGGGAAGGAAAAGGCAACCCTCTCCAGTATTCTTGTCTGGAGAATTCCATGGATAGAGGAGCCTGGTGGGCTACAGTCCACGAGGTCACAAAGAGTTGGACATGACTGAGTGACTAACACTTTCGTTTTTTCACCCTCACTTTCACACTACTATGTATAAAAGACATAATTAATGAGAACCTTCTCTAAAGCACAGGGAACTCTATACTCAGTGCTCTGTGGTGACCTAAGTAGGAAGAAAATCTAAAAACAATAGGATATATGTATACCTATAGCTGATTTATTTGTTGCACAGCAGAAACAAACATCATATCATAAAGCAACTATACTGCAATAAATATTTTTTAAAAATAAAAAGGAATCAAAAGACAATATTGAGTTAGTTATCAAATTACAACAGAATACAAAAAAATAAGGGAGAAAGAAAAATTAACTAGAAGTAAAACAATCCAAGACAACTACCAAAATGGAAATAAGTGCATACATATCAATAAATACCTTAATCATAAATGGATTACACGATGCAACCAAAAGATATCGATTGTCTGATTGGATACAAACTAAGATTCATATGTATGCTATCTACAAGAGACCCATTTCAGATCAAGGGACACACACAGACTGTGGGAATGTACAAAGGTATTTCCATGGAAATCAAAAGAAAGATCTAGTAGAAAGACATGAGATAAGACATACTTCAAAATAATGACTAATACAAGAGACAAAGATAAGATGTCCATAGGTGTGTGGGTTTATCTCTATGCTGTCTATTTTGTTCCATCGATCTATATGTCTGTCTTTGTGCCAGTACCATACTGTCTTGATGACTGTGGCTTTGTAGTAGAGCCTGAAGTCAGGCAGGTTGAATCCTCCAGTTCCATTCTTCTTTCTCAAGATTGCTTTGGCTATTTGAGGCTTTTTGTTTCTCCATACAAATTGTGAAATTCTTTGTTCTAGCTCTGTGAAAAATACCGTTGGTAGCTTGATAGGGATTGCATTGAATCTATAAATTGCTTTGGGTAGTATACTCGTTTTCACTATATTGATTCTTCCGATCCATGAACATGGTATATTTCTCCATCTATTAGTGTCCTCTTTGATTTCTTTCACCAGTGTTTTATAGTTTTCTATATATAGGTCTTTAGTTTCTTTAGGTAGATATATTCCTAAGTATTTTATTCTTTTCGTTGCAATGGTGATTGGAATTGTTTCCTTAATTTCACTTTCTGTTTTCTCATTATCAGTGTATAAAAATGCAAGGGATTTCTGCGTGTTGATTTTATATCTTGCAACTTTACTATTTCATTGATTAGTTCTAGTAATTTTCTGGTGGAGTCTTTAGGGTTTTCTATGTAGAGGATCATGTCATCTGCAAAGAGTGAGAGTTTTACTTCTTTTCCAATTAGGATTCCTTATATTCTTTTTCTGCTCTGATTGCTGTGGCCAAAACTTCCAGAACTATGTTGAATAGTAGTCGTGACAGTAGGCTCCCTTGTCTTGTTCCTGACTTTAGGGGAAATGCTTTCAGTTTTTCACC
Source organism: Ovis aries (assembly GCF_016772045.2). Lineage (NCBI taxonomy): Eukaryota > Metazoa > Chordata > Mammalia > Artiodactyla > Bovidae > Ovis > Ovis aries. The sequence continues at coordinate 74,950,168 of NC_056080.1, forward strand.
ATTGAGCATAATGTTTGCTGTGGGCTTGTCATATATAGCTTTTATTACGTTGAGGTATGTTCCTTCTATTCCTGCTTTCTGGAGAGTTTTTTTTTTTTTAATCATAAATGGATGTTGAATTTTGTCAGAGGCTTTCTCTGCATCTATTGAGATAATCATATGGCTTTTATTTTTCAGTTTGTTAATGTGGCGTATTACATTGATTGATTTGCGGATATTGAAGAATCCTTGCATCCGTGGGATAAAGCCCACTTGGTCACGACCAAGTGTATGGTCATACTTGGTGTATGATCTTTTTAAAGTGTTGTTGGATTCTGAATGCTAGAATTTTGTTAAGGATTTTTGCATCTATGTACATCAGTGATATTGGCCTGCAGTTTTCTTTTTTTGTGGCATTTTGGTCAGGTTTTGGTATTAGGGTGATGCTGGCCTCATAGAATGAGTTTGGAAGTTTACCTTCCTCTGCAAATTTCTGGAAGAGTTTGAGTAGGATAGGTGTTAGCGCTTCTCTAAATTTCTGGTAGAATTCAGCTGTGAAGCCATCTGGACCTGGGCTTTTGTTTGCTGGAAGATTTCTGGGTACAGTTTCAATTTCCGTGCTTGTGATGGATCTGTTAAGATTTTTCTTTTTCTTCCTGGTTCAGTTTTGGAATGTTGTACTTTTCTAAGAATTTGTCCATTTCTTCCATGTTGTCCATTTTATTGGAATATAATTGATGATAGTAATCTTGTATGATCCTTTTGTATTTCTGTGTTGTCTGTTGTGATCTTTCTATTTTCATTTCTAATTTTATTGATTTGATTTTTCTCCTGTTGGTTCTGGATGAGTCTGGATAATGCTTTGCCAATTTTATTCATCCTTTCAAAGAAACAGCTTTGGCTTTGTTGATTTTTGCTATGGTCTCTTTTGTTTCTTTTGCATTTATTTCTGCCCTAATTTTTAAGAGTTCTTTCCTTCTGCTAACCCTGCGGTTCTTCATTTCTTCCTTTTCTAGTTACTTTAGGTGTAGAGTTAGGTTATTTATTTGACTTTTTCCTTGTTTCTTGAGGTATGCCTGTATTGCTATGAACTTAGCACTGCTCTTACAGTGTCCCACAGGTTTTGGGTTGTTGTGTTTTCATTTTCATTCATTTCTATGCATATTTTGATTTCTTTTTTCATTTCTTCTGTGATTCACTGGTTATTCAGCAGCGTGTTGTTCAGCCTCCATATGTTGGAATTTTTAATAGTTTTTCTTCTGTAATTGAGATCTAATGTTACTGCATTGTGGTCAGAAAAGATGCTAGGAATGATTTCAATTTTTTTGACTTTACCAAGGCTAGATTTATGGCCCAGGATGTGATCTATCCTAGAGAAGTTTCTGTGTGCACTTGAGAAAAAGGTGAAATTCATTGTTTTTGTGTGAAATGTCCTATAGATATCAATTAGGTCTGAATGGTCTATTGTATCATTTAAAGTTTGTGTTTCTTTGTTAATTTTCTGTTTAGTTGATCTGTCCATAGGTGTGACTGGGCTATTAAAGTCTACCACTATTATTGTGTTATTGTTAATTTTCCCTTTCATACTCATTACCATTTGTCTTACATATTGCAATGCTCCTATGTTGGATGCATATATATTTATAATTGTTATATCTTCTTCTTGGATTGACCCTTTGATCATTATGTAGTATCTTTCTTTGTCTCTTTTCACAGCCTTTGTTTTAAAGTCTATTTTATCTGATATGAGTATTGCTACTCCTGCCATCTTTTGGTCTCTATTTACATGGAATAAATTTTTCCAGCCCTTCACTTTCAGTTTGTATGTGTCCCTTCTTTTGAGGTGGGTCTCTTGCAGACAACATATATAGGGGTCTTGTTTTTGTGTCCATTCTTTTGGTTGGGGCATTCAAACCATTTAAATTTAAGGTAATTATTGATAAGTATAATACCATTGCCATTTACTTTATTGCTTTGGGTTCGTGTTTATGCACCTTTTTTGTGTGTTTCCTGTCTAGAGAGTATCCTTTAGCATTTGTTGGAGAGCTGGTTTGGTGGTGCTGAATTCTCTCACATTTTTCTTGTCTGTAAAGCATTTGATTTCTCCTTCATATTTGAATGAGATCCTTGCTGGGTACAGTAATCTGGGCTGTAGGTTATTTTCTTTCATCACTTTAAGTATGTCTTGCCATTCCCTCCTGGCCTGAAGTGTTTCTATTGAAAGATCAGCTGTTATCCTTATGGGAATCCCCTTGTGTATTATTTGTTGTTTTTCCCTTGCTGCTTTTCATATTTGTTCTTTGTGTTTGATCTTTGTTAATTTGATTAATATGTGTCTTGGGGTGTTTCACCTGGGGTTTATCCTGTTTGGGACTCTTTGGGTTTCTTGGACTTGGGTGATTATTTCCTTCCCCATTTTAGGGAAGTTTTCAACTATTATCTCCTCAAGTATTTTCTCATGGGCTTTGTTTTTGTCTTCTTCTTCTGGGACTCCTATGATTTGAATATTGGAGCATTTAATATTGTCCCAGAGGTCTCTGAGATTGTCCTCATTTCTTTTAATTAGTTTTTCTTTTTTTTATTTCTACCATTCTATCTTCTACTTCACTAATCCTATCTTCTGTCTCCCTTATTCTACTATTTGTTGCCTCCAGAGTGTTTTTGATCACATTTATTGCATTATTCATTATATATTGACTCCTTTTAATTTCTTCTAGGTCTTTGCTAAACCTTTCTTGTGTTTCTCAATCCTTGTCTCCAGGCTATTTATCTGTGATTCCATTCTTATTTCAAGATTTTGGATCATTTTCACTATCATTATTCAGAATTCTTTATCAGGTCGATTCCCTATCTCTTCTTTTTTTGTTTGGTTTGGTGGGGATTTATCCTGTTCCTTTACCTGTTGGGTATTCCTCTGTCTCTTCATCTTTTTTATATTGCTGCATTTGGGGTAGCCTTTCTGTATTCTGGCAGTTTGTGGAATTCTCTTTATTGTGGAGTTTCCTCGCTGTGGGTGGGGTTATATGGGTGGCTTGTCAAGGTTTATATGTTAGGGAAGCTTGTGTCGTTGTTCTGGTGGGTGGAGCTGGATTTCTCTCTGGAGTGCAATGAAGTGTCCAGTAATGAGTTATGAGATGTCAATGGTTTTGGGGTAACTTTGGGCAGCCTGTATATTGAAGCTCAGGGCTATGTTCCTGGAGAATTTGAGTGGTATGTCTTGCTCTGGAAGTTGTTGGCCCTTGAGTGGTGCTTGGTTTCAGTGTAGGTATGGAGGCATTTGATGACCTCCTATTGATTAATGTTCCCTGGAGTCAGGAGTTCTCTGATGTTCTCAGGATTTAGACTGAAGCCTCCTGCTTCTGGTTTTCAGTCTTATTTTTACAGTAGTCTCAAGACTTCTCCTTCTATACAGCACCATTGATAAAACATCTAGGTTAAAAATGTAAAGTTTTTCCACAGTGAGTGACACCCAGAGAGGTTCACAGAGTTACATGGAGAGGAGAAGAAGGAGGAGGGAGTTAGAGGTGACCTGAATGAGATGAGGTGGAATCAAAAGAGGAGAGAATAAGCTAGCCAGTAATCATTTCCTTATGTGTGCTCCAGAGTCAGGACCACTCAAAGATTTTCACGGAGTCATACAGAGAAGAGAAGAGGGAGGAAGGAGACAGAGGTGGCCAGGAGGATAAAAGTGGGGAATGAAAAAGAGAGAGACAGATCCAGCCAGTAATCAGTTCCCTAAGTGTTCTCCACCGTCTGGAACACACAGAGATTCACAGAGTTGGGTAGAGAAGAGAACGGGGAGGGAGGAGACAGGCGACCTGGTGGAGAAAAAGGAGAGTCCAAAGGATGAGAGAGCAGTCAAGCCATTAATCTCACTCCCAAGTAAAAATGGGTACTTAAGATTGGGTTTTTAAAGGTACAAAATTTATAACAACTACCAAAAAGCAAAGATTAAAAATCTAGAGTAGAGGTTGGATTTTCAAAAATACAACATTATAGAAAAGAAGAAGTAAAAAAAAGCCACAAAAATTATTAAATATATATATATGAAGTTTGCTTTAAAAATAGGGTCTTTTTTTGAAAAGTAATAGTAGGTTATAAAAATGAAAATTAAAGGAGTAATAGAGGACTTAAAATTTTTTAATAAAGTTAAAAGAAAAGAAGAAAATAAAAAAGAATGATCGTAAAGATAGTAAAGATATATCTAGGACTTTCTCTGGTATGGTTGTGGGCAGTGTGAGGTCAGTTCATTTTCGGATAGTTCCTTGGTCTGGCTTATATTTCTCAAGGTCTATAGGCCCCTTCCTATGTAGTCTGTACTAACGACAGGGTTTTAATCTATTGCACCTCTCACTTCCAAGGTGGTTCCCTCTGTTTTAGCTTCTTCTGTTTGCTGGTATCTTCAGTGTCTAATTTCTGCCCTGGCACAAGGGGGCGGTGGTGGACACTTTTTTAGGCTCACTGGTTCAGTCGTGCTGTGGGGAAGGAGGGACGCTACAAACAAATAACACTGGCATGTGCTGGCAGTGTCTCAGCCACACTGGGCCTGCCCCCGCTCATTGCACACACAGGTCAGGCTCTAGGTTGCTCTGCCAGGAACTGTCTGAGCCTGGCCCTGGGCTGCATGCACCTCCCAGGTCTAAGCCACTCAGGTTCAGGCACTCAGGTACTCCTCAGAGGCTCAGACTTGGTTGGGCCTGCATTTTGTGCCCTTCCCAGCTCCGAGTAGCTCAGGTGTTTGGCAAGTGTGGTCACTGCGACTTATAACCTCTCCCATTCCTGCTGCTCGGTTTTCTGGGTGTACAACTGGTGCACCTTCTCAGGTGGATGATGACTGTCCAGAACCCCAAGAAGTCTTAGTTAGCAAAGGATCCTGCTTGCCATTTGGTAGATAATGTCTTTCTGGGGCTGCGATTGCTGCCTACCAGCCCTTCTGGCTCTGGTTGCCTGTCACCGGAGGGGGATGGTCTGCAGCTGGCTAATTATGTTCTGTCCTTTGTTCTGTGGGTGGTCTTGGTGGTGTCTTATTTTAGAGCTTTTCACGTGGTAGGTATCCCACAGTCTGGTTTGCTAGCCCAAGTTAGTTACATGGGGCATTCGGGCCCGATTCTTACTCTAAGCATTGCAGCCCGTGCCTCCCTGCCCAGCCCCCACTTGTTAGTGGTGGGTGCAGGCGTCAGGCTGCTTCTCCACTGGGGGAGTTACCACTGGGCTCATAATCTGTGGGTTTTAATTATTTGTTTATTTTCTCCTCCCTGTTATGTTGCCCTCTGCGCTTCCAAGGCTCACCCCAGACTCGGCAGTGAGAGTGTTTCCTGGTGTTTGGAAAATTCTCTCTTTTTAAGACTGCCTGGGACAGAGCTCCATCCCTAACTCTTTTGTCTCTTTTTTTGTCTTATATTTTTTCCTGCCTCTTTTTGAAGACAATGGGCTGCTTTTCTGGGTGCCTGATGTCCTCTGCCAGTATTCAGAAGTTGTTTTGTGGGATTTACTCAGCATTTAAATGTTCTTTGGTGAATTTGTGGGGGATAAAGTGGTCCCTCCGTCCTATTACTCCACCATCTTAGGACCGCCCCCCTCTGCCTTGGTAAGTTTAAAACAATTGAAATCATTTCAAGCATCCTTTAAAAACACTTGCTCTAAGATTAAATGCCAACTACAGGGGGGAGAAAATTAAAAATACAAACACATGGAGGCTAAACAACATGCTTCTGAATAATCAACAGATCACAGAAGAAATCAAAAGGAAATCAAAATATGCATAGAAACAAAAGAAAGTGAAAAAACGACAACTCAAAAATTACGGGATTCAGCAAAACAGTGCTAAAAGGGAGATTCATAGCAATACAAGCCTACCTCAAGAAACAAGAGGAACATCAAATAACAGTCTAACTTTACACCTAAAGAAACTAGACAAAGGAGAACAAAAAACCCAAATGTTAACAGAATAAAATAAATCATAAAAATGAGAGCAGAAATAAAAGAAAAATAAACAAAGGAGGCTATAGTAAAATTCAAAGAAACTAAAAGCTGGTTCTTTGAGAAGTAAATAAAATAGACAAACCATTAACCAGACTCATCAAGGAAAAACAAACAAACAAACAAACAAAACAAACGAGAATAATTAAATCAATAAAATTAAAATTGAAAATGGAGAAATCACAAGAGACAACACAGAAATACAATGGATCATGAAACTAGTATGAGCAAATATATGACAAAAAATAGACAACTTGGAAGAAATTTAAAAATTCTTAGAAAAGTATTCCGATCAGTTCAGTTGCTCAGTCATGTCCGACTCTTTGTGACCCCATGAATAGCAGCACGCCAGGCCTCCATGTCCAACACCAACTCTCGGAGCCCACCCAAACTCATGTCCATTGAGTCGGTGATGCCATCCAAACATCTCATCCTCTGTCGTCCCCTTCTCCTCCTGCCCTCAAACTTTCCCAGCATCAGGGTCGTTTCAAGTGAGTGAGCTCATCCCATCATGTGGCCAAAGTATTGGGGTTTCAGCTTCAACATCAGTCCTTCCAATGAACATTCAGGACTGATTTCCTTTGGGATGGACTGCTTGGATCTCCTTACAGTGCAAGGGACTCTCAAGAGTCTTCTCCAACACCACAGTTCAAACGTATCAATTCTTCAGCACTCAGCTTTCTTCACAGTCCAAAACTCACCTCCATACATGACCACTGGAAAAACCATAGCCTTGACTAGGTGGACCTTTGTCAGCAAAGTATGTCTCTGGTTTTCAATATGCTGTCTAGGTTGGTCATAACTTTCCTTCCAAGGAGTAAGAGTCTTTAATTTCATGGCTGCAATCACCATCTGCTGTGATTTTGGAGCCCCCCAAAATAAAGTCTGACACTGTTTCCACTGTTTCCCCATCTATTTCCCATGAAGTGATGGGACTGGATGCCATGATCTTAGTTATCTGAATGTTGAGCTTTAAGCCAACTTTTTCACTCTCCTCTTTCTCTTTCATCAAGAGACCTTTTAGTTCCTCTTCGCTTTCTCCATAAGGATGGTGTCAACTGCATATCTGAGATTATTGAGATTTCTCCCAGCAATTTTGATTCCAGCTTGTGCTTCTTCCAGCCCAGCGTTTCTCATGATGCACTCTGCATATAAGTCAAATAAGCAGAGTAACAATATACAGCCTTGACGTACTCCTTTTCCTATTTGGAGCCAGTCTGTTGTTCCATGTCCAGACCTAACTTTGGTTCCTGACCTGCATACACGTTTCTCAACAGGCAGGTCAGGTGGTCTGTATTCCCATCTTTTTCAGAATTTTCCACAGTTTATTGTGATCCACACTGTCAAAGACTTTGGCACAGTCAATAAAGCAGAAACAGATTTTTTTTTTCTGGAACTCTCTAGCTTTTTTGATGATGCAGCAGATGTTGGCAATTTGATCTCTGGTTCCTCTGCCTTTTCTAAAACCAGCTTGAACATATGGAATTTCACGGTTCATGTATTGCTGAAACCTGGCTTCGAGAATTTTGAGCATTATTTTACTAGCATGTGAGATGAGTGCCATTGTGTGGTAGTTTGAGCATTCTTTGGCATTGCCTTTCTTAAGGATTGGAATGAAAACTGACCTTTTCCAGTCCTGTGGCGACTGCTTAGTTTTCCAAATTTGCTGACATACTGAGTGCAGCACTGTCACAGAATCATCTTTGAGGATTTGAAATAGCTCAACTGGAGTTCCATCCCCTCAACTAGCTTTGTAGTGATGATTCCTAAGGCCCACTTGACTTCACATTCCAGGATGATTTGCGTTAGTTGAGGGATCACACCATCGTGATTGACTGGGTCATGATCCTTTTCATACA